>NW_022194791.1:1545218-1859797 GCF_900067095.1 Fusarium proliferatum ET1
AACGAACGTAGTAGACCACGACTCGTAGTCGTAGTACGTAGTCGATGCTACTACGTACATACTACTCACTTATACCCCCCCCCCCACCCCCACCACACACACACACACATATATATATATATATTATCGTTATGTCGCGCCTACATAGAGATGAACTGAGAGCCATATCGGGCACATCATTTGAGCGAGGTTAGCCGTTGCGTTCGGAAGATGGACCATCTGTGCCCCTTGGTCGGGTGGCCGTACACCCAATGCCATGTAATTCTACAACTCTTCTAGAATCGTTCTAGAAGAATTCTAGAGCCATTGCTAGTCTCATGCCGTGATACCTTGATTCTGCAGTCGCCTCGATCCCTCAGGTATTCGGAACCCGGAAGACCTCGTGCTTTCCACGAGTCGCAACGTAATGCCCGAGGTCCGATTCCGTAATAGCCGTCTCTGCTTCCGAGGCTGAATGCCGAGATTGTGAAAGTCTCCGAACTGCCTGGTCATCGCCAGATACAGAACTTCGCCGAACTTTTTGACAAGAAGACATGATCCATGCTGTCTGTATAGACGAGGCAGAGAAAAAAAGGCAACCGCTAATTTACGCGGAACAGGCTCCAGTACCCGCCGAGTATCCATGCGGATGCAGTAGCGGTTAGGCATGTGATTGATTCCTAAGAATGCTTGTAAATGGCGGTGGAGATTACGTCTGTAGAGAGGCTGAGGATGTTTCTAGGACCTCGAGAGCGGTCATGTTGTTCGAGTATTACGTGCGAATGAATCGGTTGCACAAAGGCATTGTAAATTCAATTTACAAGCCCGCCGTATAAGTCCTAACACGCCCCCAAATGGTTAAATGCGGGGATTGCTCCATTTGGGGCCTCCCTGTAAGATCAAGATTACTGAACTGCACTCAGCGCTTGAGCTCGTGAATTTGAGGCCTGTCAATATAACAGAACGGGTGTTACTTAAAATGTCTGAGGCCGCCTGCATTTGAGGATCTGGCGTTCCAATGCCGGTCGAGGCAATACAATACATATGTACATGGATACGTGTCAGCGCAGCACCAAAGGGCAACCGAAACCTACAGGAATTGGGCATGGCATCCATGGCAATGTCCTGCATCGATTAAACCATCTTATAAGGATGCAGTGTAACTGGCCTGGCCTAATCCAAGGCCGGCTCGTGCCGCGTGAAAATGCACTAAACGCACAGGAAGTCAACTGCAGCTAGGTATTGAAGTATACGGACGAGGTTTCATCTACACAGCGAAGCCTCATTAGGCGCCGTCTCACAAGATCCTCGTAATTGGTGCTCGAGGGTACAGTAGTATCGAAGCACTACAGTAGCAGGCTTCACATGACTACATATGTATCGCTGATCTGTATCTGTATTTGTGCTCGGCAGCCTCATTTCTTGAACTCGGTCAAGACTCGAGGTCGAATGGGCAAGCTTCATCTCAGCCTTTTCGAAACCGGGTGATATCAGATGCGAATGCTTCGATCATCATGAGCCAAGTATTGCCCTTTGTGTGGGGGATGGAACACTCCTCGTCGCCTTGTATCGTTTGGTTCGCCCAAATGCGGCTCCGCTCTCTGACATCAACACAGCAGCCAACAGCCAACAGCCAACAAACAGCCAACAACCAACACAATGAGGGGTAAAGCAAGGGAGGGTAGCTTCTCACTCACACTCTCACTCTCACTATCATCCTCATTCTCATTTCTGACTGAATGCGACTGCGACGGTGACTGTTACACTCCAACGTCTTTTTACCCGTGAAACGAAAGATGGTTCATGCAGTTTCCCGGCGCTTGTGCCTGTATCACCTCCCGTGAATCCCCATCAATTATCGTGCGCAGTTGTACAAGGAAAATTGAGTCTCCTCGCCTGTTCTCGTCGGTGCACACACGCTCACTCCCTAGGTAACGCACGCACGCACGCACGCACGCACGCACCCAGAAACCAGTTATTTCTTCGAATTAGGCGAATTCGTCGGTGAACAAGCTCCGATACTGAATTGGCACGATATGAATCGTCCGTCGTTCTGCAAACGTCGTGGATCTGCGGCTGAGATGCATACGCACACACAGTGGCTCTCTCTAAGGCGGGCGCCTTATTTTCTTTTCTCACCTCCCTTCTCGGGTACATACCACTCACTCGCCTCGTCCGAGCAGTGCATCTAGAGCAAGCAAGGACTTGCACTTTGGAGCACTGGTATGGACATTGTCCACCCTTTTTATCTTTAGGCACATCCGATGCCTGCAGAGCCGCATGGACACACGCAGGCCACAACCACCATCAAGAGCAATCACCTACCGAGAACAGCAAAAGGCAACGAGTTGCCTTCCTGTCAATCATCAGGCCCTACGTCATTGCACTCCTCAACAGATGCTCTTGTCTCCAGCTCCATGCACGAGGCAGAAAGGAGCATGACATGGCGTGCATTGAGATAATGGCTCGCCGAGTAATTCTCGGATGCTGCTATCGTATCGAGTTGCCCTATATGGAAGAATATCGTGAGGCAATTGCGGTATTTTGGAAAAGGAAAAAGGAAAACAGAGAATCTCCATTGTGATTCTGAAAATGACTCAAGCCCAAGAAAATCTCTCAGCTAATCTGCTCAGATGGGGGCGGTGAGAGTCATTGCTGTGCATATGTGCTAAGAGACTTCATTAGGGTGAAACAAAAGTCACTGCTGTGGTTTGAAATTAGGTAGATGAATCATGCTGATTCAGAAGCGTAATTGTCTGTACTTCTGTCGTAAACTACGAGGCATCAATCACCCCTACCTTCTGGCCTATCATACAGCAGTTGGGGCCCAAAACGTTATTTGTAAATCCGGATGAAGAAGATGATTCAATCTTCTTTAACACTCGGTTCGAGGAATCATACGTGTAGTAGCCAGTGGGTGTTGTGAAGATCGTGGTTGTGGCCATGGTGTTGAGTGTAACAATGGACAACTTCACCCTTTCAATAACTTTAATTCTATCATCCTCCGACCTGACCCTATCGCTACCCGAAGAGCTTTCTAAATAGAATGTTTTACCTCATATATAACATTTTCTACACACAGAATCATACTCAAACATCCACTTTAAGCAAACAGTAGATTTCTTAGATACAATGCATTTCTATCCCAAACAACCTAACATATTCATAAACAGATGTCTATAAACATAATTAATGATATATTATGAGTATAAGTAGGTTCAGGCTGCAATTGGGTTAACAAACCATACCAATGTTTGACTTTCTGATCCTTTGGGGTGGATGTAGGATTCTCAGACTGATCTGGACTCTGGCGATGGTTAGATGCCATCTACCCATACTTTTAAATTGAAAGGGGATTGGGTTTTCTATTGGAGTAATATTGATATCTTTAGATGTGCAGTCTAGAGTTCTGCTCCCGTCAACTGCAACAGCAAAACACAACTTGAGCAGAGAATGTACGGCCAAACAGTTGCTATAGACCTATTGAACCTCTTATGCTAAGAAGTTTTTTTTATCATTAGAATCAATATTTATTTCTACTATAGTTTATAGTGTTTACTTGCCGTAAGTATCAAGTCTGTTGTAAAAGAAAGCCTATCATGACTTACGTACTGAACAAACCGCAACTCCCCAATTAATCCACCATCAGCTCTAAACAGCACATTAAAAGGTATCAATCTCAATGTTCTGCTCCGTTTCTTTGATTTATGATTGGTTTTCATCTGGACAAGGCTGCGCTGGCCCTTGTTATCACGATCAGGCTGTAGGGCAGACAAGGCTCTCGGCTAACTACCAACAGCACCAACCCCCTGATATCGCGACACAGCAGCTCATCACAGCACATACGACCACAGCTCGAAGAAAATACGGGATCCCGTCTGCTCTCCCATAGTCAAGCTTCGAAGCGCTGGATTAGTAGTTGGGTCGGTGACGACCAGCGAATCCCCGGTGTTGTATGTTTTTTGCCTTGAGCTACAGCGCCCCTTTTTTGCGTGGTACTCCCTCCGCGTATGGCTTATACACCTTTTGTATCAGCTGCACTATTGACCATAAGTGTAATTCAGCTTGTTGACAGCTGCTTTGTACTTGATCAACTCAGAGTGCACCTCGCTTAGCTTGTGGGGTTTTAGTTTGGTGCCACAGTGAGCAAAGGATCATCTCTAGACAACCTTATCTTGACGTCTTCAGTATAGACACCGCAGCTCAACCAATTCGGCATGTGTTGAAGGGGAAACAATTTGAGGAACATTCTCGGCAATACTCGTCGGAATCTCAAACAATACGAGCCATTTATGTTGACCTGTCTGGGGGCTGTGCACCTGCAGCCGTGTGAGTCTCATCACAATATTATCGTCTGTTTTGTCACTTGTATCTTTCTGATATCTCTTCGTATGCTCGGCCGAGCTCATTTCCAGCTTCCAATGGTCACGAAAGCTTCGGTCAGCCTTCAGCGGCATATGCCGTTGGTACGATCAGACTGCCTAAACGCACCAAAAAGCCATCCGGTCTTCTTTCGTCTCGTGTCCCACGAAGTCTCCGAGAACATAACAAGGCGTCAAAGTCTCCTGCATCCAAATCATCATAGACTCTCATCCTGGTGTCTGATAAACGAACTTTGGGCTTCTGAGAGACGCCACTATCTGTAAGTTGTTGGATCAACCTCCCTCGCATGTAAGACGCATCCTGACCTGGCAGATCTGACGATGCCGTGCATTAGACGAGCAAAAGTCCATCTCTGATGTAGATGCCGGGAACTTCTAAGTTCTCGTGTCTCTGAATTAGGGTTTACTCTTCAGGCCGAATGTCCAGGTCGGGCCTATATCATATCGTAATAAAAGCCTCCCGTGCGGGAGGCTGAGGCTGAAAGCCAATCCAACCTCGATGTCCTATTTATATCTGCCTTGAATGGTGCGCAATATTTATTCTGTAAGAGAATCAATATTGACAAGTCTGATCATGGAAGCCCCAACGTATCCGTGTGTCCATACTTGACGTGATCTACTTAAATCGCCCCTGGTCCCCAAGATCCTTTGCACAGGGTCAGCCACAACCGTTCCTTTAATCGATACTCTCACTTTACCTCACTCACATGATCGTAGTATTTGCTGCTGCTGCTCTGTGAATCATACAGTATTGCGCGATAGCTCGCCTAAACCCCGGATCTCGATTTGCCCAAGCCTAGCATGAAGCTCTCCGCTCCTGGCAAAGAGTCCTTCGTTTCAACCCACAGCGTACCTATTTTCTGAGACATACGGAAGTTCCAGTTAATATTCCTCGAACTAATGATGAACCTGGCTGTCAAGTATGTCTAACGAACCATCTCCCTGCATTGGGCGTTAACATCTGTGGAAGCACACTTCGACTCCTTTTCGGTACAGATCCACCGACTTCACCTTTCGCCGACTTAGACTCGCTTTGCATTAGCCAAAAGGTCATACACGCATCAGTTGACGAGAAAGATGTTATCTTACACTGTCACTTACTGGAGCATTTCGTTTCAATCAAGCCCAAAATTGACATTTGGGCCATGAGGCATATGATCGATCCAGCCGCAGCATGGACATGCTACATCAATATGGGCGTTCGCCGACTCCTAGATTGGTTCAAGGCGTCGCATGATGGCCACATTGACCTGAACAAAGACATTCCTCCCCTTGATGTGCTTCTCGTATGGCATGCGTTCTTGCAAGACCCAGTTGCATGGGGTGACTTTATCGAGGAATCTCAACTATTGTTTTCTCGGTGGAACCCGGATGAATTGGTGTGTATTACCGATTGCTCTGATGCTCCAAATATCAGCAATTAACTCTTCTTAGTTAAGAGCTCTTGACGGCAACAGGCAGGGATTGTTC
The DNA here is from genome assembly GCF_900067095.1 of Fusarium proliferatum ET1. Lineage (NCBI taxonomy): Eukaryota > Fungi > Ascomycota > Sordariomycetes > Hypocreales > Nectriaceae > Fusarium > Fusarium proliferatum. The sequence goes on from NW_022194791.1 coordinate 1,551,050, forward strand.
GAGCCTTCGCCGGAGTGCATGGACAGGATCAACCGCGTGTACCACGAGGCAGATACCTGCAGCCTCATGAGCATGTCGGTTGATTATGTCTTCTCCGTCAGTCCCAATGAAATGACTCAAGAAGTGATTCGACTATTCTCCCAGAAGAGACTGAACCATACTGCCATGACGCCAAGAGGTCAACAGAGATTCTTTTACGACTTCCATAAAGCCGTTCAGCGTCAACTTGACCTCGCAGAACAAGACGTCAAGTTCTCCTGGCATCGCATATACGTGTCCCGTGGGGATAACGAGCGGGTGTTGAAGCCCGCCATCCAGCGCTACCGGAGGTTCTTCACTCTGGAGATGTTCAGAGAGGAGATCGGATACTGGCGGTTCGAATATCCAGATCATATTCGATTTGCCGATTTTGATATCCATCTCGTCTGGAGAACGCACAAGCTCGCGCCACAGAAATATGAGCGGTTTTGTATCAACTACTTTGGTGGCCTCGTATACATGATTCCAGACCCCCCTGATAACCAAGAGGTGAGGGTCTCCCACCGCAATAGCAAAGATCAGATCTATGAGCATTTATTTGGCGAGGAGTATGCCTTGTGTCTCTGTTGGCCATGCGTCAAGGGAAGAATGGACAAGCCTGCAGGCTGGCGCTCTTTCAGGCGGCTCACTAGGCCAGTAGTGAAGACACAGTTGGCAACGGAGATGGACCGTCGCCGCGCCGCAGCTGTGAGCATCCCTCTGGACTTTGCTGAGAAGCAATGTCGTAAATGTGGCTCTCACCCCCGGAGACACTGTCGAAAGAAGGACATGACTGAAGCCTCAGCAACAAGGCCTATAACTCCTAGGCGCTCAGTGTCCGATCGCGTTCCGACGCCTGGGATATCAGTCACCTCTCCCTACACTCCAAGTCGGAACGATCCCTTTGCTGTTCCGTTCAGAGACCTAGGAATGTTTCCGTTTCGTTCTGAGATTCTGGACCAAACCCGTCTGCAATCTCCTTCGCCTTCAGCAGCATCAGTTTCGGTGACTCTAGAGCCTACACAGAGAAACAGAAACACGGATCTTCGAACCTTCAATCGAAGCCATAATTCTACCCCTGACCTCACCGTCGCATCTACAGAGTCAGGCGACAGCGATATCGAAATCGGTCCCAGTTACTATACCCTGACAAAAGCCCTAAGCATGTACCAGATATCCGCAGACGCGAATGAATTCACTCCACGTACTGGCAACAGGAATGCCGATGCAACAACCGATGATCCACGATATGTATCTCATGTTCCAACATCAAATGGCCCAGAGCCCGGGGCGTGGTTAGCTGGCTAAAGCTGCAGTATGCTAACTTAGTTACCAGCCACGGCGGAGGCTATCGATGATGGAAGTTTCACTAGCATTGCTGGGGACGGTAATTACCAAAAGGTACTGTGGTGACTCCAGAGATAGACTTCAAGCTACCTTGTTCAAGTCGACGAGCTGGTCGCCCAATACAGCGCTCGTGTTTCTCCACCTTGGCCAGTTATGAGTGACCCGACGTGAAACCTGTGAGGAACGTGAAATATTGACTGATTAGAGTGCTTGTCTCTGGCCACACGCATCGATGATTCAGAGTGAGGTCAACCAGTTGCGTCTTGAATCTTGACTTGGTGGCTTCTTAGTGCCTTGGGCCAAAGTCTCGACTCGTGTTCATTTGCTTGTCCTTAACCTCGCATAAGACACAAGGTGCATTAGTGTAGGTTGGTATACATATGTGCTGTAACGTCTGGGGGGGCTATACCATAGCACCTTTCAAAACTTACAGGTCATTTGGGATCTACGTTGGTAGTCTCAAGGGGAATATTCAATGGCGACTAGCCAACGGCGGCTAAAGCCATCCCCGCCCTTCTCTCCCTCACAGCTCCATGTGATATCTGAGACATGCAGCACGCCGAGGGAGCATAACCACACACAAGAGCTGGGACTATCGATCGGTAGGGCACGGCCACCGGCATAAGGCCCGACCCATTGACGGAAACAATCACACACATAAACGTTTATGTATGTGTATGTACGAAGGTCAATGCGTGCCGTTGGCTGTGCAGAAGACATGTATGTATCGACCAATTCCCGAGGCCGGTAAAAAGCAACATTGTGCATCCTCCAGAATGATCTGTCTGTATACTCCGTACGGATACTAGCAGTTATGTTGCGGAATATGCTGTTCCATCTGCTGCAGCTCGTCACTGATCCTCTCATTGTCGTTGTTTTTCTTTTCACCATGTCTGACAGACTTTGTCTTTCGTCCCTGAAATTAGTCATGGTTTCTTGTACCACAAAGAGATACATCGAGAAAAAAGCAATATGAAACGGTCGTACGATGGGGGCAAGCAACTCTGCATATGAACAGGGAGCAACATGTCCAACAAAAGTAAACCTAATTCAAGGCTTAGACTCGAACATGGGAAATTCGATATTTTCTCATCGGGGTACCAATCGCTCTCCAAGCATGACTTGTTTTCTCTCAGCATCAAACATGGCTTCGCCTCCAGCCATAGGCAAACATCTTCGGAATGCATTCAAGCCATTGCTGTGATGATCGACAGCTATGAATAGCAGTCGGCGCTAACATGTGTCAAGACGTTGCATCCGTTCAATACCATTCCCTTCTCTATCACCACATGCCACTGGAGTTGTCTTTGGATTGCACTCCACAGATGTTTGTCACGCCCTGCCATGAGGTGGCTGGCAAATAGTTTTCATCGCGTTTGTCAAGATTGCATTGTCTCAAGACCATGTTTTTCGCGGAAAGGTTTTGATTGATAGTCACAAACAGCGTGGTAAGCCACATGGAAATAATCCCAGTCATAAGCAAGGGGGCACATTCAACGGCCCCGGAAGAATCCCGTTAACGGACCGTGGCAAGCGCCAAACCGATGTTCTCCCTTTGATGAATTGAGGCGTCAGCAACTGAAGTGATAAGGCTGTTGCTATAGCTGTTTCCAATGGAAACGCATCGGGGGCCAGGACCGACATCCGCTGATCTCCCACCAACTTATTCCGGGTCCAATAGTGCATGTTTTTTAATTTGTGTATTATGGACGATGGTAGATTGTAGTCAAATGTCCGAATACCTACCGTAGTTGCAGTCTTGTGAAACAACACCGCTCCAGGTCGTTGGTGGCTTTAGCTAGTATCGAACAGGGTTATATGTCGGTCACAAGCGATCTCCAGCAACGGGTTCCTCCAAAGCGCTTATTAGCTGGGGTGCTTGAAACAGTTTTCGTACAGAAATAGCTCAGCAACAAACCACGTAGAGCTCCCTGGTATTGATGTTGCGTTGAGACCATCGAGTGGCTGTTGAGGGCGGCGAAGGGTGCACACCATTGGGATGCCAGCATCGAGATTCGGTCCAACAAGACTGCAACGGTGTCGTCGACTGGCTGATACCCCCAAGACTTGTTGGTGTCAGCAAGGAGGTATCTGAATTATGACAGTACTGAACTTCGGGTTGGCTCTCCCCCCATGATCGTCCCTTGCCGCCCTTTTGAGTTGCCCTGTTGAGCCTGGCAGAGTTAACGTGTTTCCGCCACAGTGGTGCATCTGGAGATCATCCCAACCACAGTGGAAACATCGCCTTTTCGCGTGTGGGTGATCAATTGCACATCTTGTGGGACGGCTGGCATCAAGATCAGGTAGTCGGACAACCATCTCCACGCGATCTTTCCTCCCTACGACACAGCGGGCCGTAATCCTATTTAGCCGTCGAACTCGACATGATTGCAACTGGCGCATGACTCTTCTCACAACCCACAGCATTATTTTTGCGATGTCCTACTTGAGAAGGAGGACATGTTCTCGGTGAATCTTCAAGATTGCCTGCAGATCCTTTGAACGACATTTCACTAGAAGGATTTTGGTCTTTTGCAAGATTCGCGTGATAGTCCTTGTACATCTTCACTCGAGGTAGTTGACAGGAGACATGGGGTTTGAATGACATACTATGTAGATACATACAGATAGTCATGGGCTGAAACTGGCGTATATGAGGTTGCGATCGAACATGATTACTCTTGACAGCAACGCAGTGAGGTTTCTCGGCATGGGAGATGACAGGGAAGACAAATGTTATCCCCCAAACGTTCTCTGGGGCACCCCCTGAACTGATCCTGATCCTGATCCTGCGGCAAACGAGATCACAGCATGCTGCACGCCCGCTAGTGATGCCATGGTAAGCTCAACGGCCCGAGTTTTGAGCATTTGGGGATTGGCAGCAAGGGCAACAACTGGGACCAGTTCGAAGTGACTATTCTGAATGGGGAGAGCTCAGAAGAGCCTAATGCAATGTCCCCATTTGGTCAATCCATGAAGTTGACAGGACCAGTCCTTGACACTCACTCGCTCCAGAACGAATCACCTTGCCAGTCAGCCGTGCGTCCAAGGACAAGAACTGGAAGCTCTTCTTCGACAGATCCTGAGTCGGCAAAGCTGGGTTAAGGGTCTGACGTCCCGACGATCCTTTAGGCGATGGACTGACTTGAGAAGAGACAGAGTCCCTGACGGGAAGTTCCGTTCATGGAGACCCTTGAAGAGAAAGGCTTATGTTGCGCTTTATAACATGGGACGAAGTCGATCAAGTTTCCTTTGACACGGACCAGAGTTACCCGAACAGGCAATCTTGTCGTGGTGTGGGGGGAATAACGGTCGACGAGGTTAGGGGCGCCAGACTCTCGGGCAAGGGATCGAAAGCTGGCAGATGGTGAGAGCACGTCCTGTAGCCGCGACGCCAGTCATAACAAAAGTCCAAAACGGAACAAGCCGTTGGACAGGAAATGAACCTATCCTAGAATCGGGATTCTGCTCGCCAGGCTGGAGTTAGTAAAGTGGATGAAGCCGAGCATCGTGAGGGTTCCAGCAAGGTCGGAGGATGCGGATAAGAGGCGTAGTTCATTTCGTGTATGACCTCCGTAGTAGCGTTCCTGACTTCGCCTTGCGTGCGAGCAAGCAAGCAACAGGGCCAAACCAGGAACGCCAAGCGTTGTAGGTGATATGATTAACGTATTTATGTATCCGTAGCTCTGTCATCATATCTGACCATGACTGGCAGGCACAAGCAGACTGAGATAGACTGTGCTGTACTTTGAGTTGGAAGGGGTCTCGCATTGTCGGCCCGTGATTGATCAACCTCGGCAGTCATGCTAGCGCAGCCCGTTCAGATGCCAGAAACCAGAAGCCAAACCGAAGCCTTGGAGCGCAGTGCTAAAGCCGGTGACAGTTTAGTGCTGTTAGCGCTGTAGTGACACTGAGACTGAGTCCTGTTAAGCCTCAACCCCAAAGAAGCGCCCGCGTGTATTGGGGGAGGCTAGAGCAGGACAGAGAGCGGAACATCCACCTTTGTGCAAGTCTAACAGAGACGCAAGAGATTAAAATCAGGCCACCATGACGAGTGGAGGTCGGGCGGGCGGGGGTGCGTCAGGGTGTGCAGCCCGTAACTCCAAATCGAGTCTAATCCACATCTCGCGTGGCCAGCGCCCTGGAATAGCAAGGCAAGGGTATCCCCTGCTGATCGCCGCCATCTGTGAAGATCACTGGGAAATCCTCGTGGGATGGAGGTCCCAAACGAGATGCCTGGTTGATCTTTTGGGGGCACTGGCCAATAACATCTCGGAGATATCCGTCAGGGTTGTTGATGCGAACGAGTTCATGAGTGGTTGCGCATTTTGGTCATATTTTGCAATGCCATGCAATTCCCTCGTTGCCCAGATGGACGTTGAGGCTTGCTATACGTTGATTGAAAAAGTACGATGGTGTTCAGCGATCTCGATAGTGGCTGAGTGGTGCTTATTCTGCTGACTTGAATAGGTAGGTAGGTAAGCGGACGAGGCAGAGAGCGAGGCACATGATTTTCAAGGCTCGGACAATCCTGAATCATGCGGATGAGTTCAGGCAGCATTGTAGCGCATGCCATGATTCAACTGTGAGGCTGCTTCGAGGTCCGTGTTGATTGTGTCCCGAGCATCCATTTGCAACTGACCGGGTTGACTCTGTAGTAGCTGTCTGTGTCCTTCCTTCTCCAAGGAACATCCCCTAATGAGTTTTGATGAGGTAGGTAGGTGTGAGCCACCTCAATGGAATCTTTGAGATAAGATCTGACTCATCATTCAGTACCTACCTACCTAATACACAGCTGAACTTTTCGCATCTTGCGAAAGCGAACCCGAGCCGCAGGTGTCATCCATAATGCCCGTCAACTAAGACAATTAAGCCTGTTTAATTCCATTCCATCAGATTCCCCGTATTACGCTTACTCTATCCCCCCAGGCGTCAGGGCGCAAGTTCGCTTAACGTCCGGGTAAGACATGTGCCGACAATGCTGTCCTAAGGATTGTAGGCGAGGTGTGTTGGCTGTTAAGTACCAACGCCAACCTCCACTGGGCTTCTGCTTTGATCCACTGAGAGCGGCATTTCTGCAAGCATCTCTTTTGGGCGGTGGTGGTGTTGATGATAATGGGAAAGAACCGACTGTCCAATGCATTTCCATGATTCAATACCCTTTCCTCACCGTGCACCTTCCACAATCCGATCCGATGCTAATAAACTCCCTTGCATTGCGTTGCATCACATCTCACAATCACATCAGCTAATACCCGTGTCTCAGGCTGAGGTAATCAATCACTTTTCCCTTCTCCTCCTGACAGTCCTCCCCAAATTGAACTCTTTTCTCCGTCGCCAACATTGACTCTCTTGAACCTAGCATCTCTCGGCAGGGCAGTGAGCTGAATTGACCGATCGACAGATTTTCTTCAAGCCAAAAACCTTGTTCTCCTATCGACGAGTTCTGGAAGTGACCCTGGCAACCTTGGCTAGCGTCTCACCAATCAAGTCTCCCACAATCGAACCAGATTCCACCAACTTCATCATCCCGCTTTGCTTGCCGGTCGGCTGGTACCCAGCCTAATTTCGGTATATACGTAATCCGTGTGTCCTGTGCACGTTCATGTGAAACTAATGGGCTGGTCTGCTCATGCTACCCGTCGATTAATAGCTCCCTTGGGCTCACCAAGCAAATGCCGAATGCGCCCCCAAAGCCCCTTTCTAGTCCCTACAGCGGTTGTTCTGGTCTTTGGCCGATCAACCTACTGATTCTACTTGAAATAAGGATCAAGGTGGATTCATTGACATTACTCCCACTCGGTAGTGTTTCGAGGCAAGACAAGGCTAACCGCGAACGTGTTGGCATAGATCCCAGATACTTAGTCCGGTGAGCCCGTTGTCATGTTTTTCCGCTGGCAGACACGCTATGTGACTTTCGACAACCTTCTGTCGCGATCATCTGCTCACCACCCAGAAACTAGATCGGCTTGTGGCTGTTTCTAAACCGACCATATCAGTAACAAAATTATGTTTCAGCTGTTACGTCACTGTCTAAGTTACGCCAACACCGCAATTATCGTTAAATATCTGTTTGTATGCAATCGTAGCTGCTGCCTCTGAGAATATATGTCTGTTCAAACAGCTATTTGAAGCTTTGGGTCATGCAGTATCCGCCGCCTGGAAGTTAGAAAGAACTCCACACGCCATTTCAAGTTCGTGCACTTCATCTGGAGAATCCAAAGTTAGCAGACAACACCCCGCTGATCATTGGGCCATCCCACATCCCACACAGACCACTGACGGCTAAGCCGACTGTGCCTCAGAATTGCCGTCGCTGTGCAGACAAGTGTTGTTATAATCTGAGTTCGGTATACTAATAAAGATCCGACACTGCGAAGGCTAACGATGACGTCGACAGGGTCTTCATGCGCTTAGGGGGGCCCATCACATATCCGTTTCATCGGCCAAGTAACTGACAGAAAAGTTATGCAGATCCCTGGGCAGCCAAGATCAGCATATCTTAACAAACTACGGAGTATCGTCCATCGGGTTCTGGGATTCCCGGACGACTACATATGTACAAACCTGACACAGATTCTCTCTGCCTACTAAGGGACGAAGCAAAGCGATCGAGGATAACGAATAGGACGCAAACCAATATCACCACGCATGTCACATCACGCATTTCATCCTAGGGTTGTATCGTAACAGGACCAATACGAGAAAGGTATATGAGGATTCACGAGCCCAGCCCTTTGAATGTCCCTGCAGTTCAGCAACCAGCTTGGTAGGAGCACGTTTGTTTCTAACCAATAACCTCGGTGACACTCTTAAACGGAGCTGCGGACGAATGCGTGAGGGTTCATTTTGGTATGAAAGCTTCATCATACAGTTATGACTCGATACAGCTGTGGCTGACGGAAGCGTGGCTACTATCGCATGGCAAAAAGCAATCAAAAGGGACTTGGCACGTGTTGTCGCTTAAAGTTTGACACGCGCCGTCCTGGATGGCTTGTCCTGTTTTGTCTCAACATCATTTGCCAAGCCTAGATGTGCTCACCCTTGGAGAAAACATTTGTCGCCCACAACCCGAGCCGATATTTTTCATAGCGGCAGGTCTGTCTGTTGATGGCCCAAGGTTTAGAATCCAGCTGAAACGCTTGACAAAGCCAGCTTTCTAGAGTCAGGGATTGGATACGCACTGCGTTACTATGTGTGCTTGTAGGGACCTCGCACGATACTACTCTCATGACTCGCGAGCTGGGAAGCTTGATTGTTGGTTGCTTCGAACCAATTGCTTGGAGAAGTCAACCGGACGGGGCAGGGCACCGAACGCTTGGCTTCATGCCCCTGTCCCTCCTCATGAAGAAGCTTGGTCGATCACTGGCAAACTGCACACCCACCTCCTGAACCCTACGCCAAGAAATCCCGCCAGTGTAAGCGAGGAAGGGGAGGCGCCCGCTAGAACGACGATCATCCAAATTAGCCTGCTTAGCCAGTGACGACACAGGTGAAAACGAAAAGGTCGCCGGGAGCGTGGCTGATGCCCGAACGAACACCAGTCGCACCAATACGACGACATCATTGCACTGCCGGTACGCCGCTGCTCGTTGTCGCGCAAGTCATATGAACTTGGTGCCAGAGCTAGGAAGTGCCCAAGCCCAACATGAAAACACAGGCTTATTCTCTTTACTGAGCCTAGTGTCCAATTCCCATTTTCACATCGTTAGTAGAGAATGTGGTCAGCACAAACTAACTACGTGGAAGGAGGTTTTCTGCGACGGGTTGAAACGGTTCGGCGTAAAAACCAATGAGCAGGTGGAATGAATGCAGTATTTTGGCAATCGAGCCTTGAACCGGCACCTTACGAAAATGTGAGCAGATCACGCATAGAATTCAGAAGCCTCGGATACGGTCTAAAGTTCAACATCTAAAGATTTCATCATGGACAGGCAAGAGGTCGCATTGCGTTGTATCAAAATAATTATTTGGACCGATCTCGTCTCATCGCTTGTCCATCAAACTCGAGAGCAGGCGCCGGATCAGCTCTGGGGTAAGCTATTGGAAGCTTCAGAGGCTTGTAGAGTATGTACACACATACATATGCAGGCTACAGAGACGAAACCAGGATGGAACGAGAGTTGAGCACTAGGAACGGTTCTGGCACCGAATAAGGAAATGGTGGTCCGGAACTCGATGCAGCGCGGCGGCCGGGATGGCACGCTTGGCTCAAGGTTCCAGGTTAGGTGGACGCCCTATCTCGGCCGGGCGCGTGGAACTCCCGGCGCCGGAGAACATCTTTTGGTTGATTTGGGGCTAAGGTCACTACCGCCTTGTTCGGCGAACTTAAATGCACGATCCATTGAGATGAGTGTGAGTGAGCCTGAGGGCAGGCAGAGGTTTAGGAGCGGGAAAGGGCACGGTCGTTAGAGCCAGGGGACATGTCTTCGATGGCATCGACACAGGCAAATGAGACCCCACGAAAGCCATGCTTAGGGAGCAGGGCAGGGATAGCGATTTACAGTGACTGATACTGATACAGATGGTGCTGTACGTACCACTACCAGCCGGCCTATCGACCGTTTGACCACGGGGCGATCACGGATATCCTGGCGCATGGCCAAGCATTCTAGCACACACACTCGTGGATCTCACTCACACCCATACGCCGAGCGCTAACTTAGAGATGCGTGTGCATGTATGTACCTCGGTATCCCACACCCCACACACTCCCTCTTGACCCAAGACAGACATGCAAACCGCCCCTCCCTTGCTCAAGATCATCATCAGAGTCGTCACAACATCTCCTTCATGAGTGGGGACGTCACTGCCGGGGCAGATACTCAACACAAACTCAAGAGGTTAGACCCATCGAGCGGCATCAGGGAACCTCCCGTCAGCATCCTTCAGCCCTTGCCCTTGCCTATCGTCTCCTTTGTGACCCTGTCCAGTTGCCAACGATTTCCCTCGAGTCCCAGGATTTGAGCACCGGTAGCGCTCCACTCCCAATTTTGTGACAGCTGCGCTTGGAAGGCCCTTTTGGAGGGGGCGTAGGCGCATCAAAACAAGTCTACGGTCCTCAGATCTGATAGACGGGTCTCCTCCACCCTTTGACAGGTTCCTTTTCCCACACCAAGGACTTACTTAAGTTCCCAAGTCCCCGACTATTTCGCATCTAGCATGAGCTTCTAAGAACTCTTCCCATCGAATACGACTTTGGCAGTACAAAAGGCTCATCATTAATATTTGCCAGTGCCTTTCCATTTCCCACCCATAACATCACCGATATTTATCAGACACGATACTGCCTTAATACTGGTTACTTGACTTGACTGCTTCGATTGCTTCTACTAGCAAATCCTGATTAATCCCGAGACCGCCCGCAAATGCATACAGCAGCTGGATCTTTCATGCCTAACCAATACAATCAACAAGAAACGCCGTTTTTTACTCGACGCGACCAGTATCAACCTCCTTCGCCCCCAATGGAGGAACAAAAGTGCTCTCTACCCTCAATCTCGAACCTCTTGGGTTTGGCCGATGCCGGCTCACCCACGAGTGAGTCCTCTCCAACTTCACGGCAGCATTCTCCTCGCTTTGAAGGTATGTAGTCTTCATGATGACCACGAGGGCGGCTCGCTCACAATTTCATAGTTCCTCCACCTTCACATGGCCATAGCCGAGCTGGATCTGAATGGGCTAAGTCATCGCACCGTGGGCTTCCCCCTACACCACCTATGAGCACAGATGCATCTTTCGAAGGCTACAGCTCCCCCACAAGGAAATCATCCAACCAGGCGTATGCAGGCTCAGCACCAAGACCATACTATTACGAGACCACACCACCTCTAGAAGCTGATGCACAGCGTCAGGCATCAGTACCAGCTATTCCTCGAGCAACACCTCCAGCAACGGCTCCTTATCCCCAGCAAGCTCACCCCACGGTATACGCCAACCCAGCACCAGTGGGCGCTTACTACCAGACGGCGCCGGTGCCTTCTGCCGCTCAGCCTCAAGAGATGAACCCTTACTACCAGCGCCCTCTCCCACAAGCTTATCCCCCACCGGTGAGCATGCCGGCACCTGCTCCTTCGGGAGCTAACCCGTGGCAGCACCATCACTATCTCAACCCAACTGGAGCGGCTGCATTCCCGCAAAGCCAGGATCGGTATATTTGCCCGACTTGCAACAAAGCCTTTAGCAGGCCCAGCAGTCTACGAATCCACAGTCACTCGCATACGGGAGAGAAGCCCTTCAAATGTCCTCATGCTGGATGTGGCAAGGCTTTCAGCGTACGCAGCAACATGAAACGTCATGAGAGGGGCTGCCACAGCTTCGAATTTAATGGATCTGTGATTCGGGGTTGAGGGATATACGTGTTGGACGACGAGATGGTTCTACGAAGAGGGATGAATGCCGAAGAAAGCTCGAGATGATTATGCCTCACGGAACGAGCATTATTACAATAAGACCTGGATGGATGGATCCGGTCTCTTTTACTTGTTATTGGGATGAAAATCCTGGGTAAGACCCATGTCTAAGGATTGCCGGGCTTGGCGTCGCGGTCAACTGGGGAAAAGTCGGGAGGGAGGAAAAGCTACATTCTCTTCTCGACGCTGGTCTGTATTACTGGAAGTCTGGTGTATTGTGTTATTTTATTATTGTATTCATTTGGCGGATACTGTCTGTTACTTTCTTGGGAGGCAGCTATGGTCATTTTAGACGGCGCAGAGGTGGAAACTGGCTTGAGAACCTAGCGAAGCATCGTGCACGGCGTTTAGTTTACTACTGTATGTTCTTTTATCGGCACGCGAAGAGATCGACTGATGAGAGTCGATGGAGATAGCGAGAGGTTGATACGATACACCTGAGGCAAGACCAGGGAGGCTATGGGGCCATGAATATCAAAATATTACAAGATCAAAGCACAATCGTTGCCCGAGATGAAGATGTGAATCTGGAGTCATGCAGACATGAAAAGTGAAGGAGTATGTAGCAACGGAGTAAATTAACTCGGTCTAATGCTCTACCGATGTCCACGTACGCCGACCAATAGGGATGTTAGGAGAAGTGGCCGAAACGGGGAGAACTATGATACTAGAAGGTGAGGAGTGCGCAGCTTGGACCATCAAAGATGAAATCGGCTGATAGACATAGATGAGGTGACCAGACAGGATATGGCATGACAGGCAACGGTTAAATTTGAGCATGTGCTATTATCATTATTGTTGTTGTTATCATTAATGTTACTGTGGCTATTGCTGTCTGTTTGTTGGCTGCAAGTTCAAAGGTACCACTGCCATAGTTATGCTGCTGATTGTTGCTTTGCTTTTGCGGGCGAGACACCACGAGATGAGTGGATCTTGATTGGTCTGAGAAGGGTTTGACCGCTGCAGTGATGACGAGAAGATCTCCCTGCAACTGCAACTGTAACATCAGCTAATGAATGAATGAATGATAATACCTATTCAGTGCATTCTTGGTCGTCCATTCATTCATTCAATCGATCAATGACTCCATTTCCAAGGACCTTGGAAACATGAACGGGTCTCAGAGGGATCCATCCTGTTGAGCGAAGTGACGTCGTTGACTCGTGCAAGACGATTATACGACGTTTTTGAAAAAGAAATGGAATTGTCTACTGCGACATCATCTAACAAGAGCCTGGAGGATCCCTGTAATATCTGGGTACCTACAGAGCGAAAATAAAAGGTGCCTGCCCCGAGGGATCGGGTCCCTTTGTCATTGATGACAAGTTGGGTAGCTTGGACAAGAACGGAAGGAAGTCATCGGGGGATGTGTCGGCGCAAATATGACCTGGAGAGAAGAAGCACCCAAAAGAGGAATGCAATACCTACCTTAGGTACCTAGGGTAGGGGTAGGGCAGCTAAGGTACCTACCTACCTAAGGAAGGGAAAGGAAAGGTAAGGTAGGGGTATGCTAAACCTGGGGATCCCTCACCTTCTGCAGCTTCTGCAACTGTTGCTGTTGCTGTTGCTGCTCAAATGTCAAGGCTGGGCGGACCGGTTCGGGTTGTTACTCCGCCTGCCTCGTGTCTTTTCATGGTCTGTGTGTGAGAGTTGACTTATTAATTAGTTAGTAGTCAACCTACTTGGGAGAAACTGACTGTTGGCTGACTTGGTCTTGGTCCTGGTCTTGGTGAGTTGTGACAGGGGCAAGGGCAAGGTATTTGATGGACTGGGACAAGGGCTTGAATGATCGACTTCCACATCCATTCTTTTTCTGTGCGGTGCTCGGTAATTATTATTAGTACGTGACTACTCAACATTGCAGCATAAAGAACATTGCAAATGTGCGAAATGAGCAGCATTGAATGCCTCGCTGCACATCCTGTACATACAGTGCATGCTCTGTATGTATGTTTGCAGAGTTGCAATTGTGAATGTAACCGGAAAAGGGTATAGTCATGCACAATTAATGGCGATCCTCAGTGGGAGGAAAAAAACAAATAAGCTACTGTTCCTTACCCTCCGTAGTGTTACCTCGGACACAACGCGATAGGCCATCTCGCCTGAGACAAGCGGGTGATACTGATTGACTAGCATCGGAGGAAATAACTCGAGATTGACCTCGGGGCTTGAGCTGGGCTGGGCTGGGCTGGCTGGGGGAGTTGAATTGAATTGAATTGGATTGGATTTAATCAAGGGGCCACGGCCACGAGGAGGATTCCTAACAAAGCATGGTGCAGATCCGTTAGTCTAGTCCATGGTTTTCTTTCCTGTCCCATCACTAAAGTAGAGTACCTTGAGGCTTGAGGTAGAAAAAAGATACTAATCAGTTAGTGCGTGTGAGAGCCGGAGGTCAGTGAATTGAAGGGATGTCGCAGTCAGCCAGGAAAACGGCACAGACCAGAAGCAGGACCATGACACCGGATGATGCTGTCTCTTTAGCACGGGAATTTGATCAGGCTAGAGTTTAGTCCACGGGCTGGGCTGGGGGAGGCTGAAGTGATTAATTCCTTTTCGGCTGACCTTGCGATAGCCTCAAAGCTTTGTTTTGGGCTTCAATGCGCACACGCACGTGTCGTGTCACAGACAATCTTCAACGCTTCAGATTGACAATGCGACGGGAAACCCGTAATTGCATGAGCCCAAGCACGTCCACGAACTTGCAAAAAGGAAATCACAGAGAACCTCGGACATTTTCTTCTTTCATGCTTCTACGCTTTGACTGTGGTCCAGCTCAAAGAAGCGGTGTTATCAGCTTCATTCAGTCATTCACTCATTCAAGGGGGGATCCCAACAGGGCCACGTTTTCCCCCCTTGAGCGGGGAACTTCTGGATCCATATGTAACGGTTAAAAAATAACGGGCGGGCGGGCGCAGGAAGAGAAAAGGAAAGGAAAGAAGAAAGAAAGAAAGAAAGACGTTGGATCGTTTGGAAGGGGGAAAATGATCGCAAGACATGGTCTTGTTCCCGGGGTGATGCTTGCTAGAGGACCATAGCAATGGGATGGATGAGATCTATTGTTTGGAGATGGGCTCAGAATTAATCGAGGACATATACCAGGGAGGTACGGAATATACGTGGGACGACACAGTAGTATAAGATGTATCGCATGGGTATTTCCAGATATCAGCTAGGCATCCATATAAAATTCCCTGGATCGCCACAGCCTGCCTACTAACCTTACCTACAGCCCAGTACCACCTCATCGATGAATGGTTCATTGTTCAGAGTTCCCGAGGGTGAGGATTCCGTGACGCCCAGACGTTTGATGATAGCCGCACACCTCCGATTCGCTGCTATGTATGTATGTGCGTCTACCCCCGGCTCCGAAAGCGCTTCCAGGGTGTCTGGCTGTCTGCATCTTCATCTTAGCGCCCTCGCGCTAAACCCAGGGGGGACAGCAGCAACCAAACGCCCGTCACAGGGGGGTGTGTGGCCCGGCGGCGCGGGGCGGGGATCTTCCAGCAGGGGTTCTACCCTGGAATCACACAGACACTGAGAGGGCACGCTACGAGCATGCGCACCCCTCCCTCTTCCTTCACTGCCGTACCTTAGCCTGGTTCCAAAAACGGGCAAAGGAGCCAGGGCATGGATGACATCCATTGTAATAGCACGAGGTTTTATCAGGATCAAGCCTGTTGAAACTCCCCAAGATTCCAGACTCGTGATGCTGTCCGTGTTTGTTTATGGTCTTTGCTTTGATTATTATTACTGATGGGTTCTGATATCGCAATTTAATTCTTCAGTAGCCTCTTTGCAAACCATGACCTGACGCTTCTACGCTTCTACAGTCTATAGTCCGGACGACATATGGACGGGCTATCCCTACCTTGTCATCTATCGTATTGCATCGTATCGCATCACATCACATCGAATTGATCCATTTTCAATCTCTTCGGCTAACTCGTGTCTTAAACTTTGTTGCTAAAAGCAGGAGGTGAAAAAAAGGACATATCATTACCGTCCATACCTAGACGGAGTCAGTCAGGTTTGCCGATGTTAGTCCGTCCTGTGTAATCTATCATTCTCCATCTCCAACCTCACACGATCCCACTCACATCGAGAACTATCCAATGCAAACCATGCCAGATGTATCGTCGTCATCACAACGCTCTCGCTTGCTTACGCAGGGGCCAACTCTGCTCAACTGCCGGGCTGTTCCCAAACTTGATTGATACTCCGTTCTGAGTCTTGCCTCTCCTGTCTCTGGGTCTGTGTCTTTTCGTTTTTCGCCCCCCTGAGATCTTCCACTGATAATGTGATTTCACTTGTTGCGTCTCATCTTGCGGCCCCTTGGCGGCAAAAAGAGACAGAGATAGTACGGAGTGCTGCAGGAAGACAATCGCTCCATTGCCCACCCGCGATGGCACTGCAACGGCGGGTACCAACCAGGGAGTTCCTGGGTTTCGCCTCGAGTCAGGAAACCGTTACATCTGCTCTTCACCGTCTTTGCATGACATAATGGCATCGTCTTGAGAGACCAACGGCGCATGCATTGCATGTCCAGCAAGTCCGCTTCGCCTTTTGTAACTGTCATATCACCTTGGAGTGGTTGCAGTGGTTGCAGTGAGACCGCCACTGATGGCCTCATCACAATAACGGTGCACATAAGAATCCAACTTGTATCTACATGCTATAGTATCTCAACATCAATAACTGAGTTTGGTGAACAACAACTCTCTCATGCTTGGATCGTCTGCAAGGCTGTGGGCACCTCATGAAGATGCGACACAAGGTCATGTTCCCTGTTACGCATGGGAGATCTACCCATCCATGATCCATCCTCTTGGAAACGATATGGCATGTCGGGCCGTGAAAGCATAGGGGTCACCGAATCACACTCGTCACCGCAGGGCCAAGTCACTCCCTCCTCTGCGTTCTTGACCCAAATCCTCGATCCATCCCGCACCTCAAACACTCCGAGATCACAGCTGAGGCATCGAGGGTGGCATGTCAACGCAGTGAGTGCAACGGGGTATCAATATTGACCATGGTCATGGCATGGAGTATGGAGTAGTCTGCGGAGTTTGCCAGTCCTTTCCTCTCATGGCTGTGCCGTCGGCCATATCAACATCCACTGTGTCCACTCGGGAGGAGGATTGAGAATTCATCCCTTCTGTCAATCAAGGATATTGATCGACAGAGACCCTGTTCCACGAGGGTTCCTATCCTGCCATGCTGCACTTACATGTATGTACACACGCAGTCTGACTGATGTTAACGCTGCTGCTAATACTGCAGTGCCCTATCATGCAAAAGGTTAAGTTCCGCTAGAACCCGCGGCGCCCGGTGCCTGTCAACTTAGAGCCAGGCTTTACTGGAAGCAACTGCTTTTCCGTGATCCCTATTTGCTTTTGCCGCCTAGCCGAGTATCATCTAACGTCTTGCCAGATTCAACCTGACCAGGCAGCTTGCCAACTTTCTGCGGCAGACTGACTCGGGAGAGAGAGGCACAGAAACTTACTTTCACGATGTTATCCCACTTGTAAGACGTCCTCATCAAACAGAACAGGGTCATCGCCAAGCTCCTGAGCAGTCGTTCGTCATTTCTCGTCTCAGACCATGTCACCTCGTCGTAAAAGTCAACTGAGCCAAGCTTAGTATAGCCAGCCACTGCGTCGCAAGCCATCTAAACGAGAGTCTGATATCACACTCCTTACTGGGTTGAGGGAGAACCGAGAAACATCTCACAAATCACTCAACTATACATCGGACACATTGCCAACTTGGGCCTTGGTGAAAACGGGATCGACTTCGGGAATCGAGGGAGGTCAGGCCAGGTCAGCTGAAAGGCTACGGAATCTGAACTTGCCTGAGCCTGATCCTGAGCCTGAGGCCGAACATCGTCAGCTTCGGTTCCCTGTTGTCGGTGTTTGAATCAGGACTAAACAACAAGGTTTCCAAGGGCTCACAAATAAACTGCGAGTCCCCAGCACTTAATTTAGCATGCTGCGACCCTATTGATGGATCTTCATTTCTGTCAATCATAGTTCATCATACTATACCCCAAGCGAAGAGCCAAAAGATCATGTCATGGTACTAAAAGCCAACAGCGGCACACCGAGTCTATACGTGGACAGTACAACTAGACAAGCTTTATCATCTTCACATAAGCAGATCCCACGCACAGCCCGTGACCCAAAAAAGCAAATACAGAACCGTACCGGCCGGTAGAAACACTAAGCCCTGGCTCAAAGGGGGCCCACGCCGGAGCGTCTCAGGTCTCGGGAGCAGGGGCCAGGTTGTGGCCAAGCGCACTTCGCTTCAAAAGCAAGAAAGCCCGAAGGGGAAGAGACCACGCGATGTCACTCTGTCCTAGACATGACAGATCCATCCTTTGCCTTACACTGACACTGGCGACTGACTCTCTACAAACTCTATGTGCTTGCAGTGATCGTCGCCTAGACCGAACCCTTACACTGATGCTTGCACTCGGATGCGCAGAATCTGTACGCGGAACAAGCCTCAACTCAAAGCACGGACTGGGATTGAGTAAAATGTCTTATTGTTCGGCGAATATTTTGCTTTTTGGTGAGGTTGCTGAAGGGAATGTTTTGTTTCATTTTGCGGGAGACACAGACAGTTGTGGAGAATCCTTACCTTACCACACTGTCTCCCTGTTTTTTGTTTTGTTTTTTTACAACACGGAGACATTCAATATTGGGAAAACTACCGATTTCACTGTCTCTGTTGCATTCTTCCTTTTGAGTTCTAACGAAACTGATTCTCCATGGTTTCGGGTTGAAACCTGTTTCACCGTCTTCGTCTTCACTCCAAATGTTTAGACGACAGTCGGACAGAGGCTCTATACGGAATTACCAGCCTTCGTCATGGACTCAAGTTACTATTATCGATAGTTCCCCGTCCCTGAATGAGTGGATTGACATTGTGAGGCTGCTATTGGATATCATTATCGATACATGCCGGGGTACTGTCTTGACTCTTCGAGCTGACGGCCGCTCCTAGCTGGTATGCGGCCTGCAGATTGTCTGTGATAGAGCATTTTAGCTGCAGCAAGGCCAGTGGCAGATGCAAGGAGTTTTCTATAGTGTATCAGAGACAGTCAGCGATGTATGATGGTTACACAACGTTGTCGAGGTGATTCTTGACATGTCCTTCACCTGAACGCTACTGATTCAGTGTCAGCTTGTCAGAGTCGCAGTGTGGATAAGCTGTCAATTCTTAATTATTACCGGAGACTCCGACCCCGCTGCAGGGTCTTCAGCTAGAGCGCTATGCTTTCTCCTTGCATCTCGGAATGACAGCTTCAAGTCATGAGTTGAGGCTATCGCGGTGGGTTAGTTCACCCGGCGGCATGTCACTCGCATACCAGCTACCGGCAATTGCCGTGACACAGACAAGATCAATTCTACTGCAAATGGAAAGGGCTGTGCTTTATCATGACGTTAGGAGAAGCTCTTCCTACCGGGACAATTGATAATATGGCCTTGGAAGTTGTCGCCCCAATGGTTCGAGCTACCCTAAACGATGACGTCGAAAGGGGCGAACAATAGGATTGACTTCCTTGGCGACGAATTTTTGGATAGCGACAGTCGACTTTGTTCTAGATTTTTCTGGCCTGACGGTCTCGATTTCTTATTGCGGATGAGAATATTGAGTAAGAAAATTATCGAACAAGAACACATTCTATACTGACACCAGGGTAAGAAGTGCTCGGAGATGCTCCAAGCATACAGAGAACAGCGACTCATGTGTCCAGACCCTTTCAAATGAGTATTAACCAGATATGACTGTGAGATGACAAACGTAGCGGAAATGTAGACTGATTTTGGCCATAGACAGGAGTAAAACGGCCAGTCCTGAATTGACGCAAGCTAGTTCATGTACGTCTCAAGTCATCGCAAAAGTTGAGCTCTTTTGTGATAGAAAACCAAATAAATGTGTAAACAGACACAATAATATTGAAAACTAATATGATCTGGGAGGAGAGCTGCTGATACACACGACTCGTGGTAACATATAAACTATTCAATGCTCATGAGGAATGGTGCTTCAACTGTCAAGACACTGCAAAGAACAGAACGCTTGTACCATATGAATCTCAATATAGAAAGACCAAAAAAGCACAACATAGCTATTGCATGATATCTAGGCTACCTACATAGTTGGATTCAATGGCTTTGGTCTTCCTGGCAGCTCGCTCATCGTCTCTATACTATCCCCTTGAGTTCTGTTGAGCCTGCAACAGGCTGCACCTTCGTCAAAACAACATAAGACTCAAGAAATATAGGACATCATGGAATGATCGCATATAGCCGTACAATGTTCGTCTCGGAGGAACCATTGCCTAGTGAAGAGTCAAGGCAGTCTACGATGCCGGCCCAAAATCTCCAGCAGGCCAGAACTCTTTAGCTATCAAACATGTCTCATGACGATAAACTTGCCGTAGTTTTATCCAATTCTCCAAGCATAGAACTCGATGTATCACATGGTACATCGTGAATCTTGTTATCTCACCTGAAGAGTTGGCCATATGAGGACGACAGCAAACAATGGTGAGTTGCGAAGGTGAAGACTTTGAGGCCTTATGCAGAAGCATCGTATTGAACTAGAATTTCAATCTTCAAGAGTTGATTGACATTTGTAAGATGGAATTGTAGTCAAACACGTTCGTCTTCTTCTGTAAAACTTCAATACGAAAGCCTTTTCCCCTATCCAAGAGCTTAAAGGTTGGGTAATACTCTAGCGTTCTGCAATAGTTTCGATATGAATGAGCTCTGAAACAATAAATGAAGCTTTAAAATATCGCCGCACAAGGAAAGCTTTTCCTGACTCGTCAGTGTCAGGGGTGGAATAATCTTGGCTTCAGCAATATCACCAAATGCTACCTGATCCGACATGACTTGAGTTCAGATTTGAGAAGTGCGGAATTATGCCTGTCAATCAACCTCAGATATCGAAGAGAGTTGATGCAATCAGACATAGTAAGGAATACATAGGGTTAAATCCACTAAGATCATTGTCAAGCATTCATGGGCACCTATCGCTGAAACTCAACAGATGACGGTAGACTTCGTTAAGGATAAACACCAGTTGCATCACGATCTACTGACCATAAAGGTAGCAAGTGCTGAAGGAACTAGCTATAGTATCTTGAAAATAATGGGCATCACATCTCCTGTAATTGCTTGAGTCTTTTGTAGAGCTCCGCCATCACCGAACGCACGGATTAAGGGGTTTATGCTGTCCCAGTGAAACAGAATTTCAACAGAAGACGAGTCGCCATTATCGAATGAAATAGTACTGGAAAGACTTGGGATATATGCAATAGATCCTATGCAGTGCCGTTTTACCTGGTATGTGAGGCGAGTATTGATGGTCGG
This sequence comes from Fusarium proliferatum ET1, assembly GCF_900067095.1. Taxonomy (NCBI): domain Eukaryota; kingdom Fungi; phylum Ascomycota; class Sordariomycetes; order Hypocreales; family Nectriaceae; genus Fusarium; species Fusarium proliferatum. The sequence continues at coordinate 1,572,210 of NW_022194791.1, forward strand.
GGTTCTGTGATACTGATGCGTCACTCGTCACCGGTTCGATGTGAGCTCTATACGCCGAGATACATAAAGTTTGCTTAATGATGTTTCCACTCTAGTAAAGAGACTTAAGTAGAACAAACAAGCATTGCAACAGTGGTCAGGTCAAGGCATGATAGCAACATGGGCATCACTGAAGATGAGATTGGACTAGTACATTACGATTGATAGGATATGTTAGCAGTGTATTACGGGTATAGACCTAGTGAATGTAAGAGAAGCGCTTTGAACAAAAGGATATCGCCTCCTACAATCCCGATAAGCCGGTGTTCGAATATCGCATCCTTGAGTGCAAGAGGTAACCTCAAACTTTCACTGGTAGGTATACCTAGGTAGTGAGAAATAGACCTAGGATGCGAATAAAATTATCCAAGAAAAATCAATAAGAACAAGTACATAGGTAACACCATCGTTCATGGCACTGAAGGTCCAAATCTGAGCTTCCTATGGCAGGTACTGGGGTTTATATTGACGGATGCAGGCTCTGTGGTTCAAAGATCACGTACGGACAACTAATCCAGCGATTTCTAGGATAAAAGAATCAGTCCTACCCTGCCGCATCGATCAGACGACATATTATGTGACGATAGAAACGTTGTCGTAAATGTAGGGGAAAGACTTCGTACAGGGGAAAGACTTCAGCCAGATCTGAGTGACTGCGCCTGTGGAACAGCACATACAACTTTTACAAGCATTTTCTGATGAGCTCGGTCAAATTGGAGGCGACATTAGTCAGAAGAGACTACAGTTTTTGCCGGCGCTCCAATTGTATGTATGAGCATGGAGCAAACTTGTACGACTCTAACATCAAACGAATTTGATGGAAGAAGTTTGTTACACAGCATGGCGCCCTAGAGGATCTCCGGATGATTGCCCAGTACGAAGGAAAAAGTCTACAAAGGGAGCACAGCATGGCTTGCTCATGGCTGGATCGACCGAGGACCAGTCTTTAAAGTCGGCGCACAACATATGATAGCACGAGCAAGGGTGGTATTACTTGCAGCGGCAAGCTGCATTTGACACGATCCTTTGGCCATCCTCGTGCCACTCGATGCAACGCAAAAAGAGAACAGGCAAATTGGACCGGGAAGAAAAAAAGGGTATCATCTGAGGACAAGATGCGGCAGTTCAGGTTGTTGCGAGGGCGGGGGAGCAACGGCAATGTTCCGAGGTTGATGAAATGGATAAGCCTGTGGGTGAGCGAGTGAGTGCGTGAGTGAGTGAGAGATGCTGCTGATACCTGTAGACGTCATGTTGAGGCTCAATAGTGCTGCAGGTCAGCAGTAGTTGCATGATGCAGACACGCATCTGCAGAAAATATGCATTCGGACCTGCAGTGTAAAGAGCGAGACGAACTCGACAAGCAAACGAACCCTATGATTATCGTAGTTTATCCTTTTGGTGTGTAGTGCTGTGCTGTGATGTGTAGTGCTGAGTCAGGGATGTGTTTCGTCTGGCGCGCGCCACAAGTCATCACCCATTGATATTGGGGGTTTGTGTTTCGGGGAGATGGCTGCCGATTTCCGGATCGACAGAACAGAGTTAGTGAGTTGACTGACTGACTGACTGCGGTTCTTTACTTACTTAGGTATAAGACATGGGCAATAATCAACTTATTGTGTGATGAGGGAGGGTTTCAGGCTGAGTCAGTAGGCGCTGGGCTCGTGCGTCGGCTTATATCGCGATTGATACGCTTCTTGGTTTGGTGTTGTAGAAGGAATCCGCGAGCTGCATTGGAGGTGTAAGTATAACTGACGAACAGGGAGTGCATTGATCGGACGGGAGATACACGTGCGCATGACATTAACACCTACCAATTTGGGCAGTACCTGGGGATATCTAGTGTATGTGTGTGTGTGTGTGTGTGTGTGTGCTGATAGTCGGCGGAGGATCGTCACGATAATTCATGTATGCACTTTATCTCTGACCTGCCATCGCAGCAAGTGTCTTGTGCATGTTACAGACAGTGGAATACAATGGAGTACATGTCGTGCTCGGGGCTCCTCAGCTTTGATCCCCGCGGTGGCTGCCTCCGCCAAATGTGGCTCGTGGTGGTGATGGTGAGCATGGGTTAGAGACTGGGATAGACCCTACTTTGTATGTAGGTCATGGTCAGTAGAGGCACGGAAAAGAAAAAGCCAATATGGGAATCATTAATATTTGTTGTGTCTGGGTCTAGTATCGACATGGAAGCCGAACCGAGGTGAGTTAACTTACCTACCTACCTAGGTAGCATAGAGAGTCTCGAGTGAGAAATATACGGCCCATGATCCGAGTTCCCGGGCGTGGTCATTCATCTCCGTCTCATGGAATAGGCAATTAGAATCAGGGTGTCGTATGTTTGCTCTTGCCCGTGGACCTGTATTGTATCATGATCTGTCTCCTGATCTGGGTGAAGTTGTTGTCTTCCATGTTTATAGTCGCCCTCGATAAAAGAAGCCACACTTTTCTTTTTGTCTTTGTCTCTTGTTTTCTCCTTTCCTCTCTTTCTTTTCTTTTTTCCTTTTTCTCCCCCTTGGATTCATATTCTCCTCGTCTATTACGACGCCATCAATAACCATCGAGATCCCTCTCACCGTGGGTTCTTGGTTTCTTTCTCACCGACCTTTATGCCCCCCTCCCCCCCAGCATCATGGCCGCCGAGTTGGCCCTGGTTCACGCCTAAATGATACCCTGTCAAGCCTGAATACGGCAAACAGCAGTGGCCCTACAGTTCACTTCACTGTTGGTACTAGAAATTACTTTGCTGGTTTGCCTTGCATCTTTCTCATCTGTCGTTCCCCGGTTGACTAGAAGAGACAAGGCAGAAGAAGCAAAAAAAGCCGACTCTTGGACCTCTTGAGATCGTCGTTTATTGACAGGGAGCTCCAATTAGCGCGCGCTATCTCTGGCTGGCTGTAAGAGCTCCCAGCTCCATCAGTGACCGCTCTGTCGGTACCTGCCTTGCCTTGCCATACCTTACCTCACTTGTTTATCAGCGCAATCAATTAATCAATCAATCGGGCATCAACTTTAATATTACTATAAAAAGTGATAGAGTATTACCTGTCTGCCCTTGCCTTGACCGCGGCTGGATTAATTGATTGATTGCAATTGCACGTGCAATTGTAACCAAATTGTGCAACCGCAGCTGCAACCGCAACCGCAACCGCAAACCACAACCACCTCTCAATTATCCTCCTTCCCCATTCCCCTCCACCCATCTTATCTCATCCATCCATATCACGCTACAACTTTGGTAGTGGAAGTTAGTTCTTCTTTTATTCAACACCATCACCTAATTAATTAATTCGTTTCTTTACATACAGCCGAGGATAGAGGCTAATGATCATCCTTGGTTCAGTCTGACTATTGTACTTTCAACGATATCAAACTTTGTCACCATACGCTCTACAGCAGTACCAGACCGCGCACCACACTGCATCCTCACACCAAAGAAAATATCATTCTTTTGGGTCGCAATCATCAAGCAAACCCCCTCGTCAAATCATCCCTGCCTCTTTCACCGAAACGGGCCTTCCATCCTCCATACCTTACTCGACCGACCGACCTTACTTACGAAACGATACGTACTGGTACTTTGTTGCTTCGAGTCCATCTCCCCCACCCTCCACCTCAAGCCCAATTCCGTCTTCTTGGGTTCCTCCCCCGATTCTCCAATCACACCTCTTCCGTCTATTCCCCAAAAGAGACCCAACTCCCTCGATCGCTCTCTCTTACTTCTTCTCGTTTTTCTCGGGGCGCTCTGAGGTCTGGGAGCCTCCAGACGAACTACCTGACATCCCGAAACCACTGAAAACCGACTCAACACCACCGATGATGCTCATGATCGTATTGGCCGCGATATCATGATGCTCTGCGCAGCAAACCCCACGCCCATTCTAGCATCGTCGCATCCGCTATCATCCTCACCCTTGCCGTCGCTGCGATCCTCCTCGCATATCTCTCTATCATTGTCGATTCTGTGCGCCGTGGTATCTTGTCCATTGGTGCCATTACCAAAGCTGTATTCTTCACTCAGTCGTGTCAACAGGCCATCGGCCCGTCAGTCTCTTCCCATCCAACATAGCCCATGTCACGAGTTGCCGCAGCGGTCTTATACACAAACCGAATCTCTCCTCGCCCACCTGCTCGGCTCATACCGCATCCTCAACCCATTCGCTTTTCTGCGACGATCCCAAAAACCGAAACCTTTACTTGACCCCCCAAATCTCAACCGCAGCCGCCTACTTTGCGACTCACCTGGTCTCCCCACGCCATAGCTAGCAGCCCCTCCAGCTGCTGCCCGTCATGTCCTCACAGGCTGTTCCGGACACCCAGCTAGGGCTCACCAACGAGGAGATCCAGCTGCTTCGCCAAGGGCAGGCGGCACTGGGAGGGGGGTCCAGCAGCTCGCGCGCCGCTAGTCGCGCCAGTAGCCAAGGCCTTCTACTACTCGACAGCTCCTCACTTTCTGCTTTAGGCCGTTACTTTGATCATCTTATGGCTAGTATCGAACAACGGATTAATTACCTGAGCCATGAAGCGCAGCGATTCACCCAACTGCAATATGACGAAGCTGATGGAATCATCGGCGGCGCCGACGCAGAAATTGCTCGGTATACCGAGATTCTCCAGCAGCTGGATGAGCTCGAGGTAGATTTCGACCGTATCGCCCACATCAAGGAGATTGTCAAGGGCTATCGGTCAAGAGTTGAAACTCTGGAGCGGGATCTTGAGAGTAGTGGTAGCTCGAGCCGACACCGACACTCTTCATCGCACCATTCTTCCTCTCATCGCAGCCATGGTCACTCTCATCGTCACAGCAGTTCTCATCGTTCACGGCACTAAACAGACCGCCTACCAGATGGCGGGAAGGTGTGGCCGGGGATTACTCACTTACAAAACATTGTTACAGTAAAACAAAAGTCTAAAAAAGAAGAAAAGATTCGAAAAAGAAAATAGGGGAGAGTTCGAAAAAGAGACAAAGTCCTGCGCGGGTTACACAGGACCGCCGTGCTCCTTGCATCGCGAAATGCATTTTGCTCTCAGGCTCGGTCTATAGCCATGACGAATCAAAGGTCAGGAAGGGAACCTGGGACGTGGGAATTTTGGAAGATTGATGGGCCTCACGGCTACAACACGCTGCGCTACGTCTACGCAAGATGGAATTGGCCTCACGGCCTGGCCTATTTTTTTAATGTTTTTGTTGCTATTATTGTCTATCTGCTTTTTCTTGGGCTCAGTTTGGCGCTATTTTGGCATCGAATAGCGCCTATTGTTGGATATATGTTTGTGTCGGGCATTTGTGTCAGATGCTTGGACTCCTTACTTTACTCAGACAAATTTGGTGTTGAAGTGTGTGCTTGGAGAAAAATACCCCTTGTTGATTGTTGTATTGTCATAACAAACGTTTACTACGACATGTACCTTTGTTTCTTGGAATCTTTGGAAGATTGTTTTCTCATGAGGTGATGCTAATGTCAAAAGGCATGGATGTCCCTGCCAATGGCTATACTCATCACGAGAGCTCTCACCACATCGTGCTTTTTAATGGACCACTTCGAGTCGTGCTTTCACATTGTCGAACGCCTCACCTGCACGACTGGCTCTGGGGTGCAGCTCTGGGGATGCATATGCAAGGCGGGTGGAAGCATCGTTTATGGGGAAGACGCAGTGATGCCCAACACTAAAGGGTTGTAGCATAGTTGCTGACGTGTGTGTGAAGATTAAGGCTGGACTCGACAGGTGGATTAAAAAATGATTTATGACCTGGATTGAAAGCATATACCAACTGTCTGGTTCTTTCATTGGCGCTGGAAAATGAGGCGAGAAGGGGAGACGGCGTTGTAAGTTGGGTTCACGATGGAGTAAAGTTGGTGTAAGTTGGGTACACATCCATTCTCATGATAACATGGATTGCCCAATGACGTTGTATGTCTTGAATAGACAAGGGTTATCTGCAAAATACTGCACTCCAAAGGCTCTTCATTTCATTGGATGCTCACCGAGTTCTAAAGTGCGGATGCGTTCCTATGAGAAGGCCTTCGAGATTTTGGGGCCAGACAATGCTATTCACCAGATCGAGGAGGCTTGAGAGGCCGAGTAAGTGTGTAGAAGAGTGTGTAGAAGAGTGTGTCATTATCTTTTTTACAACGTCTAATAATAAACATACGCAAGAACAGCCCAATCCAACTCAACCGAATTCGATCCAATCCCACCATTCTTCGCAAGTAGTTTAGACGTTCAACTCATAACAACAATGAATGCTAAAATCCTTGTCCATTAAAAGTAACAAGCACACCAACAGAGCATTTAAAATGTAACAGCCCATTCCATTCCATGCATGCCATGATCCTTGTGCTCGCGCCAAAAACGCCCATAAGTGTTTCCATGTATCATTTCCAAACCCTCACGTGTGAGGGGGATATCCATCGGGAATGTCTCTCGTTTCCCTCTCAGCTTGCGGTAAGACAAATGAAAGGGGGAATCAAAACGAGAGACAAAGAGGTATGTTAGGGTAGCGTAGACCCTCCAAAGCAATATCATGATGCTCGCCTCTAATGCATAAAAATAAAATAAAAACCACAGCCACAACCCACACCCACACGCCGGCTTTCTTCATCATTACTTCTTTTCATGCGACTAGCACGGAGGCGGCCTACACCCGGGCGATCCGTCGCTGTCGGACCAGGAAAGGACTGGGCATCTCGTCTCGTTCCGGATCCCAGACAGCGACGGGCTCGTCACCACTTGACTTGCGCTCAATTCCGATGCGGTCCCGGAATGCCCTCTTGGGACTGACGTTCTCCCCTGTGCTGGGCATCACGATGGCGCTCATGGGACGACCGCCTGCGCGAGCCTGCTGAAGCTCGACGAGGGTTCGGCCTCGAATGTTATTCTTAGCAGCAACCTTGCCCAGAACATCATCGGTGCTGCTGCTGTTCTTCTTGTTGTTGAGTGACGAGGCGCGCGTCAAGCCCTGGCTGTTGGCCTCGGACTGGAGGTTTGCCGCCGAGGGAATCTTGCTCAGACGGCGAGTAGGCGACCTCGGAGCCTCAGGTGGAGGCATCTGCTTAGACACGAAGCCCGATGTTGATGGTTGGGTCTTGAGGCGGTTCATAGGGCAGGACTTCTGAGAAGTGAGGACAGGTCGTGTCTTGGAGGTGAAGGGATTCTTCGAAGATTTAATGTTCCGTGTTGGCGATGGGACGACGTCTTCATCTTCAGAATCAGACAGGGTATCACGAGGGTGATCCCATCGAGAATCGGCGGAATTTCGATTGGCGTTGGCGGTAAAGATGTTTGCATTGGCAGTGGTAGGAGCCTTGGTGTTGCCATTGCGACGAGGAGAAAGAGATAGCGACGCAATAGCGATAGGGCTTGGTGAGTTCATCTCGATATCCATTGGTGTACCAGCGGGATTACCGACGAACATGGTCTGCGCACGGCTGAAAGGCGTGCGAGCTGTCTTCTTAGTCTCTCGAGGCGCCTCGGGGCTATCGATGGAGTACTCAGTGAGATCTGTTGTGGAGGGGAACTCGACCTCGCTGCCACCAATGGAAGAGTGAGGATAGTCGGACTTATAATCTGACTTGCCCATTGATGAGGCATACTCACCCTCTCGACTCTCAGGTCTTGAACCGGAAAATGTTACTGTTTTCTTTTGCAGCTCAGCTTCGACGCGTGCCTGAACCTCGGCTTCGAAGCGACTTTGGAGCTGCTCGATCTCCGCGTTTGCAAGACGGTCAATCTCGAGACGTGCCTTAACCTCCCACTCTCTCCGTAGCGATGAGTCCAGCTCCTCTCGGATAACGTCCTTCTCTCTCTCCATATTGGCAAGTCTCTCATTGAGGTCCCTTTCCTTCTTACGCAAAGCATCCTCTCTGAGCCGGAGAGATTTGTTGAGGTCGACAACCTCCTTCTCCTTCCTCATAAGCTTGACCACTGGCAGGTTAAGGAGCTCAGAAGTATCAGGTCTGCGATCAGGGTTCACACGGAGGCAGTCCTTGATAACCTGATAAAGCTCGGGAGAGTAAACATCTGGCAAGGCAGGGAACTTGCCCTCTTTAATCTTCTGTACAAGCTGGAAATGCGTCTTTGCGTTGAAGGGTGGCTCGCGTGCGCAGAGCTCATAGATGATGCAACCCAACGACCAGATATCGGACTTTAATGTGTACTTCTCCGCGGCACAGATCTCGGGAGACATGTAGAAGGGGGTACCGACATAGGTAGAAGCGAAGTCGTGGGACTTGATCATCTTGGATAGACCAAAGTCTCCAAGCTTGACAGAGTTGTCCTCGCCAAGGAAGACTAAAACACAGTTAGTTTCGAATATCGTAAACAAAGGGATCCACTATCGAGGTCTCACCATTCTCAGGTTTCAAATCTCGGTGTAGAATAGTCATTGTTCCAGCGGGAACCTTGGGTCCGCCAGCAGCGTTTCCCTGTGTCAACCCAAGCACGTTGGCGCCAACTTCTGGAGGGTCAACACCGTAGTGACATCGGTAAAGTGCCATGACAAGCTGACTGAAAATACTCCAGACGAAGCTTTCCTGAGCTCGCTGGCCCTTTAGTGCGAGGTCCTTGATAACGCGGCCGAGATCGCCATTACCGCAGTACTCCATGTAAAGATGCAAGTCCTGGCTAACTTTGAGGTGTTCGCGGTGGTAATAGGCGACAATGTTTGGGTGGCGCAGATGCGATAGAATCTGGAACTCGGCGTGAAGTTGTTCGCGCTCCTTCTGGGACATGCGTAGATATGAGATTTCTTTACGGCACATGATGAAGCCGTCTGTCCTGCGACGGACCTTGCGGATAATGCCAAAGGAGCCATGGCCTAGAAGAAGACGGTGAGTTAGAGTTGCCGCTCAATTGATAGCACGGCGCATCGAGACGAGTGCTGTTAACTCGATAGACTCACCAATCTTCTCCAGCGTTTCGTACTTGTCCTCGGAAGACATGATGAAGTTATTCACGGTGGACAAGCAAACTCAACCCATGCAAACAAGTAAATTCTCGCTAGGCCGTGAAAGTGTGAATGCAGATCAGATGCGATGCGATGCGATGAAGGACGCAGAAACAAGAACGAACAAACGCAACCTGCTTTAGTTAGTAGTAGTAAGCTTGAAGTTTAAGAGATGGATGAGAGGAGAGAGAGGAAGAGGAGGAAAAAGGAAGAAAGCAAGGTCCAGCTTGAAGTAGCTAAGTGAATGGATCTATTTTGCGTTGTTCGTGCAACTTGTAGCTTAGACCCAAATAATCCCGGCCACTCGTCCCACGGCCTCGGTTCTGATTGGAAGTAAACACTCCATCGTTGCTACCATGGCAACCAAGGTCAAAGCTACCGATAACCGGGGATAGCCCGGGAAGCTCTTATCGATAAGAGGTGACGTCGTTCTCTTTCTGGTCTAGCCATGGAGTAGAACGATACTAGAGAGAGGTCTGTCGAACAAAACAGGCAAGAATAGATCAGGTCAATTGATTAATTAACCATATGCAAGATAAAGTGATCACAATGCGGAATGTAACTGCTATTCGACTTGTAGCAACTCTATATAGTTTAATAGCAAATCTACCCATATTGCAGTGGCTTCAATTTTATGCAGTTAGGCAAACCTTAAACGTGGTTAATTGAATACTGCCACTGGCACGTGAGCGCGCGTTGCCTTTCAGCGCGTGGCTTTCATCAGGGCGACTTGCATCCAAAGAACATCAAGACCGCGGGCGGTAACCAAAATTTGGCCGAATTGAGGGCGCGTCTCATCATACGATGAATTAATCAAATTTTCAAATGGTTTAAGCTGGTTCACGCTGCCAAAATTGACATCTGCAGAGTCGTTGGCGCACCTCTAGCCCAGCCTCTGATGCGATCTACAGTGACCAGCCCTTATCCCTTTCATAGCCCAGAGAAAGCCTGCTCATCACAATGCCACCGGCAATCACATACGATGGAGTCGAAAGTGCGGAGGGCGGCACCATCTTCAAAGATCTCAAGTTTTGGCTGTCACATCGAGTACCGAGCAGAAAACATTGGACAGAGCTTATCACGGTAAGTTGAAGTTGTAAACTCATTCACGCGCTGTCGCTGATTTTAAGATAGCAAAATGGCGGCAAGGTCGTGCTGCTTGAAAAACATGCTGATATGCTTATTGCGGACCATCTCATAAAAAGAGATGCCCCCCCTGGATCCTATTCATGGAAGTTTATTAAGGACTCTGTGGAAAACGGGTATATCCAGATAAAGGACAAATACCTGATAGGACGCCATCCAGACGAGCCAAGACCGGTGGGCAGCAATCAAACCAAAAAGTCAACACGGACACCGTTTACTGCGGAGGATGACGCGAAACTTACTAGGTGGGCACTAAGCCATCCAACGCAGCACAAAGGAAACCAGATATGGTACGAGTATGAAAAGATTGTAAGTTTTCGCGAATCAGGCCATGAAAATTAAGCTCACATGCGTAGAATCCTCGACACACGGCACAATCTTGGCGTGACCGCTGGCTCAAAAAGCTGCAGTTCTTGGATAGGAAAGCGTTAGAGACCATGGCAGCCTCTGCGCCTGCAGAAGCCGGCCCCGTTGCGAGCATCCCAGAAAAGACTGCGGAGGGCCGCAATACAATTGCCAAAGTTCCGCAGAAGGCTGCTCTTCAAAGGGCCCCTGAGCAACGCGTGAACAATCGGGTAGATGCCGGCCCCGTTGGCAGACCACCACAACCTCAACCTACGAGAGCGCCATCGCAAGGCCCGAGAGAAGCTAACAAATCTCGGAAATCAATAGAAGACCGTCAAGAAGAAGAACAAGAAGAAGAAGAAGCTCTCGCTCTTCTGAGGTACAACTGGTATCAAGATCTTGATGAGTATATCAAAGTCACCGAGAGAGACATTAAGAGCAGCCTCAACATCAATGGAAAGAAGATCGAGTTGTTTGATCTTATGATAGCTACCCGAGATGCGCCAGTATCACAGGACAGCCAATTAACCGACTGGCACAGAGTCGCGGAAAACCTTGGTTTCGTTGAACCAGATCAGCATACCGTCAACGAGTTACATCTCTGCTATGAAGAGAACCTCGTGGACTTCCTCGATACAATGGAGAGTTTCGAAGTCAACAGCGAGGAACAGAACCCCGAGTCACAGGATCAAGCTCCTGACATAGACCCCGGTCAGGACATCGACTTCGAAGACGGTCAAGAGCGCGGTTTACTGCAAAGTCAGGTACCATCCTCACCCCCAGTCGCCGCGTCAAGTTTGAAACGAACTGCTGGTGAGCCTCCCTTCGCCTCATCAGGGCGCTTTAAGAAAAGACGCTACAGTAAGGACATAGAGATACCATCTACACCGGACGCCGAAGAAGCTCCCAAGCTACAGCATGCCCAAGAAACATCTCCTGGTGCACTAAGAACCTCTCAGTGGCTAGGTTATGTTGGTGAAAGCGAAGCTTCGCAGCATCTTCCACCCCTTCCCCCGATGCAAGAAGAGTCACAAGACCTCGGGACGCGACCAGCATTCAGGCAGGATACTCGACACCAATCTGTGGATGTTTCGCTGCCAAATGATACGGCTTTGGATACTACACCAATACCATTGCGTCTGAATAAACATCGCCAGCAGAAATCTTCTCGTGAGAGCCGGCGAGAATCACATGCCCAGCCCATGAGACGGCGTCATGACAGTAGCTTTACAGAACAAATCGCTCCCAGACGAGCTGTTTCCTCTGCGAAACCGAACCCACAACCAAACAGCCGAACAGCTCGACGGTCTCTTCCGGCCTCCTTCAACTCTTCCCAAGCTATTCCCAAGACAAACCAGCCTGAGAGCTCAGAGAAGTCTAATTCTCAAGAAATTCAGAAATGGATTACTCGCTATGAATCAATGGGCTACCCCCGCCAATTTGTCGTGGAAGCCCTCAAACGCACCACCCTTACACCTGGAAAATCGGCCCTTCTAGTCATGAAGCATCTTAGCGAAGGACGCGAGGTGCCTTCTCACCATGAGGGTATCTGGACAGACCGTGACGATGCGGACTTGGACTTTGCTTCGAGCGTAGACTTTCACCGTTCTCCAGCTGACGATAGCGAAGAACTTCAACAGGAGCGCGCTCAGAGAGCTCACAACCGGCTTGTTAATAAACACGGCTTTCAGAGGTTTAACTTGAGGAAGGCTTTTCTCGAGGCCCAAGCAAAAGAAGGTGGCAGCCAGCTTGAAGGATAGAATATCTTCCAGTGGTTTGACGCCCTTGATACGGATAAATAAGTCGAGAGTCGGGCAGGCGTTTACTCATAGGGGGAGGGGCGCGGCGTACCTCTTGGTTAAGACGAAAAGGACATACTGCATTACTTAATACCCAATTTGAATCTGAAACCAAGATGGCACCCTCAAGTTCTATTCACCAATACCTTAGGTGATATTCGACATGCATGAAGTGAACATAACCTCACGGGGATGACTAGTGTTGACTGGATATCTTGATGAATTGTCCCCAAAACTGCCTATATACTCATTACGTCTCATTGCATACCTCTCACTCATCAGAGCTTTCGCATTTTATGTTGCGCTCCCAACGCCAAAAAATGCAGTTTTTTAGTGACCTCTGCCACTAAATGCGTGAAACACCACAAACCAGCTTCCGTAAAATCCTGTGACTTCTCGTTCGAACGTAATGATAAAACTTCTTTGTTCGTTCCCCGCGTGTCGCATTTTGCGTTCAATCCACATCACATTCTTATGCTCCTATTTACATTGACGTTGTTTAATGGTTTCTCGTCACTAGCCACACTTACTTGCCAGGTCCGCAGAGGGACGAGCAAGAGGCCAGAAGGGTAGCAAGTTTACTGACAGCATATTATTTGCCAGTAGGCAGGCTGCAAACCGCTCTATGGCTGAGCCGAACCTGTTGCAATCGGCGGGCTGCTTTAGCATAGGCCAGCGAGACGATGCCCCCTTTGGCTTCGGCTTTTAGGGGGCTGGTGGTTGTTGTGGCTTTCGAATAAGCTTGATCTTGGGCCGCTGAGTAGGCGCTGCTGCAGGAGGGGGTGTGCTCGTGGCGGGACTCGCAGACTTGGGCTTCGGTGTAGAGTTCGAATGAGTATTTAGCGAGGCCTTCCTCTCTGGCACAGGATGCGGCGATGATGCCGGGCCTCCAGGCAAAGGCCTTCGCGCCACATCTCCAGGAAGAGGCTTTCTGGCGGGCTTGGCTGTGATGGAATCTGATCTTGAGTTCAGAGGAGGGGCAGGGCCATCTCTTGGCGCCCCTGAGGGGAGAGATACCCGGCCATTCCCATTTGGCTTCTTTTCTTTTCTCAGTAAAGGAGCGAGGCGGTTTGGAGCAACCCTCAAGGTGATGATCTTGCTCTTCTTCTTCTTGAGGATACCCGAATCGAATGGCTTATCGACCTTTGGGCGTTTGGGTGCCGGAGTATGCTGTTCATCCTTCTCAGGTCGAGGCCGCTTGCTACTAGAAGCAGATGAGGGTTCAGGGGGCCAGGATGGTTTGGATCCTGATGAAGACGTAGCACTTGCTTGTCGAGACAGACCTGGTGATGCAACAATGGTGTCTCTTTCTTGCTTTGGTAGAGTGGGCTTCGGGCTTTGAACAACGGGAGAGGCACTGGTGCAGGGCCGTTGAGGCGGAGGGACACTTGGGCGTTGGGCAGAGGCCGTCTTGTGGGTGTTGATCTTGATAGAAGATGTTTTCTGCAGAGGTGCAGGCCGCTTCTGCTCGACGATAGGGGCAGGCGGAGCGGGAGGTGGAGGCGGTGGTGCTTGTACGATTGGCTCCCGGGGTGTCGTCCTGTAATGAGCTTTGAATTTCATGATCAACTGTCCAAGTTAGCACCGGCAAAGACTTGCTTGTAAACAACGTGGCACTTACGCGATTAGAGAGCTGTTGCACAGGCCTCTCGACCTTCCAAGCCTTTGGTAAGGGGAGCGTAATGACCCAGTCGCCCGCCTCCTCAAACATCATCGCCGCCAAATCTAGCATGCTCTCCATCTCACCACGACCGAGACTCGGATGGTCCAGCGCCTTACGCATCGCAATGCTATAGTGTCGTTCGTCGCCTCCGTAGGTTTCATCCATCTCTCTTCGTAAAGCCTTGAGTGCTGCATCCAGGTTCTCTTTTCTGGCAAACATTTCTTTTCTAGCCTCAATCTCCTGGGCACTATCTTGCACAAGCAGAAGGTCTCCTTCATCTTCCGGTCGAGGGTCGTTCTTAACAACCTTAGTATGTTCTCCGAAAGCGATGGCAGCGAGCCCAGAGGCAGCCGCTTCGATGAGTTTGTTCCGCACATATGGTGACCGGTCGGTGATGAGCGAGTATGTTAAGAATGAGAACACTGTCGGATCCAGCATAGCCCCCAGGTCAATCAGAGCCTCAAAGGCCTTGATCCGAATCAGATCTCTCGTTCCGTCCAACAGATACTGCCCGAAATCAATGTACCTCTTCGGGATTACTTCCGCCTTCATCAATCGTTGTTTGGCACTAAGACCAGCTATAGTCCAAACGTTCTGGTACGAATGGGTCCATTCATCTCGCCGTAAAACTCTCTCGATTTGCTCTATGGCCCGTTCGAGGAACTGCTTCTCATCCTCATTAGGGATTTTGTTCTGCATCGCAAACCAATCATCTTGCTTGGAAGGGATGAGGGACGTAGCAAGAGCCTCCACAAGAGTTGCGATGTAGAAGTGGTCAGAATAAGGGTTGTCCTCATTGTTATTGAAGAGAAGTTGGTCCAGAATAAACTGGCGAGCTTCAAGAGGACATTTGTAAGTGTGAGCATCTCTCACTTGAGCGATAGCTTTGATAATAGCGCACTGAACGTTGTATTGCTTCTTGTCGGAAAAGTCATTCGGCTTTGGTTGGTTCGTACCTTTGTGGCAGAACATTTCGCTGAAAGCCTTCATTAGTTGTCGAAGGCCAAGCATTGATAGATCCTTAATGTTGGCCTGACGTGGCAGAGCTTCAGCAGCCATAGTTCGGATACCATGAAAGTAACGGCGGTCCACAAGCGTTCTGGTAAGAAACCCTGACGCGATGGGGTGCAAAGGGCCATGAGTCAGGTAAAGCATAGCATCCTGCTGAGCAACGACATCTCTATCTTGCTGCAATTGTGACACGTACATGTACGGCTCAAGAGTCCGCTTCATATCGCAAGACCACTCGAAGTCGGCATCTACACGTATCCATTCGTAGGACTCCTGGTCCATCTTTCGTTCAGTTTCGGGATCCCAATCAATCAACTCCCACTGTGCCTGCTCGTCTGGCGTCTGCAGAACGTCGCCTAAGCAGTAGAGGAGCGCATCATCCATGTTTTCCGCATCCATACTGGCACCAACGTTTTGCTTTTCCTTCATGCGACGCGTGCGCTTGAGCCGCTTATACTTGGTATTGTATGGAATCTCGAATTTGGTAGACCTTGTGGCATCTTCGCGGATTTCTAGAATATGCTCGTAAGGCGTTCCATCCGCTTCATGGATTCGTACCGTCATCGGTCCTGTAAACAGAGGCTGTACTTCGCCTGGCTTAACACCAGAGCGGCGCTCCTTGACAACGCGTAGGAAATCATTCTTGTCTAGTGGTGGCTTCTTGGCTGTCTGGAATTGGATCTGGTTTAGCGTGAGCTCAACACAGAGCCTCTTCTTGTTGAATTTCGCCTTGACATCAAATCGCGGGCATCCTGAACCGTAGACCCACTGGCTCCAGAAGCTCTCAAGCCGATACTTTGCCCCCTTCTCACAAGTTGTTCGGAATTTCTCTGTTTCAAGGATAGTAGCCCTGTCAGAAGATTCAATCTGAACCTTGGTTAACAGTTTAGAGAGAATGCGTGTCAATCCGTGTCCTCCTGAAGCCTTAATGAGTCGCTTGTCCAGGATGAAGAAAACCACAGGAGCTTTCAGAGTCATAAAGTCCATCTCGAACTCCCCCAAATGCAGATAAGGGCCGAGATCGTAAAGAGAAGGCCGTTCGACGTCCATCTGAACAAGCTTGTCGGACAGTGTCTTCATCCGAAATCTGTACTCGTTGTTTCCGCAAATTTTCTTCATAAAGAGATCTGTCATAAAATGTGCAATGCCAACTATAAGCCATAGGTCATTTCTTGTGTTCGGTATCATGTTGATCCCAATCCACTGGTACGCCAATGTTTGAACCATCTTTCTTGTGACATCGATCTCGGTATCGATAATGTCATCTGGGAAAAGTAACCGATTGCTGACGAAAGCCATGGAATAGAGAGCCACAGTGTCCTGAATCATATCATCGAGGAAGCAGAGTTTGAAATTGCCGAACGGATATCGAGCAAACGTGAATGTAAAGAAATCAGCTGCCATAGTGATGGCTGCTGCTGTATTCCTTACCCAGTCGGCACGGTGTGGTAAGCAGTATGCGTGAACCTTGAGCGCATTCATACCCAGTTTGACCTCGTCTTCTTCTGTTCTAAACTCAGATGAAAGATCGATATGCTCAAATGGGCCCACTGCAAAACCAAGCTTCTGTACAGACACCTTCTTTTCAGGTTCGAAGGTCATTATCTTTTTGTGGTCATCGTCGGGATCTACGGTCTCTTCCATAAGGAAACCGGAGCAGACAACCGACATCTCGCGGAGTTTGTCTTCCTCGGCAAGGCTATGGATTCGCTCCTGGCCATCAATCTGCATCTTGTCGGGGTTACTACCATTCTGTTGTGTAGCGAGCGCTTGTTGCAAAGCATCACCCAAGGTACGGGGGTACTTGATTGATATCCTCCAGTCGCAACGTGATCCGTGGTCATCAATGCAAGGGAAAATGCACGAAGCAGTCCCAGGGTGTATCGAGCTTCGTGTGTACATGTGTGTAAACCGGTTGTCCAGGGGATCGACGCCGACGAACTGTATCCCATCTCGGGGGTTCGCATGGGTAAATGGTATGGTGATTCTGTACTGCTTGTTGGGTCGCTCGTTCGCATCAAGACCTATCATAGACTTCCTGATGATGAGCCTCGGGCGATCCGGCTCGGCCTTACCTCGCAGGTTCACCTTCAACGATCGATAGACCGGTGTGCACCCCTCGAACTCTCTATTCTCGGCGGGGACATCGTTCTTGCGGCTGCAGAATATCGACTGTGCACGCTTGCGGCGAATATCGTGGTGATCGGCTCTCAAACTCCAACTCTTTGGGTGAGTGAGCTTGGCATATGGATCATTGTAGGTTGCTGTTGTTCTCCGCCTATGACTCTCGACGAGATCACCGTTTGATTCCTTAACATCAGCGATGAAAATGTTCTCGGTATCGATTTTGCAATCTGCAGCGTCCAACACTATGTCCTCAATCTTATCGTTGAACACGACAAGAAAGATGTCGGTCATTCCATCAATGCGCTTATCGCGAAAGTTGACCTCGAGATTGACTTCTTGCTTGATGATGAAGAACTCGAGCACTGATCCGTCTTCTGTAGAGGCCGCTTCGTCGTCTATGTCGAGTAGAGAGTGATTCACTGGCGCAGCCTCCTGCGGCATGGCGAGTGTAGTCATGTTGACTGGTGGTAGGCAGGATAAAGAAAACGAAGGCCTAAGGGCCCCTGCGAGCTGGTGTTCACAGACTCAGCATCGATGGCCGTCACAGCCTGATGCGCAGCGCAAAAAAGCCTTCAGAGTCGCTAGGTGTATTTGTGATTCCTATTACTCTTGTCGTGCAGTCTTGTGCTTCTTTCAAGGTGTCGGCGCAATTTGAACGGGGTATGCGGAGTTGGTTCAGCGTGAAGTGAGGAGCGGAAGGAGTAACGTGGCTATTAGAAGAGTTTGGCCGATGAATTAGTAAAAGAACGGCCTTATTGTTAAATACAAATGCTGCAAAAGCGCAATTCGCGCAAACGTGGAAAATGACCGTATATTAAATTCTCGTCTTGAACCTTGCAGAAGAAGGAAGACAGCTCGCGGCGCGTCAGGAAGCTGGCGTGCACGGACCTCTCTACTTCCATCCATTTCATGGGGCTCACGGCGCGGTACGTACCTTACTTGGACACTTCACATCTTTATCACGGGCTATTAACAAAGAACAAACAGAAGAATGAAGGTAATAAATCTCAAGCACTCCACTACCAAGGAACCCCAAGAAGCGTAACTCAGCTCAACTGCCGCACTCTCTCACTGAAACAAAGACATGTCGGCATTGGACATTTCTCTATCATTTATCAGGTATTTGTTATTGAATGCCTGTTTATAACCTCTCATCCTTAAC
Source organism: Fusarium proliferatum ET1 (assembly GCF_900067095.1). Classification (NCBI taxonomy): domain Eukaryota; kingdom Fungi; phylum Ascomycota; class Sordariomycetes; order Hypocreales; family Nectriaceae; genus Fusarium; species Fusarium proliferatum. The sequence goes on from NW_022194791.1 coordinate 1,590,446, forward strand.
AGGCAAGTTGGAACTCATTGAGTAACAAACAGGCGTCACATGCCATTGACTTCGCAGCCCAATTTGATTTACGACAGGGCACAATTCTAATACAGCATCTCATGATGATTCTCGAGTTATACGCACAATCCCAATCAGACAACTGTGATACCATCGCCCTTACCAGGACGTCCCAGATACCTCCCGAAACGCCAACCTGTTTAGTACAACCGGCCTACAAATCCTCTTCGCCTGCAATGATATTACAAACAGCCAAGCAAGAGCCACTCACTGCTTGCTGCGTCTTCGCTCCCGGCGCTGCTGCCTCGCGCGAGCCTTGAGGGTATCTTCACCACGGTATTCCTCCGGCAAATCAAAATCAACCTCGGGTATCTCAGGCATGGGTAGACCCCATGCCATAATCTTCCTCCCTGCGCGCCTATGTCGATGCAGAGCGCTGTCACGCTCATATCTCTTGCTGAAGAACGACTTGAACTCCTTGGGTGGTTCTGGCGGTTTTGGAGCTGGTGCTGTTTTTGCAGGACGCGGGATTTTGGCTACAGCTGGTTGAGGAGTCGATTTTCGATTCTTTGAGCCTTTGGCATTCTTGGATCTTGCCATGGCTTCCTCTTGCAATTGCTTTGCTGGTGATTCCGAGTCGCTTGCATCACCATTTTCGCTATCATCACCGGCTTCGTCTTCTTCGACACTTGATGAGTTTTCTTCTTCCTTCTCAGCCCGGGCCTTGTCTTTCTCCATCTTCCGTCTCTTCTCTTCCAACACCCAATTTCGAAACTTGTCAAGGATAGCCTGGCATCCTTTGATGAAATGGTTACGAGCAGGCTCAAATGTCTTCTTCTTTGTCTCTGTTACACCACTCACGCCCATAACTCTTAACCAGTCATGGCCTTGGAGTCCTTCGAGAAGTCGGATAATTTGGTCCCTTTCGTGCTGTGCTCTGCCTTTCTCGGTGTTACGTATTGATCTCTCCAGCCGCTCAGCGCGACGATGTATTGGCTGAAATAGTTTATCTGGTAAAGGATCTTCAATGGTCTTGTTCTTCGACTGCGATTCTAGAAAACCTAGATCGACTTGCTGACAATCGAATACATTGTAGAAGAGGGCATCGCCGTATCCTCGTACAGGATATTCAATTGTGGGGTGGTGAGTTTGTGGGATCGCGCGTCGGGGATCGGAATCGACGATTACGATGGGCGTGTCAACATTGAATAATTCTACATAGAGTCAGAAAATGATGTATCTTGTACGCAACATTAGGTGAACGATGGGGATTTTTTTGGACGTACGCTGCTCCTTGGGCTCATTCCCAATCACCTCATCGTATTCAGGGAAATAGGCAGAGAGTTCGCTTTTGAACCTCGTAGCTTCCTGAGAGCGCAGCTTGCGGCCTTGCTCCTGGGTATTAGTATCGCCCGGTTGAGGCTGCAACCGATCGAGTTCATGTTTGATTCCATTGATAACTTTGCTCTGGTGTTTTGTAAGAGCATGCTCCTGCTTCGGCTTCGATGTCGCGCTGTCGGTCGTAGGAGGAGGGGGTATTGGTGTCGTAGTTGCCACTGTAGGCGTCGCAGCAGGTTTGCGCGTGGGTGGTGCCGCTTTGTTGTTGTCGATATCGGCATCACGGAGTCCGTGAGTGCCCTTTGCGAAGATCTCGACTGTTAATCGCGTTCTTTTCGGTTTGATGGCATCGAAATCGCGATCGTGGGTGTCGAGTACCCTCTTGTTGCGCCCTCCTCCTCCTCCGCCCTGGGCATGTGCGAATACTCCTGCTGGGGGCGTCAGGTGGTGATGTGGGTGATGCTGGTGCGGAGCTTCAGCGCGCCGCGAGGAACGGGTGACGGAAGCCATTGGAAGACGACCAAATGCCTGGCATGGTTTCAAGGATGTATTTCTCTCAGTCCGCCAGCTCAGTCTGAAGATGGCGTCGTCGATGTTGATGGTTTTTTTCGAACGCGGTTTCGGTGCGAGTGCGACCGGTCTGTACTGCACGTTTGCAGTCAGTGGAAGCTTGGCTCCGTCTCGCAGGCCACCAAGCCAAGGTTTTGAGCACCAGTGTTCTTGCAATTTCAGGGCAATGGCGCCACTATGCCCCCTATATCCCACTGACAAATGCAGAGCTACAGGGCATTCGCGCGCTGGAGCCACCTGTGGCAAATGAGTTGGTCATGCGCACCTCGAAAAACAATAGTGCAATAAATGCCAATGGTTGCCTGTAAGGTTGTCCCAGGTAGGTGCCAAATAAGGTGACAGAAATATTGACTACCAGAACAGTGGAGGTTCAAAAGAGCTTTCTCTGGAATGACAGCTTTGTGACTGGACCACAAATATAATAACATAGCAGAAAAGTTTACTAACTATTTGAAGAAAGTATCAAGAAACTGAATTCTTTGACTAAAATACTTGTATTTCTACTGAAAGGCTTCAAGTGTTCGCTTAAGTTACGACTGAATTAATAAATTATGCTTTCTTACTAGTAGTGAGATTGCTTGAATGCATCTGGTTTCAGGGTATGGATATCATGTACATTACAAAAAGCGAGAGAACCTTGGACCTCTATTCTCAGTGAAGTATTCGGGTAAGATCCAAATCCTTTGCTCTCAGATCAGTTGTCTCATCATTCAAGATAGTCCCTGGCATACATTAACGACCGTTCTGTGCTTCTTCATGCTTGGACACATTCGCTTATTGGGTACTGTAAGTAAAGTCTCGAAGCCCTGCCTATTCAAGCCATAGGATGAATAGCTGGGCAAGGGTTTTTACACAGCTTAGATGAGCTTCACAGCAATATCGTTTGTTAGCTAGAACTGGCAGCTGCACGAAGAGAATATTCATGATCTTGGGTATTCGTACTTGATGTCGTGAACCATAATCCGGGAACCGCTCTATACACAAAGGGTATAATATCGCAAAACCAAAACACCTCGCCAAACACCAAGTGCCTTACTATACGTGCATCTTCTCGACATCCTCCTTTTTCTCCCTCTTCGCAGCCTGTTTCTCCTCCTTTGTTGGTTTAATGCCAAGCTTCTTTAAGACCTTCTTTACTGGTCTTCCCTCTTGCTTCTCTGCCTCTTCTCGTTGTAAGACTTCCCTCTCCTTCGCGGCACTTTCACTCTTGTCCTTGGCTTCCTCTTCCCTACGCGCCGCCTCCTCTGGGGCTATTATCTTATCTTTCCTGTGTCCCACACGCTGAGCAAAGTCCTTGCCCTTGCGTTTCGTCTTGATATATGTTTCCAGTCCTATCAACACAACATACGACTTGGAGATCGAGACGTGGCTCATGTCAACCTCTGACTGCCGCAAGCTCGCAACAAAAGCGCGGAAATTCGCAGCGGGTGGACGATAGTGTCCGCTCAGTGGTGAGAGGGATGAAAGTCGACCATTCTTTATTTTAATGAGGCCAGCTGAAGATATACGCGAACCCTGGAGGAAAGACGAGTGTTGAAATGCCCCTGAATCTTTGATGCCCACATACATGCGAAAGCTTGTGTCTGCAACGAAGATCCATGTATTCTTCCTGACAGATTTGCGCATCAACTTGTTAAAGATTGTGGACGCTGAAATCTGAGACACTTTGTTCATACCCTGACTGTTGTCAAAGTCAGGGGTCGCATACTTGGCAGCCCGGTCTGCCTCTCGTCGTGACTCTAGAGAAGAATCGGAGCTGGAACTGCTGACAGATTCGAGGGATCGTGCATCCTCAGGCTGGGCTGCGGCGTTGAAAGCCGGCGTGGAATCGTTCACAGGCACGACACCGTATATGCTGTCCTTGAACTCTTCTGTGGTATCAATGCGCTGGCCATTCTTCGCCCAACAGAGTCGGCCTTCACTGTCAACTTCAACAAGGTAGTACTGGCGCTCTTCACGAGACAGATACCGGACTTGCTCCCGCTCAAGTCGATCGCGTGGACAGCCATCAACCTCAACGTTGCGGCCTTCACCATAGTCAAGCCAGTAGAAGAAGTTCTCGGTTGTATCTGTTCGCTTCCAAACTTCGTGGTAACGGCAAAGATTACTTCCATAACGGTGCTTCTGGTCGACCATCTCGAGGAAGTATCGAATTCCCATCATGCGCGCCTCATGTTTCCGTGCAGCAGTGGCTTTCTCACGTCGCGCTCGTGCAGCAGCTCGTTCTTCGGGGGAGGCATCTTCATCGGAAGACGATTCTGAAGATTCAGAATCTGACAAAAGGTCATCATGGCCTGCTCGTCGCGCAACGGCGCTCGCCTTCTTCCATTTTTCTCGTGCACTGGCCGACTTGTGTTTCGCAAAATCGTCCGCTTTTGACTTATCAAAAGCTTCGCTATCAGCTTCTGTTTTCGGTCGTGGCAATGTCGCATGTCGAAATTGAGCTTCTCGAATTGCAGTGACCCATCGTGTACTTGCATCCAAGCCAAACCCTTGCATCTCTCTTCTTGTGCGATATCCTCTAAATGTTTTCTGTATAGTTCGCGCAGCTTGCGCCTGCGCCTGGTCCTCCTGACTGACTGTCGACATACTGGCAGCTCTATTGCGCTGACGCTGGGCTTCGCGCGACCAGCGCCTTCGCTCGCGATCTCTGCGCTTTGTTTCTTGTTCGCGTTGTTGTTGAACAAGTGCAATTCGTTCGAACTGCTTCGGTGAAGGTGGTTGTAGAGAGTTCATGTAATCTTTTGTCTTAGTGGTAAAGTGTAAGTCGCTGTTAGTGGATGACGTAGAGCTGACGGTTGAGAATTTTTGTGCTGTTAAGCCCAACGATGATTGACACGGGGTCCCCTCCAGTTCCATACTGATATCGTTTGGGGTCTGCACTAAAACCGGTAACATCAAACAACGGTTTTCTAGAATATCGAGTTGCGTCATGGTCGTGGGGTTGGACTGGGTTGAGGATGTGGGGGTGGGAGCCAAGTTGGTGATAATGGCGATAAAATCCTTGGAAAGGGCTGTTAATCACATTGAGGAACAAGAAAAGATGAAGCTTGATGAACTCATGACACTTCGAATCTCTTTAGTTCAGAGCTGGATCTTGTCGCTCTTATAAACATGGTCTTTACTACTACTGATGTAGTCAGGCCAATGCCCAGAAAAGCAGGTTCTTGTCACTCTTGTCACGGGAGAACGGCACTTGGCAATCCTGCAAAGACCATTGGCATCACCGTAAAATCTCAATAGATTGCTTTATTGAGACGCCGCGATGCTTGGTAAATGCCGTTGCGTACCGACATGTTCTAGACTCGTGGCTGGCAAATCGTCAGAATAGCGGCACGAAAATCCGTCAAGAAACTCACTCATTGGCTGATGCGTAACAGCATATCCTCTAAGCCATACCGAACTCCACATGTTATGTTAAGCTTCATTCAAATTCAACAGCTTAACTGTTAGTATCGCGCGCCTGTTGTTAGCAACCACAATTCTCCTGCTGCGCCCTGGCGCCTATACTCAGCCCTTTGGATACGAGAGCTTAAACGCCCAGTGATGAAGGCGGAGCCGTACCGTCTTGGCGAAGCAAATGGTATGGTTTTCGAGATATGCTTGACTGTTTCGTACGACAATGCCAAACCTCGGTTCCATCTTGGCTCTCGAATCAAGCACAAGCTAAGAACAGACAAGCATGCAATACCCCCGTAGGGCCACAAGTGATAAGATCATCCAACTCATTATCATTAATACGGATCGTTGGCTGCTGCATATGTGCGTGAGACTGGGCCAAGTAATATATATCGTTTGTACAAAGAGGCCTCCCATGATTGAGACCTAAAGGTAAACATATCCAAAGAAGAAAAGATGCTAAGACGATAGGAACGCTATGCAAAGAGAAACTCCTTGAGGACTGGCGATCCAGAGAACTCTGGATTTAACAATATGCAACTAGTAAAGTCAGCATAATACTGCACTGGAAACTTCTGAAACACGCACTTGAGAAAGTATTGTAGGCCTGCCCGCCTTTTCTCGAGAAATCTGGGCCGAAACTTGGAGATGACACTCTTGGGCGGAAGCGCCGGAACAGCTGCCTCGAATCCGGGGAAAGTTTGAACCAACCGATATCGAAAGTCGTCAAACTCCGAATACCGTTTACGAATATTCATATAACTCCCCTATCGTTGGGTCAGTCAACACGTCTTCAGATCAGCACGCCACTGCTGAACCAGCACCAGTTACTCACATTGAGAGCTTCGACACGGATATTCCACACCACAAAGGCCCCGATATTTGTTGCACTGCCGTTAACAATGGTATAGCTCACAATCTCAACACTCTTGGCCCAGCAAGCGCTGTTGCGGTCGTCGAATTCGCTCGCTTCGTTGTCACGTAGGGTTATAGCACCAGCAGGAAGAACGGAGTCTGTCGACATATTCGATATGGTTCGTTGATGGCCGGCACGGGTGTTGAGCCAGTATGGTGGCGATGTTATCGAACTCGGGGAGACGGTGGATGATTCAGTTTCGTGCTGCCCGTGATTGCTGCTATCGTGCGGGTCATGATCGAAGGATGTGCGTGGTGTCTCAAACACTTCGGTAGCTGTGGTCTGTGTCTCAGAACCACCTGGATGCGATGCGCTGGCGGCCAGATTGCCATTGCCAGGCGCTTGATCTATCGCAGTCGCCATTCAACCATGCGTTGAAACAAAATGTCGGGCTTGAATGGTTCGAGTTGCTAGCAAAGAGGCTTTCGATGTGACAGCTTTAATAGTTCTGAATTGTATGTGACTCAATGGTAAAATCGTGTCGCAAAGACTTGTCGCAATGATTCAATCGATCCAGTTGAATAATGTTGATGTTTGATTGACGGCTGAAATCGTATCAGCGAGTTAGGATAACAGCCCATGAATTGCAGCCGTGCTTTTTAGTTGACAAAGCGCAAGGATTTGGGTTGCGGAGCGGTAGAGAAACAGTCAATTATGTACAAGTCGTCAGGATGAGGTTGATGATGAAATCACGGAGCGAGTAGAGGGCACGATCCAACCAGGGACATGGTATAAGGTAGGGTGTGTCTGGGTAGTGGCGATAGCTTGTCCCAATTGAAAGGATGAATTGGATGTGATGTCGTAGAGCAAAGCCTTAAACGGCGCCGTTCCGGGCCTTGCAGCTTGATTTTTTCCGATTGACGGAGGGGCCCGCGCCCCCGGTCCATGGGAGTCGGGACAACCTAGGACGCACCTGTAAACTTCGTGACCTCTGGCTTCTTGTTTCTGTGAATCCATTACGGATTTGGTTAATCATGGTATTTACATCTACAGTCTCCGCGAGGTATCGCGACATGGGAGGAGAGTTGACTTATCGTTCAATGCCTACTTGAAGCTAATTACCTACTTACAGTAAACCAATCTCATGCTGTATGTAGTACGGATACGGTTTTCGTAGACAAACTCAATGCCCACTGACTTGGATATCAGCCAAAATACCACACTTTGCAAGGGTACACCATGACCGCCGCATTCACGGCCGGCCTTCATCTTGAAATACGGAGCTCGAAAGCCACATCCGCTCCGTGCCCGGCCGAAGAGGTCGGTCGGATACCGGTCGTCTAAGCTCGGGATGTAGCGGAACCCAGATTGATAAGCGTGAGATCTCATCGAATGTGGCTTCCTATCAAGGGATACAAGGAAAGAGACCCTGGCTACTTTGTTCTAAGCCGCAGAACTCTCATCATATCATATGACATTGTCATCTGGTCCAGTTCAAACTCTAACTCTAATCGTGACCAAGGAGCGAAATAGAGGAGGTTAGAATCAAAGGAGTGACCGAAGTTGGAGGAAGACACCAAGGTCGAGTGGCCCAAAGTTTCTGTCAAGTTCTTGCAGGTTCACTTTGAATCGGGTGAAATGATCCTGGCTCTGCGGGGTTAGAATCTACTCTCCACATAGAATGAATACCTCTCGAGACTCGAAGATTCCTTTGAAAGCGAGGCTGGTCTCTTTCAGGTTTGGTTATCTTTTTGTGACCCGTCATAACCAAGTCTTCGTGTACTCTGTAAGGGCCTTCGCCTTGATTGATGCCTGCATGGCACGAGCACGAGCACGATTCGATACGATACGAAGTCACCTTACTATCTTGTACGAGAGACAAGTGGACATCGCTTCGGTTAGTCCGTCATATCTCCAAATGTCTTATAGCCAGCAGAGTGTTTCTTCACCTGTGATATTGGGTTACCAGAAGTGGTGATTATTCGACTCTGCTGTGTGATACCTCATAAAATGTGCGACTGTGATTGCTTCTCTATGAGTCTGCACATCTGGCCGCGTCAGCTCCATCGTGAGGCACAAACAAGATATCATCAACACCAACGATTGGCGCGATATCCATGGCATCATGTTCTCGTCGTGGTGCATTGCGCGGGGTTATCGAAGGGTTCAGTGCAGTGACATGCCCCGCCCATATGCAAGAAATACGAAGGTTGTTGGCTGGTCCAGATGCCCTAGCACCGAACAGATTTACCCTTTATGGGAACAGTTGGCCACCATTCTTGCATCCGAGTGGCCAATCGCCCGTAAAGAATACTCCGACGTGAATCATGGTGGGCTCGTACATGTTGTGAGCGACTTCAACCACCAACTGGAGCGCGTCGTTCGCGTGGTCCAAGATGCACTCTGTGATGCACAATGAGACGACCAAAATAACAAATGCGCAATACCTAGTGGTCTCATATCGCTTCATGACTACTAGAGGTGGAGTCTGTAGTAGTCAACCGTTCGCGTCCGCCACAAAGCCAAGCTCTAGACATGCGGTTGAGAGGAGACAAACGAAGGACGACCTCCACTCGTATCTATGCCCATGATGGCGAGTATGGGGCATCACCGACATCTGACAAGAGTACGGTAGCGTTGAGTCAACTGAAAAGATCTCCATTGGGATCTTCTGAAGATCACAGACGGGGCTGCTGTAGCAAGAACATTATCGATAATACTATTGACTCCTTTTAATCACGGCTCTTAAAACCAAGGGCCTTTGGAGATTACGGTTTTACAACAAGCGAGCCAAACCTCCCCAGACCGCCCTAAAAAGTCCAAGCTTTAGCGGCGGACCGCACTAGTTGAGTCTATCGGGCCTAGCCTCCAGAGTATTCCGGGACCTCCTGGGCACAAAATGCGCCGAGTGGTGGACGATATGGAGCAAATAAAGTCTCATTGCTGCTGGGATATGTTAGAGCTAAGCCCAATACCGCTGTGCTGCTCCCAAAGTCCCCTGTTCGCTCTGCGAAAATTGGTGCTACTGGTGCTACTTTGTCCACGGTCTGTGGTCATGATATCGCCCAGGCTCGGGTCTCGCCTCAGCTTTTGCTACGGATCATTTCTTTTGACGCTGTAGCCCGGCGGTAGGTATCTGGACCTAAGGTATCCGTAGAGAGGTATCCATCCATCATCCATGCATCCATATACATATAGCCGGGGGTTGTCTGTCATTGAAATGTCTCGGACCTCCTCGACCTTTTCTTCATCGTCCTCTTCTCTCACCACCTGCTTTTGATACACTCGCTATATCAGACCTGGTCTTGATTCTCAACAGTCGTTAACTCGTCATCTTCATCTTTTATTTCTTCTTTTGCTCGCTTTTCTCAAATTGTTGGTCGTCACTCACATACCTCGTTCTTAATCTGTAAGTCAAACATCGTCCGAGCCGACGGGTAGTGCCCCGGTTGTCTTAGTGATAGCATCCTCCATACCTCTCCTTCCCGCAGAGCACAAGCAATCTCCTCATTATGGGAAAGAGAGAGACTTCCAATGGAATACAAGTGAATAAAACCGCTGACTCCCGGCCAAAGAAAATCCATACCTTTCGTCAATCTGCACCGTTTACGAGCTTTCTTGGACTTCTCGCATACGTATCAACCACATACATACTACCTTCATCGTATCCAGCACAACTAGTTCTCATACAAGACACAAATACGTCACAATAATGCCTTCTCTCCGAACAACCGTTCTGGCCGTTGCTGCCTCAGCCATTGCCGTTGTCAACGCCGACTATGTTATTGACCCCGAGAGTGTACCCCTGTCTCAACGCCGTGAGTAAAGCTCTATCGCCGGGTATTTTAGGGTGCAGGGACTAATACAGAACCAGGTGTTTGGTGCCAGAACGAAATAGAAACCTGCCCTATGATTTGTAGTCAGACTAGCAAGGGAGATACCAAGGTCAATGATTGTGATCCTGTAAGTTTCGTTATCTAGGCTTGGTTGACAACTGTTAATTTCTTTTGTCCAGAAAACCCTTACATACGGCTGCATCTGCGGCGACGGCAAGCAACCCAACGTGTCTGAATACTCCCTGACCCTGCCATTCTACGTCTGCCAGGAATGGGGTAACCAATGTGTCGAGGACTGTAAGGGTAGTGCCTCTTGCGCTTCTGACTGCCGCCAGAACCACCCATGCGGTGCCAGCAACCCCAAGAAGTACAACGCCACCTCCACAGCTACCGACACAGCTGCCGTGAAAGCGACAGCCAGCGCTACTGACGATCCCAATGTTGTCTACACTGGCACTCCAGGAGGCGACGATGATGATGACTCCGACTCAGACAGCTCAACAACAACAAAGACCAACGGCGCCGCCGTCATTGAGGCTGGGCGCACATGGGGCCTGACTGTTGTCTTGAGCACCATCTTCGCTGGGTTCGCCATGCTCTGAATTTCTCGTGATGCTTGGCGGTTTGCTGCCAAAGAGATTACTGCATTGCTTCTGTTCTCTTGTGTTTATTGCTCCACATTCCTTTGAAGCCTTGGACGTCTAGGTGTTTGGTTGTCTTTTATGGTGGGATATTTTCTTTTATGATTCGACTTGAGGGGTTGCCCTTTTACATCATTAATATCGTTAATGTCGGAGGGACGAAGAGATGGGAATCGGTGGTAGAACAGGACGAAATACATGTCGTTGACTGCAATCAAGCAGCCGAATCACCAGGAACCTTTCACGACAGATTTGAAGCCAGTGTGACATCATAATGCATGGAAACAAGCAGTGGTCTATCTAGACATGTCGTTGTCGGTTCAAGGATTCCGAGAGTTGGAGGACATCACAGTCAGCATCAGTTGATCTTCACTCCACATTCCGCATTTCAAGACCCCTAGACGTGTACCGGGCTATCGGATCAACCAAACTGCCGTGATGTAAGTTTTGTTCTCCAACTAGCATCCGTTCCAGCCAATTGCAGTTGAATGAGAAGCTCGTATTCTTTTTGTTGGTGCTCACGCGCTCACGAGCCTAGAAGGGCATGTGAAAATCATTCTATTCATGCGCCATTGATCCATAGCGTTAGTTCATCCCTCGCCTCGGCACCAACGGCTAAGACGGATCAAATAACGTCGAAACAATCTCATGATGAGGTGTCTATGCGGCTCCTCCTCGTGAGCAGACAGGGCTGGTGCACCCTTTTGACAGGGCTGAGCATGCTGAGGTCACTGTGCAATTGAGAGCACAACATGGGGATGCTCAAGGAACTTGCTATTGTTCTCGAGTCTCACAAGAAAGGGGCCGTCAAAGTCGACCTGTTTCGTTAGCTGTCAAATTGATGATTGGAGCCTTCAAATGAACGAGCCGCTAATTACCCAATTTTAGATGCGTGTTTCCCCTGTAAGCGGATACCTCTAGTGGATCGGATCGCTGGTGTTAGCAGGGGCTTTGGGGTTTACGATCCAGGGGCTCGACGTACGACGACACCAGTACGAGTTGGAGGTCGAATTCCAATTTCGAGTCCTAGTCTTGAGCTGTCAAAACCTGCCCCTTTAAACCTTTTCAATCCCTTCTTTTCCTCAACTGCAAAAAAACACTCTTTGGCGGTAACTGTTCATCAACATATTTAATTCTTTATCAGACTCTTCACCGCTATTCTTGGCTGTTTTACTCTGTCTCAGCCCTCCCGGTCGTCTTCGCAAATCAGGTCCGCCACATATAACCTTGGCTTAAGATCCAGTTCATCTACCGTTGTCGATAAGAGAAAACCTGTCACGCTTGTTCTTGGATTATCTTTCTCTTCCCACCCACGTGCCGCGCCGCCCGTCTCTGTTAGGATAATACCGCCTTGGTAGAGAGCCGAGGGTCAATCCATTTGCAGGCCTTTTGGCGGATCTACCTTACTTACCCTGTCCTTCTGCAAGTCACTATTGCGCCGTCGCTGCAGGTCCGATTGTTTAGGCGTGTTTACCGACGTCTTTAATTTTTTTTACCTTCCACCTCGTTCCCTTTCTTAAAAGAGTCCCCCATTTTTGCCCCTCCTCCTCCGGCCCCTCTCTTCCACCATGACTGCAAGCGAGACACTTCCGCTTTACAACCCAACGGCCACCGACCCGGACGGTACGAATATGGCTCCTAATACAAGTAAGTCCGAGAAGAAGAAACTCTTTGAACGCTTGAGTTCCATGGAGCATTGCAAAATAGACCGTTGACCACTAACGTCGGGGCCCTGCAGAAAAGAATGTTGCCGAGTGCATCTCTGATGACGCACTGGTGCACTTCAAGTCATACAAGTACTCAAGCGTCGACCTGTCGCCAGTCTCGAAATACGTTCTTGGTCCTTTCGTATGTATTGCCTATACCTCCAGCTCTCCTTTGCGCATGTTTTCGACCCTGTTTTGCTTTTTTATCTCAACAATTATCATCTGGACGAGCTCGGCAGCACTCGCATGCCAAGTTTTATTTTTGGGGGGGAGCTCGTGATAGCTAACGCGTCTTTGTCGTCATGTAGTGGAATGCCTCTGTCAACCTCCTACCACTGTGGATTGCTCCCAACATGGTGACCCTCTTGGGTTTCTGCTTCATCCTGATAAATGTCGCTTTCTGTGCAATCTGGATGCCTGATCTCGTTGGACCGGTATGTGGGAGACCCTCCATGTCTCTGGAGTGACGTACTAACGCAAGTGTTCTTGCAGGCTCCTTCATGGCTTTACTTCAGCTTTGCCTTCGGCCTCTTCATGTACCAAACGATGGATAACCTCGATGGAAAGCAAGCTCGACGAACTGGAACCTCAAGCGGCCTCGGTGAACTCTTCGATCACGGTATCGACTCCTTGAACTGCACACTCGCCAGTCTGCTCGAAACTGCCGCTATGGGTCTTGGTACCTCTCCAGCTGGCATCATCACCGCTCTGTGCCCATGCCTACCCATGTTCTTCTCGACCTGGGAAACCTACCACACGCATACTCTCTACCTAGGCGTTATCAACGGTCCTACAGAAGGCATCCTTATTGCCTGTGCAATTATGATCATGTCTGGCATTTGGGGACCTGGCATCTGGACCATTCCTTTGGCTAATGGCATCAAGGATACTCTCCCTGGGCTTGCTGAGCTCCTTGGCGAGACCACTTTCCGAGATATCTGGATTGGCCTGATCATTGGCTCCCTCGTCTTTACACAGATTCCCTTCTGTGTGCTCAACGTTGCCAAGGCTCGCAAGTCTAGAGGAGAGCCCATTCTTCCCGTCTTCCTTGAGTGGATTCCTATGGCCGTCTTCACTTTTTCGATCGCCGCTTGGGTTTTCTCTCCTTACAGTACCATCATGAAGGAGAACCATCTCATGCTTTTCTGCTTCATCATGTCATTCGTCTTTGGCCGCTTGACCACTAAGATTATTCTCGCCCATTTGACTCGCCAACCTTTCCCATGGTGGACCGTTATGCTATACCCCCTTGTTGGTGGTGCGTTCCTCGGAAACATGCCTCGATTTGGACTCCCTCAGGTCAGCGCCCAGTTCGAGCTTTTCTACCTGTGGGCCTATCTTCTCTTTTCCATGGTTGTCTATTTCCGCTGGGCTTGGCTCGTTGTTACCAGCATTTGCAACTACCTCGGCATCAATGCCCTCACCATCCCCAAGGAGAAACAGATCGCCAACAAGGCGGCACAGGCTGCCAACAAGCTACACTAAGCCGGAACTAGCCGTTCTAGCCGAGCAATTTTGTTCTGTCAAGTCCTGAGAGATCGAAATGACATAGAAAATAATCCACCCAGAGAGGCGCAGCATTTTGGAGAGAGATCATGGTACAAAAAATACTGGTGTCGCGATACAGGGCGAGGAATCAAAGCATGACGAGGGCGTTTGGTGTTTACTTGCGGGTTTCTCGCATTCTTCATGACGCTTGGATACTAAGGGGTCTTGTATCACGTCAACAACCATTGGGGTATATTCATTGTAATAGATATAAATGAAGGAGTACGTGTAGATGATGGTGTTAGAGACTGCCTTTGGATAGGCCCCGGCTTTGACGCATAAGGCGCAAGCCAAATCAATAAGAAGCTTCAATTTTTCAGACACATTATCTATCGCCGTCCATACCAATTTCATGATACCTGGACTGTTGTCTTATCGTTGTTACCTATGAGGGGCTTCACAGCATTATAGAAACGTGGGGTTAACGGGATGACGTAGCCTGCGTTAGCTTCAGAAGATGGATGTCTGCAGGAACCTTTGGTAAAGAGTTGCGATGAAATCTTGCTTGCCAGCTCGTTAGTTTCTCGTATCATAATGTTGGGTCAACGGAAGTTTTTGAGAGAGATATTTCCAACCTAGCTCCCAATAATGCTTACCTACCTATTTAAAGGAACGCAAAACCCCCATTAGGTCAAGATGAATGATCAGGTAACACAACTCTATGCTTTTCCTCAAGGTGGTCTTAGTATCAATAGCATTGTGTCGAATTTCAGTCTCTCTGGAATGCGTTCCAGCCTTTACTAAGACTGACTTGCACGCCAGGCTTAGGTATGATCAACGAGATCTTTCCATATAATTCAACCTATACTATAGCAGCTTGGCATAGGTAGTGAAGAGAATCGAGATAACGCCAACAGTATAACTATATCTGTATAGGCCAGTAAAAGTAATACGTGTCCAACTTGATAAATGCGTTCGGTGTGATTTATCCATATCGAATGCGCCCTCAGGTCCTTTATAACCGTGAACCAATGGGGTTTGACCATTGCAACGATAATAACCCGACCCTTGGCTGTTGGACCATAGTTTAAAGGGTCCTCTCCCGCCCTCCCCCGCGCCTGTTGTGCACATCAGAAAGGCGTCTTTTGCCGAGAGCTAACAGGGGGCTTCGGACCAATATCGTTCATAGCTGCTGAAGGACCAACATGAAGTCCAGATCCATTTCATAAAACACATAACGGACAATGGGTTGAGGCTTAGTATTGTTATAGAGAAAAACCAAAGAATTAACGGAGAATAATGTGAGCTTTGACCTCTGCATGTGGCCACACGCATATGGGATTGTGGCCGGAGTGTTGTGTCAAGGTACCAAGATTCGTCTGTGGTTCTGGGCCTGGGTGAAGTACCTACCTACTACTATTTCCCTCCCCACATCTATTCTTGTCGTACCTGGCCTTATCCTCCTCCCTTGCATGGATGGGCTGGCGAGAGAGGTTTAACTCCTGACACGAAGCACTTGTTTGCTTGATTCTGCTCTGTCTTTGTTCGCAACATCCACGCTCACTGCCACAGCTGAACTTTTGCGCATTGCCATACGATTGTTCTGATCCTCCAGACGGAATGAGCTAGTTTTGCGCCCCACGATAACCCGAACCCAAACCCGCTTCTTGTTGGTTTAGAGTAGTATTTATTGGTGTCTTCCCATACATGGCTGAATCTTCGACAATGCCTCGACCGCTATCGCAACTGTCATTCCTTGCAAAGCTTCTCGTCTTTGTCTGCCTACTTCTATCGACGGTCGCCGAGTCCATGACACTTTCAGATGAAACCCTCGAGAACATTCCTTCGCCCGGCGACGACTTTGATATCAAGGATGGCAAGCTTCTTGCTCCTATCCTGATTCCTCGTGTGCCTGGCACCGAGGGTCAACGGCGTGCTCAGAAACACTTTGTCGAGTTCTTCAGGGAAAATCTCCCCGAATGGAAACTCGAAATACAGAATTCCACTTCAAAGACACCTGTACACGGAAACAAGCAAATCCCATTCTCGAACCTCATCTTTCGAAGAGACCCCCCTTGGGCGCAGAACGGAGACGTCAGTCGACTTACGCTGGTCGCGCACTACGATAGCAAATATGAGCCTGAAGGATTCATTGGCGCAATCGACAGCGCAGCGCCATGTGCCATGTTGATGCACGTCGCGAGGAGCATTGAGGATGCGCTCACTGCGAAATGGGCCAAGATGCAGAAGGATGGGTCTGCGGATGATGGGCTTGAAGAGACCCAGGGAATCCAGATTATCTTTCTAGATGGCGAAGAGGCATTCAAGCATTGGACGGAGGAGGACTCGCTTTATGGAGCCAGGTATGTTGAATATGGACTTAAATACGAGCCAAACGGTTGACTGACTTGGTGTCAAGATCACTTGCTGAGGAATGGGAATATCAGTTCCATGGATCTACTGCAACTTACAGGACTCCCCTGGACTCTATCAGTCTGTTTGTTCTTCTCGATCTTTTAGGATCTGCGGATCCTACTATCCCTTCTTACTTCCTTACAACCCATTGGGCATACCGAGCCATGGCAGGTCTTGAGAAGCGAATGCGACAACTCAATGTCCTCGAGACCAAGCCCAGATTCCCTTTCCTCCCAGATGGCAACAAAACAGCCAATCGATTCACTCGCAGCTATATTGACGATGATCACCGACCTTTCATGCAGCGCGGCGTCGATATCTTGCATCTCATTCCATCGCCATTCCCCGATGTGTGGCACGAGATCACAGACGATGGTGAGCACCTCGATCTTCCAACCGTGCGTGACTGGGCGAGGATCACCACTGCGTTCGTGGTGGACTGGATGGGTATCCAGGACTTCATGCCCAAGCTGGCGGGAACTAAAGCGAAGAGGAATGGTGCGGCTGCGACAACTACGTCGAGCCGGAGGACGGAGCTTTAGACGATACGAACGTACATATCTGCATCATTTAGAGAAATGTCGGTGGGTTATTTTGGGCTTGGCGTTGTAGGCGCGATGACATGAAAAGAGTCATGTAATGAACGGTCTATTTTGCCAACATGGAGTAAAGGAATCTTTAGTTGACTAGCAAACATCTGAATCTACTGCTCTTCTTGTTCATCGGAGTCTTCATGGCCTTTCTGCCGTATCAAAGGAACCCTGAAAACTCTCATATTTCCCGTGGGTACCGTGTAAGACGGACCGAGAAGGAGAGGCATTTATTAGGGATTTGCACCAACATCAGACTAGCAATAACTCCCGAAGTAGACGCCAAATTTCCCTGATTGGCCGACTCTATCTCGGACCCTGACTGCGCCTGTGAAAGGAGGGCGTCTCCAAGTTTAAGCCCCGGACAGTTTTTATGGAGTCTGGAGAGATGATACGCTACCGCCAACTTCAAGCGGGTTATTGGCAGTTCTGTTTTTGGTTTTGCGCGACATACGAGTAAGGTAAGGTAAGGGCATCGATCATATTTGTAGTTCAAGCTGACGTCGGTCTTTCTGGCGCTCTCTTGATTCATTTATAAGTCTGCTAGCAGTGGAGGTCTTCTATTTAAGTGGTTGCTGCTCCCTGCTTCTTCCACAGGCGCTGTTCTTTAGTAGTTGTTGTAAATCACAATCATCTTACACCTCACCATGTCAGCCATCTATTCTGAAGCCCAAGTTGCTGGGTTTCTCAAACACCTTCAAGTCCCTCAAGAATTCTACGTGGGCAATGAGCCTATTCTGGACCATGCCTTTCTCAAAGTGCTGCACCAGCACATGATCGCAACAGTCCCATATGATAACTTGACGCTGCATTACTCGTCGCATCGCAATATCACTCTCGAACCTCAAGCTCTCTACCAAAAGATCGTGGCGGATGGGCGCGGAAGGGGGGGTTACTGCATGGAGAGTAACCTCTTCTTCTGCTACATGCTGAGAGCTCTTGGTTTCCAAGTATATCCCGTAGGCGTACGAGTTCGTCTGCGAAAGGATGGTGTTCCTCACGGTGATTTCGTTGGCTGGCAAGATTGAATGCAATCCTGTCATCAGTATCGTTCACTAACTGTTCCTAGGGTTCACATTGTCAATATTGTAACTCTGCCTGATAATTCTCGCTGGGTTATGGATGCTTCATTTGGCGGCGACGGCCCAACACAGCCCATGCCCTTGGTCGAGGGCGCCGAGTGGGTTAACATGGGGACACAAGATGCTCGTCTTATCAAGGACTTCATTCCCGGCCAAACAGAGCTCACGTCCGGGCGTCGTCTCTGGATCTACCAATGCCGCAACTCCCGCGACCAGCCTTGGACCAGCTTCTATTCTTTCAGTCACTCAGTTGAATGGCTACCAGCCGATTTCGAGATTAGCAACTGCTACACAGGCACAAGCCCACGCAGTTTCCAGACAACGACGGTTTTGATTGTCAAGTTCCTTCTAAGAGAGAGCAAAACATCATCAACGGGTGAAGAAATTTATGGGAAACGAATGCTGGTTAACGATGTGGTTAAGGAGAACCCTGGAGGTAAGACAAAGGTTCTGAAAGAGCTGAGGACAGAGAATGAGAGAGTGAAGGCGTTGAAGGAGTATTTTGGCATTGATTTGACGACGGAAGAGAGAGAGGCTATAGAGGGCTTCCAGACTGAGATTAAGAGCGAGTAGAGGATGATATATCAGCAGTCATTAATTTAGATGTTTATGATAGAAATGATTGTTCAACTTTTAAGAGTTTATATGAGACTGTCTAGCACAGAAAACCGTGAATTACTTTCGTTCGGTTATGGTAATACGCAAAGATGCTTTATATCGATAAAGTCTTATATTTCTGTACAAAACCTTTTCTGTGTAGAACCAGAAGTTTCTTGGCGTGAGGGATGATGGGTCTCAATGGCTTTGCGTGTATCTAATGTTTAGTTATCCAAACCTCTCCGCATGATGAATACACTTAACAGATTTAATGTATCGAAGTATGCCTTTGGATCAGTTGATTTTGACGCACCGATTTAATGTCAGAAGTCTCATTACATACTTGGGATATTGCATTACTAGGATTAGCCATACAAACAGAGGTTTACAGAATTAATCGATGATCACCATGAAATGGATTTGTTCCTTCAAGTGATACATATCGTAGACCTACCCTGAAGCCAGGAGCTCTCTTCTAGTCCCCACTAAAGTTGGAGCGTTGACCAATCAAAGCTCTCCACTGCCACCACGTAATGCAAGCTACGGTGCGCCATCTGTCTTGAGCTATCCTGTCTCATCCACTTGGCCTCAACTCCAGAACCGACCGAATCGACCTGCGATAACGTCAAAATCATGCGCTTCTCAATCGCATCATCCCTAATCCTCCTAACGAGCGTGGCTAGCGCTGCCTCGTCTTGGAGTTTCACCGATGGGTCCGTCACTGTCGGCTCCAAGAGAGCCCAGGGCGTTACTGCCAAGTAAGCTAGCTGTCCCTCTAGAGATGCCATGATGAAGTTATCATGAGCGATTGAGTGCGAGAGAATGTCCACTGACTAGTCTGATCAATACAGATTTAGCGATCAGAAACCTACCAAGAAGTCTCTTGTCCTAGGCAAGGCAGATACCATCAAGGTCTCGTTAACCACGACCTCAGCTGGCGAGCCAAAGCGACCTCACCAGGCATTCCTTATCCTCACCGAGTCAACTGGCCTCGAGGCCCCATTCCCTCTCAAGATGAAGGCCTCTGGAAAGGGCGAAGCCGAGATTGTACGCAATCAATCAGACTCGAATCAATTCCACGACTGACCATAATCACAGTCACAAAAGGATCTTCCTATTCAACTGCTCCTCTCCGACGAACCCATTAAAGCCAACCTTGTCCTGGGATCTTTCGGCTCATCCAGCCCTCTTATTTCCCCCGTCTTCGATATCGAAGTCCAACTCGACTCCAATGCTCCTTCACCTCAGTATGAGGCTCCTGTTCGATATGGTCCCCGAGCCGAGATCGACCACATCTTCAAGGTCGGCGACTCGAGTCCTCCCGTGGTTGTCACTCTTGTCTTTGTGCTCGCTATCGTGGCTAGCGTTCCTGCTCTCTTCCTCGGGGTACGTGTGAATTCTGCCATCATACATTCACGGACTAACAAGCATGTAGTGGCTCTTCCTTGGTGCCAACGTCAACCATTTGCCCAAGGCCCTCAAAGCTGCACCCATATCTCACGCTGTCTTCTTTGGCTCCATTGTCGGCATTGAGGGCACGCTGTTCCTCTACTACGCCCAATGGAACCTCTTCAAGACCTTGCCTGTCGCCATTGTCCTTGGCGTAGTGGCGCTTCTGAGTGGAACCAAGGCTCTGAGTGAGGTCCAGAGTCGACGTCTCGCTGGAGAGAGGTAATCTGGTTGCAACATTCGAAAGTAACTGCTTGGCATGATAGAAGGGCTAAAGCTCGAAACCATACATCGCAAGTCGATGTTGGTAGAAGATAGGGGAAGACTGATCTCTTACTAAAAGAACAGCTATTGCCCGATTGCGGGTATCGAAATGTATACAATGGATGTTCCATGATGGGAATTTCTGTAACATCAAAAGTCCATCAATCAAGAGGTTCAAGGACGAGTAACTTTTCCCAAGAGTTGAAATGATGCCAAATTATAGGCATGCAAAACGGATGTACATTATGATAGACACTGGAAATGGAGTCGGATTTGGTGACATTTCAATAATTGCTACATCCCAATAAGCGAATACGTGCCATGATTTTGTGATTCCTAGACTAAGACATGCACCTCGAACGCTTCATCCGTGTAACTCACAGTCAATAATCAGTGCTTACTAGTCCTCTGCCTGTCCTGCCTGTCCTCTTACAATGTTCCATGCTTATCGCAATATTCAGTATCCATCGCTTACTCATATACTCGAAAACAATTACCTCTCAACACTTATTCCTCCTTCGGCTTGGTCCACATACTCAGCTGTTCCTCCAAGACACTGTTGAACCATTGTGTCTTCTCTATGATGGGCGCGTGTCCCATATCGTCCACAATGTGTACAGAGCCTGGTTTCAGCACTTTGATGAGCCGTTCGCCATTTGGAAAGCTGATCATGTTGTCACGCTTTCCATGCATAATCATGATGCGCTCAGAGCCGACACCGTCTGCTATTTCCCGTAGCTGGTCATCCGTCTTGTTGTGCAAAGCTGCCGCCGCAAGTTGACACATGAGCATTTTGGTGGTGTACAGCTCGGGATTTGTTTTCTTGGTGAGTTCCTGAGCCTGGAAACGCTGAAAGTTGGTCTCGAAGAGGCCGTATGTTGGACCACCCTCTGGCGGTGGTGGGCTGCATCGTACGGTGACGCCTGGCTCAGGTAGTATATCATCATCTGGTGCGACGAGCCACTCGGGTGTGAAGAGCCGGAGAGCAGTGTCGACAATACTGCGCTCCATGGACTTGGGGATGATCATACCCATGGTGTCTGAGACAGTTTCCCACAGTCCCTTTGTGTTCTGGACCTTGCCTGATGTGCAGATGAGGGAAAGCGACTGCAGACGCTCGGGAATACGAATAGCAATTTCTTGTGCAATCATGCCACCCATGGAGATACCAACGAGGTTGATATCACGCTCAGCCTTCCAACCAACATGGTCGATGACCTCGATGGCATCGAGTGCCATGCCGCTGGTAGAATAGACACCCACAGGCTTGTCGCTGCCGCCCATCCCACGATTATCGATAATGAGAACCGAGTACTTGTCGGCTCGATCATGGCCGAAGTACTTTGTTTGACGCTGCCATGATGTCTTGACTCCTGCCAATCCCATAATAAGCTACATACAGTCAGCAGTTAACCTCCCCTCGAAGAATATGACCAAATCTGAAGCAAACACGATACAGACAGTACGAAAGAGTAACACGCGGACGGAGAGATTAAGGGAATTTTAACGGAAGAAACGTACCACAAGCTTGACGGGTCCCTGACCATGAATCTCCCACGCAATGCCGACTGGACCACCGCGACCCTCAGCGACAGAAACCTTGCCGTGAGAGTGAGGTTCTAGGGCCCAGAGTGTGCCTGGATAGGCTGGGTGCCTGAGCGTCTCCTCAGCAGAGGGAAACGTGCGTTGCCTGCGAGGACGTATCGCGTGTAAGTGAGCCTTGAATCCACACATGAGGAGCGAATGAAAAGAAGCAGACGAAAAAGAAAGAATGGAAAAGATAGGGAACAAAAAGACTGGAACGACTATGATGGAACGGGGTTGTTTTGTTGGTCGAGGACTCACAGTTCAGTCGCCATAATCGATATTTGGCGTTTGTTTGCTCTTATAATAAACCTGGTCAAGGCTCTTTCTTGCGCAAACACGTTTGTGCACCCTTCGAGTCTCAAGGGAAAGTCTTGTGCTGTTGTTTGAGAAGTATAGGTAAGTAATTAAGGTAAGGTAGTATCTCAAGTTGCAGTTGACAAAAAGACCCCGTACGTCACTCCCGGACTACGCGAGTAGGAGAGTGTAGTGAGCACGGAAGAATCACAGAGATTTGAGCGAATGAAGAGTAATTGACATATAAAAAGCAAAAAGTAGTCCCTGTTGTAGGAGACTAGGCTGTGAATTGTGGAGAGGTAGAAGTAGGTAGTATTCGGAATACCTTGTCACAACTCAACTTGCAACTTGCCAGGGTGAGAGAGAGAGCAAGTGAGTGAGCGATTGAAGGCGCCATGGATCGCTGCATCATGCCTCGGCGCTACCTGCATTAGTACCTACAGTTGCTTGATCGCCATGGGCCTAGGCACGCCACGTGAAGAATCCGAACATGGCATCTTTAGTTACATTCCAGCCTCGATGGAAGTGAGAGCGATGCCGCAAACCCTCCGAATTAGAGACCAAGTCAGCTAGTTATAGATAGTTTAATAGACCCATGAGTCACCCACAATTCAACCATCGCCAATTGATGCACAACTCCAACAGGCAGTCAATGAATCTTAGACAGCTAATTCATGATCGAATACACGCCAATCAAGACTTGTATTCTTTCTAAGCCACTCCTTAATATCTTTTTATTGTTTCTTGCTTTGTTCCTTTTCGATTGAACTCCTTTCTGGTGCCTGGTCGTTCATTCATTCATTGTCCACTTATATATGCATCGTAAATCAACAACTCTTCCACATCCACCTCAAGGCATCACAAGTCCGATACCACTCAGATTTTCCTCGTCAAGCTGGTTCTTGCGATCGACACCACCAGCAATTGGGTTAACACGATAGTTGAACAGGTAATAATGAAGTTGACCATCACCGGCTCCGAATTTCTGCTGCTCCAGGAACAGCGCATTGTCCATTAGCGTCAATGCGTTGAACACATCGAACTTATGGCGCTTGGAGATAATAAGGGCATCGTGAACAAGCTCGTTAAGGCGCTTCTTGAGAGCAGCCTTGTCGAACTTGTCCTGTAGCGCGACGTCTGTACCGTAGTAAAACATGTAAGCAACCTTGATAACGTTGTGCTTAGCGTTTCCAATAGCAGTCGACTCGATACAGAAGAAAGAGAAGAAGTCAGTGATCTTCTTGTTTTCGTCCTTTGTAGCTTATTAGCGCGTATTCTCTGATCTTTGTTCTTATGATGACTGACCTCGACAACGTATGTCCACACAACCTGCTGGTCATTGGGTCCAACCTTGGGGACAAACCAGTGATGAGCTTCCTCGCGGCTGAACTCTGGCGTCATATCAAAGCGCGCATTATATCGCTTATACAAGTCCATAACAGCATCAAGGTCCTTCTCTTCCAGCGGTCGCAGACCCTTGGTGCTAGTATCGTCTGGTAGCGCATACTTGCGAACCTGATACTGAGGCTTGCTGTTTGCGGGGAGAGGACTGAAGCCACACTCGTAAAGCTTTTGCCAATTGATAGCGCGATGGAAGTATCTGCATGTGCTGACGGGTTTGGGAAGGACGACACCAGCGGTGTAGAGTCCTTGCCAGATCTCGTTGAGGTTGCTGCGTCTGGTAATCTCCTTAATGAGTACTGGTGTAAGACGCTTGCCTCGGAGCTTCTTGTGGATGGCAAGGAAGTTGACCTCAGAGCAGGTAACAACGTTCTCTCGGACACGGAGGTGAACGGGAATGGCCGAGATAAAAGCTACGAGAAGACGGGATTGGGTTGCGCGGACACCAACATGGTATTCCTTCTTCCAGCCAGGAGGCATCATGGCCCTGCGCGTGTCAGCGGATATTGGTTTGGAAATGCTAGCTCGTGTATTAGCCTGGAAGTCTGATAACTTACCATCGAAGAATAGAGGGAGAATAGTTGAAGCGGAACATAGCCTCATCGTCCTCGACGTAGTGCTTGTTCAACAGCTCGTAAACTTCCTTGATCTCCTCGTCATTGGTCAAATCCATCGTAACCCATTCAAAGCCGGGAATTAGGGGGGCGGGCTCCTTGTCGACCTCCTCGACCTTCTGAATGCGTAAGGGACCCTCCTTCAAAGTCGCATCCTCTCCAAACTTGGGTACAGGCTGCGTCTGCCAGAACTTATACGATCCCATATCTTTAGCATTCTTTCCGCCCGCGGCAAGACCAGTCATGATATCTTGTAGTGACATTTTCTTGAGCATGTCGGCAGCCTGAGAACCGGAAGGATCATCGCTCTTGGAGGCCTTATTCACCTCTTGGGAGAGGGCTGGGTTGAGGGCGAGGAACTCCTTGATCTGCTGAGGAGTGAGGCCATCGAGGGCCTTGTGGAAATCGGAATCGGTCGGCGCGGACTTTGAGCCGGTCAGGGCCTCCTTGACTTTCGCTCGCTTCGACTTCTTCTTCTTTTTCTTCTTCTTGTCGCCGGAACCTTCAGCAGCGTGCTGCTCCTCATGCTCCTCCTCGGATCCAGATTCGGCGGCATCGTTGTCGTCGGCTTCAGCTTCGGCGTCGGCGTGAGCGATGGCCTTGCCTTTGAGCTCGGAGTTCGTCTCGTCGACGACGGGCTCAACTGGCTTGGACTCCTCGGACATGATTCGAGATAGACCTTTTGATGTAGGTGTTGTCGATGCTAACTACTAGGTAATGTTACGTGAGGTGGGGAGTTTAATCGAAAGGAGCTCTTTGGTGGGGTAAGTAGCATGTGTCTGCCCTCTACTGCTAACGCTAGGTGGGGTTAAACGGCTTTAATAAAGTACTATAATAGTTATACATGAACAACCACAGGAGGTGCCTCGAGTTGTAAGCTTAATACTTGCCCCGTGATGTCGTGGTTGGCTTTTCTCATATATTAAAACTGATTCAAAGGAATCGCACGAGTGAACAAGGTATGGGCCCGGAGAGTCTGATCAGTACTTGGTCAGATTGACAACGTGCTTTGGATTTGTGATAGAACAATGAAGAGTGCAACGTGGGTAGGTCGACCTAGCGGATGGGAACTGTTTAGCTGGTATTTATACTGCTTTAAGAAGTCAGAAGTTGCGTCATCCAGGCAGATAAACCGTATCTGATACTGGACACTGTTATGTTGGCTGGCCAGCTATAGGGCAATAGGTGTCCTATTGTTTATAGTGTAGAATACTAAAGAGGTGAATGACTTTCATTTACTCGAAAGAAAGGAAAGAAGGATACAGAAAACTATAGTAGGTTCTCGATGTTGCAAGCACCCTAGAACTCATAAAATGGCCCAGAGAACTATCCGATAATGAGCACAATCCCGCTACTCACTACAGTGTGATTACTTCACTGAATGATGTAATGCAAGATGCCTCGATTCGTGTCTCGCTTGCAGCAATAACGTATAATCCAAGGATCTTGTGATCACTACAACTCATGGAGGCACGTTAAATGGCAGGCTAGGGGAGGAAAGAAAACCCAGGACCTTGACCTGGAGTAATAAAAAGACTTAGGTAACCTAGAATAAATTTGGGATAAGTTTAGGATACCTTTTAGTAAGTTGATTTTGACACCATATATCAAGGTCTGATGTTTTTATGCTCCCCAGGGCCAGGGGTTCTTAGGGAACATAGCTGCGGTATGCAAGGGATTATCTCTACCAGCGCTTTCCACCATGATATAGTTGAAGCTGAAGCGAAGGCGGCAGGTCCGTTGAGTAGTGAGTTCAATCAGTATCTGACGGGGAGTTGTCTCAAGTAATGGGGACAGTCTGAATTAGCAATAACCTGTCTTCTAAACAAAGAAAATATGCCCGCCGAGTGGAAGTGGAGGTCAGTGATGAGGAGCTCTGCGATGGCTATTTGTAATATCAAATCATTATGAGCATTCAGTGACGGAGAGTATCGCCTATAAGACTATTTATTAATGACCTTACGGATTTACATGTCTTTCATGGAAATCTATACTCTAGGGTCGACAGGAACACCGACGCCTTTAAGTGCTCCTACGTTCGAGATGAGTAGTATATAAGGAACATATGCCTAGAAATACGAAAACTTCAGAGTAGGATCTAGAAAGTAGCAAAGTAAACCCACGTCGCTTATCGAACAGTGCAGAGTAATTACTAAGAAACCATGTGTGTGTTGGCATTGCAACCCAATAGGCCAGACATGAAGATGCTACTTATTAGATGCCGAACAACTATCCTGATGGAAGTGTCGAACCAGTCTATTCATCATTGTAGGTCGTTCCATGAAGATCAAATGCCCTCATGATGGCCAGCGCGACAGGCGCATAGCCCATGATATCGTTGTGGCCTGAGTCACTTATCAGCATTCAATCCCAACAGCATTGAACATATATGCACTTACCACCATATGGAAAAAGCTCTTGGCGGATAATCATGTTGGGTTCAGCAGTCCAAGTGGTCACAAATGCATCCTTGCCCTTGCGGATGGTGTGCTCTTCTTTCCAAGTCTCGAAGTCCTTGTCATCCATAATCCCAAGAGTCTCCTGGGCAGCAGCCCTGAACAACTTATTGTCTTCCGTCCAAGGAATGTCTTTATCATTCTTTGCATGAATCAAGTTAAGCCTGAGTCTAGTCTTTGTATGGCGGACTACGTTGGCGAGCCGTCTGTCTGAATGCCACTTGTCGACAACGAATCGGTGAATGAAGCGAACAAGAGAAGGCCACATGCGGAAGGGAGCAAGTACAGGGAAGATACCCACGATTCGATAACCCAACAGGAGATTTGCAAGATTGCTGAAGCCAGCGACTATGGTAATGCCTGCAAATTCGACGCCCTGAAGGGCATACCTTTCAGCAACGGCACTGACTACAGCAGTACCTAAACTCTGTCCGAGCAGGACAATGCGACTTGGTGGAATCCCTGCCACGTTGGTAGCCCAGTCAACGAGTGTTGCAGCATCTTGAATTACTCCAGTCTCTGAAGGTGTGCCCGTAGAATGACCAAATCCTCGGTAGTCGATGGCGATAACATGATAAGAGGAAGTATCAGTCAGGGAATGATAGCTGAGAGGTCGAATAGCTTGCGCGATATGACCAGCGTTCTGTAAGGTCAGTTGCATCGGTTAGAAAATGGCGGCCACCACTTACACCGTGAACTGAGATATGAGTAAGTATCAATAGGATGAGAACCCCAGATTCAACTTACAATATAACACCAAGCGAGATTCTGGATCCTCCTTTAGTAGACGAAATGACTCGGTCTTGGTGAAGTCTGCCGAGAAACCCGGCTCTTGGGATTCGATCTTGGCTTCATTCTGTAGATATAGAGGGAGTGGAAGGATATGCCAAGCGTAAATTGATTC
This sequence comes from Fusarium proliferatum ET1, assembly GCF_900067095.1. Lineage (NCBI taxonomy): Eukaryota > Fungi > Ascomycota > Sordariomycetes > Hypocreales > Nectriaceae > Fusarium > Fusarium proliferatum. The sequence continues at coordinate 1,617,933 of NW_022194791.1, forward strand.
ACCGTCAGGCGTCTTGAGTGAGAACGGAGTTACTTGGTTCCCTATACGAGCATTATATGAGTCTTATGAATACAGAATCTCAGAGTTTAGACATACGAGCGAAACCCCATCGTTCTGGTTGGTTGACATTACTCCATAATAATGTATTGAACTTGTGCGCATATAGAAACCTGATTAGAGAGTCAAAATCGATTAACTTCACAATGATACACGACCCAAACATACTGCCTCTGGAAGAACGGTGTCATTCCCAGTCCCAAGAAAACGCAGTAGAGGCCCAGTGGCGCTGCGAAGGCTATAACCACAGCCTTGACAGCGGGATGAAGATAAGACATAATTTTCCGTTGGTGGATCAAAGAACAAATCAGAGTAAAAGAAAGAAATCTATGACAGATTCTGAAAATGAAACGCTGACTTGGCCGAGGCGAAATAATACGCTCACCTGCTAATTACAAGGCAGAACCCATGAAGGCCTGAGGTCGAACCAGACAGGACGATGCTTCCATTGCCCGCGCTAAACACCAGTGGTCACCACCGGGACTTCTCACGTGGGGAAGACTACGCCTGCATTCAATGTACCTGAGGCGCGTCTGATGCGGCTGTGGCCCCACCTAATCTGCTGGGAAGAAAGAGCCGCGAAATGACTACATCTCACCTTACCTCAGTTGAGGCTAATTGTGATTGTGACTGCTAAAGGAAGATGTAGATGACGAAGCTTGTGCACTATCATCGGCCAATAGGTTCAATAGGAGTGATTTCCCCAGCCGACTGGTTTTTATCGATAAACCTAACTAATAGACGACCCCGACACTCTCACGGCGCTTCCAAATAGGCCCGGGCCTGTAAGGTCCCTGCTGAGCCCCAGCTTCTTTCCTAAACCTAGGCGCTGGAGCACTGAACCTGCCCAATCAGAACCCTGGAATCTACACTCCATGCTCCATCATGAAGGTGCCCGTGTTGGACCTGCACCACTGAGCCTCGGATTGCTGTCCGTAGTAGGTGGCTGTTGCTACTGAATGCTGGGCTGCTACCACTTTCTCTTTGCCAATGGGAGCCTCCATTCCCATCTTCCATCTCCCACCTCCATACTCCATATTCTTTCAACATTCCCTCGTGACCCAACCTTACCTTCGCTTCTTCGACTTCTTATTGCTCGCGAAAACGATCGATTACTCAGCTTTACACGTTCATTTTGCTGCAAGACGCGCCTTGCATGGCCCTCATATAATGATTGGCTCCAGTCTCGCAGTGTAATTCTTTTGCGCTCTCTGTAGTTTGCCTACTGTGCAAGCTAGTTCATGGAGCGAAAGCGCAAACTGCCCGCGCGGGCTGCCGCTCGAGGCGAAAATGCTGCCAAAAAGCGCAATGTTACACCTCGAGAGCGATCTGCGACGCCTGCTGCTCCCCCGCCAGCTCCAGAGCCAGAGCCAGCTCCGGAACCTGAAGAACCTCCCCCGCCGCCTTTGCCCAAATCGATTCAAGCTGGTAAACCTCTCCCAACGGTAGAAGTCGCGCAGCCAGAAGAACTGTCGTCAAAGGAGTATCAGTCAGTTGGTGAAAGGTATGACATGCTGAACTGACCTACGAGATGGAGATACTGACTGACGCGTCCCTCAAGTGGTGTACTTGCCGAATCACTCTTCCGATCTCGTCACAAATGGATCAGCGAAGGCTTATTTGCAAAGTATTGGACGAAACCCCATAAGCGCAAAGGTGTTCTAAATGAAGATCCTAAAAACCCGCCCAAGGATACCATGTCAAAGGTGGGCACCGTAACGATAACGATTGAGCCTCATATAATCGAAGCCACGATGTACGTGGTGAAGGACCCGAAACCAAAAACTCAGCCCGTACCACAGCAGCAACCACAGCACCGTCCTATCCTTCAGTATGGTCCTCCAAATGGTTCAATGCCTCCACCACTTGCGCCTCCAGCACCGGCAGCTGGCACCCCGACACCGAATAGGGCGGTGCCAGCGAAATCTATACCACAAAGTCCATCACAGGGTCCAGCTCAAAGTCCAGATCAATCATCTCAAACGCTTCCTAGGACCTCTCAAGGTCAGATTGCTACTTCAACGACAGCCCCGGTGAACACTGCGACACCATCCCCGAGTCCAAGCTTGCAGCCGAGACCACAAGTTGGAGGGCCTGTAGCACCATCTCCAACACCATCAATCTCACAAGCGTCTCCCAATATTTCCGCACCAGTGGCACATATGTCAGCTTCAGGGCCAACCGTAACACCAGCAGCACCCACTAGGCCGATAGCAACTCCTTCAATGTCTCCAGCACCCCGACCGCCTCCAAATTCTCATCCGCCTGCGGGTGGCCTCGCCAAACCTGCTCCTGCTCCAATCCCTGGCTCAGCTCCAGGTGTCCCTGCTTCAGGTGCTGCCCCTGCTACGAAACCGTCGGCGAACGACCCCGTGATTGCTTTATTGGCACAGAAGGCTTCAGGAGATGCAGAGCTGCGGGACCTCATGAAAAGAGTGGCCGTGGGGCAAGCAAAGGAGGGGGAATTAGCTCACTTTCAGAAGATCATAGATCAACTGAATGCCGAATATCGAAGTAGAGGAGGACAGCAAGGGCCATCGGCAGATCGTCTTCTTGTCGATGGCCGTACAGTGCAATATTTTGCTACGGAAGTCAGGACTATTCTTGATATTGTCTTGGCCTCTAACCCCAACCAGAAGTCGTCCGAGCTGCGACCACCACAAGGCAGTGATCCGCTTGTTGTTCTATTGGTCAAGACTGCCCTAGAGGACCAGAGGACACGGGATATGATTCGAAGGATTGCGGAAAACCGACCCGGTTTTACTGATGCTACAGATCTCAAGGAAATCTTAGATCGGCTTCATCGTGATATGAAGACCGCTCCGAAAGCTTCCCCTACTCCTGTACAAATCCGCCAGCAAACCCCGAATGGCACGCCGAATGGACAACAAAAGGCACCCCATAATGGACCTCCACCTAACTCACAGGCTCTCAGATCAAAGGGGCCACCACCTGTGCCCAAACCAGACATTACTGCTGTTGTTTTTGATTTTGGAAACGGTGACCGATATCTTTTCCCCAAATTCAGTATTTTGGAATTTCTACCAACTGCGACTGGCCAGCAAGTTGTGGCTTCATTTCTTATTGTTCGCAAGGGAAGCACATCTGAATATGGAGGCGACCCAAAGCTAGACTACTACCAACCCGTCACAATACGACTCTTCACACCATCTGGACGCTATCTCGAGAATCTCGCACGAGTGGTCGCTCCCCAAGATGAGGTCAGGCGCTATATGGACGATGTCATGGATCATATGACCCGCGCCGAATATGTTCTCCTGGCAATGAGGCTCCCGAAAGCCAGTTCAGACGGAGAGAAAGACGGCACGGCCTCGGAGGAACCCAGGACAAACGGCTCGACACCAAAACCTGACTCGGTAATAGAGCCGAAGCCCGCCGCGAAGGTTGGCGTTCTTTGGACGTCCAAAGACAATTCTGAGACTCCACCAGTAGATGGACGGCTGTCAAAGCCAGCTCGATATGCTGAGCAGGAGGCTGAAGCTAAGTACCAGCGCTTGATCAATCAAGTTTCTGCAAAGGACAAGGAGGCCTAAGCATGTCTTGAGTTCTCAAAACCTGTTTTACTACGAGTTGCACAAACTGTTTCTAAATTTGGTGCGCTTACAATGGAGTTTGGCATTTTGTTATGGCGAAGTTAGGAGTGTTGACAGGAACATCATTTGTGGGATGGATAGGCGCTACTTGCATATAAGTTACCTAGATTATCTTGACCCAAAGCGGAGAAAGATTTGTCGGCGGAATCTAAATCTCTTGAGACTGTCCGGCGAATTGTCATCATCGGGATTTGTACCTGCTCACTGATTTTCAAGCACCGTCCCGTACCCCTCATGGTCTCTCCGGGGCAATTACCAAGTTTCTGCGTATCATCCATGATGTGTGTGTGGATGACCCTTTGGGCTCTAGAAGCATAATTGAGATTCTAGCTATTCTTTCTCCTAGATAGAACGAGGGGACAGGATTCAAGGCTTGAAGTTAATACAGTTGTAGTGTAGCTTTTTGTGGTGACATGTGGCAATTTAGTTGAGGATGTGTCGCACCTTTTCTGGAGAGTCGTCCGATTCATATTGGTTCGAGGACGGAGGAGTACAACATTCTCTCCGCCAGCTTGAATGTTATCCTACCCAGGTGGGTAGTAACAAAACTCATGAGCCTGCGGAGGGGCATCACCATCATGGGAAATTAGGTTTCGGCATCATCATGAACTGTGATTTCATGGCATGACGATTGTTGTGAATGCAAGTGTCACGAGTTTGACGTTATGGTTACCAGACGCGTATGTTGCCTGTCTTGAGCCTTGTATCCTCTTTTGATTATGTCGATGATGATGATATTCTCTTGAATTACAACATCAAAATCACACAATTGACTTGTGGATGACGCTGAACTTAGAGCTTGATAGTTCCGAGACCGAAAAGGTGCATCCATAGGCATACCTCTGACCTGTTGTCTCAGCCAAGCGTATCAACCAGATAGTTTGGACCTCACCATAGTTATAGGTTTCTCGGTAGAAAGAAAAATGATACTTGTTGTCGTGATTCCCTAGCTAAGCAAACCAGGCATACAATCAACAACCATGCAGTGCCCTTTACTATTTGCCAAACTATGGTTAGGAAAGCTGCGACAGTAGAAGTCATCGATATGGCTTGATGAACTTATACAATGAGGAGACACCGTACGATGTCGAACCCCCTCGGTTGATAGGTTTCGGCGTCCTCAGCCATATGTGTATGAGCGGCAGGAGGCGTCTCTCACTTGTCTCCAGACGAGTCTCAATTTACGCCCAGCCATGCTAATAGCTGTCTATGATGGCAATGATGCTATAGAAAGAGGGGGACAGGAAGTTTACCCAAGGTTGATCACGAGGAATATCTGGCTCCTCTGTAAGTATAAGTAGGATGCTCCTTTCCCCATCATTACCACTTGTTCTTTCTTCTAAGCTTGAAACATAAGTTCGGTTGCGACCCTCTCTATCATCTTTAGTCTACCTTGGCCACATACTATTTGCATAAGAGTCGGTGATCATGAAATTGGCCGACACCATCCTCGTTGCCCTCCAGGCATCGATGGGCTTGGCCTTGGTCCTCCCCAATGATGATATGAAGAAGGCATTGACACAACACAAGCACAATGATGCCGAACCCGACGAGAAGGAGTTTCACGGCTATGAAACAATCACCAAGATCACTTCACACCGATACTTTGGGGTCAAGGACCACAAGCATCATCATGAAGAGAAGAAGCATGACGACGACGACACCGATGATGATGACGATGACGATGGCAGGGAAGAGCATAGTAACCAGCCTCAAAAAGCAAAGGAGAAGCATAAAAATGATGATGATGGTCATAAGGAACATCACTCCCATGACTTCAAGAAGAAGCAACATGATGAAGAAGATGACGACAAGGATGAGGATAAGAATAAGAATAAAAAGGAGAAACCCAAACTCATCTTCCCAACAGAAGAGTTCAAGAAGGCCAAGAAGAAGCACGAGGAGGAATTCCCACGGCTCAAAGATCATGCGCGGGAGACTCCCAAGTCCGACGACAAGTCGAAATCGCTAGAGGATGCCGTGGAGAAAATTAAAAAGGAAACCAAGCAGAAATTACCTTTCGAAAACATTGTGCTGGAGACCCCCAAGCGCTACAACAAGCACAGGAATGGAGAGAAACAGGTCAAGGAAGACAAGAAGGAACAGACCAACTCGAGGGATGGCAAAATGTACAACTTTATTCATCGAAATGGAATGGATGTCAAGCGCGATATCGACATCAACATTCATGCTCCAACCTACAAGATTTACCATAATTCCGACAAGAAGCATGGCCATGGCGACGCAGAACTTATCAAAATCTTTCATGTGAGCTCGGAGGAGTCGACTCATGAAACGAAGGATCACAAGTATAAGCATGATGGCGAACAGAAACACAAGGAGCCAACAAAGGAGCACCATTCCTTTCCAAAGTCCCACCATAAGAATGTTGAGTCTAAGAACCATGATGGTCACGACAAGGGTCACTTTGGAAGTGAGAAGAAGTATCCCCAGTCAAGCAAAGGCCGCAACCAGACTCAAGGGCACCGCCACACGCCTGTTGTACAAGTTACCAAGAAGATTCTCGAGCTGATCGGCCCGCTCTTAAAAAAGGAAAATGGCAGTCATGGCTCTTCCAAAAAGCCATCCCATCAGTACAAGTCTTATCCTTCTCACGTTTACTCTGATAAGGGCAGACCTAGCCCTCACGACAATCGCTACCCCGACAACCAGAACACTCACGATGGCGATAAGCCCAAGAATGGACACGAGAAGTCTGATCAAGCAGAGAAGGAGAAGAATGATGCACTGCGAAGAATCATCGAATCCCTCGCCGACCTTCTTGCCAAGAAGGAGGCCCCTAAACACCACCTCAAGAAGACTCACCCATCCGAAGACGATCATGACTCGCACCATGAGTCCGAGAAAAAGCACCATTCTCATAAGAGGCCTTCATATCCATACAAAGAGCATGCCGAGTACAAGCATGATGACAACAAGAAGCATGCCAAGTTGAGCCAAGACAGTTCCTCTCACTATGAGCCTGGCTATAACCATGAGGAGGTGGACTCACATCACGCCAAAAAGCAGAACGCCTATTATCATGACCATGAGGACTCGAAGAAGGGTCAATACTCACATAATAAGCCCATTTCCCAGTACGAGAAGAAAATCAACGATAAAGATGACGATGAGAAGAATTATATCAAAGTGATCAAGGATCGCGTCTCGCAGCACAAGCCAACTCTTCATAATGAGAAGCCGGATCATCATCACCATCATCATCATCATCATCATCATCATCATGACAAGGATAATGAGCATGCTAAGAGACCCAAGCCTCATCATAACCATCAAGAGGCTGAGCACCATGGGGACTCTAAGAAATCAGAGGACTACTACCCTTACAACAAACCGAAACACCAATTCGAGGAGCAATCTAAGCACAATCACGACGATGATAACGAGCGTGGTCCATTTTATCAAAGAGTGAAGATGGATCGCAAGCCCATCAATTACTTCCCAAAGTCCGGACATCATAAGGACCACGAAGATGAAACGAAGGCATACAAAGATCACCAGTCTCGTCTTGAAACTCACATCAAAAGATCTAGTAACCTTGTACCCAAGCTCAACACCACTCAAATCCTCAACCTGGAAGCCCTTTCGCCACAGGACCGAAAGAGAATCGCAATGGGCCTGCCTCTAGATTCTCAGACCAGAAAGGAGTTCGGCGAGTTTCAGGATTGCACCCCCAAGCTGATTACCAAGCTCAATGTCATGTATGCTCGCATCGTCGACGACCCCAAATACGCACCTTTCATCAAGTACCTCAACACAGAACGCAAGTTTCACAACAGAAAGAGATCTGCTTCTGTGCTCACCCCAGAGATGCTCGCAAAGATCGAGGCTATGCCTCCTATGATGCGTACCTTAGCTGCCGACCAACTTGATTTTGGCCCGGAACTCAAGAAAGAGTTTATAAAAGAGGGAAAGCTATCTCCTGGTCTTATCAGGAAGCTTGAGAAGGAGTACGAACGTATTGCGAAGAACCCCAAATATAAGAAGATCCTTGAGAAGCTCAAGTCTAATGGGAAGCGAGCAGCCCCAAACCCACCACCGCCCAAGATCCCCAATGAGATGCTGAAGAAGATCGAAGCCATGGATCCAATCCTACGCCGCTTCTTGGCAGAGAAACTCGATCTTCCCGCGAAACTCACAGATGAGTTTGTAGATTGTGGAAAGCTCGACCAAGCGATGATTCACAAAATCAACTGGGAGTATGCCCGTATTCACAAGGATCCTAAATATAAGAAGATCCTTCAAGAGTTCAACACCAAGTCCAAGCGATCTAAGGGTCAGGACGAGAATACCAAGGACGAACTCATAACCCTGACAGACGACGAGAAGGAGAAGGTGGCCAAGCCCAAGGAGAAGGTCGAGGCCGATGAGCCGCAAAGGCTCACTGAACAGCAGCTAGCGGTGTTAGCGAATATGCCTAAATTGCATCGCCGTGAAGTAGCCAAGAAGATTGGAATGCCTGAAGACCTGGCAAAATGGTTCGTCAAGACCAAAAAGTTTACAGGTGAAAATCTGGAGCGACTGAACGAGGAGTGGATCCGAGTTCAATTAGACCCTAAATATGAAGATGTTGTCAAGTCGCTGAAGCATCTGGCAGTCAAGGGAAATAACAAAGCGAGGAAAGACAAGATACGGAAGCGATCTGTACACCAGCTTACCGAGAAGGAACTGGAACGTGTGCTTAAGTTGGACAAATACGAGCGCCAGGCCCTGGCGAGAAGGCTTGGGCTGGACCAGTCACTCGCCCGTGAGTTCATCAACGCATCTAAGCCGAACACTGATCTCCTCGAGAAACTCAACGAGGCTGTCTCCAAGAGTGTCGGTACTCCTCAATACCAAGAACTTCTCAAGCTTGTTGGTAAGGAATTCCCCAAGCCAAAGAATGAAGAACTGAAGCTAGAATCTATCAAGAAGGAAGTGCGCCTGGAATCGCCAAGAGCCTCGACTTCGACGAATTCACCAGGGATGAGTTTTTGGAGGCCAAGGAGCTGAAGGGCAGACTCTTGGACAAGGTCACGAAGTATTGGGGGGTCAAGAGGATGAAGAACGCAGAGCAAGGAAAGGATGATATCAAGCACTCTGAAGTTATAAACAAACTTCTCGGGTCAGCCCTGGACAAGGCGGGCCAATCAGGTGATGATCTCCGGAGTAAGGGCACTGATGGTAGGAAGCTTACCGAGGCTGAGCAGAAAATGAAGGACAAGCTCGAAAAGACAAAAGAGAACGGATGGTGCGATGAGTTCGTCAGCGAGCTTGAGGACGCCTGGGGCCCTAAGAAGGAGAAAGAAGGAAACTGAGAACGGTGTGAAGGGGTACTCAAGTCGGAGTTGTTCAGATTGACATACGAGAAGCAAAGGTACTCGATTAGTTTTGTTTGCGGGGATTTTTACTGGACCCAAGTCGGTATCTAGACACCCCTGCCTTAGATAATGAATACATACAAGTATATCTGTTTCGAGACCTGGTTCAGTTTCATTGATCTTGGTTTCTGGGAATAGCTTCAAATTGCGTGATACCTAGAAGCCATAAAAGTCCGGGCCAACGATGCCGCCGATTTCACGTGTCAATCAAGTCGATCACTTCAAGACACCGTCATTGCTTGGCACATTAGATTGGATCTAATTGGACGAGAATGAGCGACAGGACAGGGGAAGGAGCGAATCATTACGTACCTACCTACCTAGGTTCCAGTACCTAAGTGTGCGTGTACGTACCTTGCGTGTCAGCAATGCAATTCACCCACCTTACCTCACCTCACCTCACCTCACTCAGTGTCTGGAATGTCATGAAGTCGTCTACCTTAACTTAGCTTAGACACCCTCAACTTCACATTTTTCATATCGTCATCATTGATTGTTAGTATCAGAGTGATGCAAACGCAGTGGCCTTTGCAAAATGGGTCAGAATCTTTCGGATGAGCATCCGCAGCGGCGGTCGCATGAAGAGCTAACCCAACAACTTGTGAGCTCCTCCTGTCCATCCATCTATCATACGTTACCAGAACCAGTTCTGAAATACCGCTAACACGAGCTCATAGACGGAGAAGTTTATGAAGAAATGTTTCACCTCTCTTGAACTATACTCACTCAGAGATGTTTTCAAGAGCCTTGCGGATCAGCAGGACTCTGTCAAATACCTGAAAGAGGATACTATCGCCCGGTACCTGGAAATACCAGACATTCTCGGCACCTCTCCAGTTATTTTCCAAATGGTATCCTATATCGGTGCTTTTCCATTTCTTCAAGATGCACCTGTAGTCCTGGAGTTTCAGCGGATGATTATGGTGGTCGTCATCATGACTGAGCGCTACCGAACCGTATTGGCGCGGGGCTCTTCAGATAGGACCAAACTACTGTTCAAGAGCTTGGCTGTCTTTGATCGTAAAATATCAGAAGCAGGAGCCCATCCAGACACGCCACATATCGCACCTATCGAGTCCAAAGACGACAAAGAGAAGGCAACGCCCCGTATGGCTGGTTTTGCGGTTGATGCAGCTGGCGACGAAGATGAAGACGGTGAGGACGACGACCTCGTATTGACAGCCTTTGAATTGCTTGACATCAAGGATGCCGTGGACCAGGGCCATGCGCCAGTCTTTCATGGTGCAACGATCCCAACTGACAATTTCCGAAAACTTATCATGCTGCTTCTCCTTGCCGCCCCGCTTGATCCTCAGGAAAGCCTCTCGATGTATTCAAGCCGTGTTGTTGGACAAGAACTCGAGGGCCTCCGTGGCGCCGCTGAAAGCATTCTTGCCTCCTTCGTTAATGCCGAAACCTCAACTGGCATCAAGTACAACCACTTCAGAACCATCATCCCTGTGATTTGCCCTCATCTTTTTCGTGGATTCAATGGTCTCTTTGAGCGTTTCCTTTTCTCGCAAAATCTAGATTTCTCCAAACATCAAAATGATACCCCCGCTACTACTTCATCTCAAAAAGTAGCACAGCCTCTTTTGACCGACACGGGCGAGATACTTAATCAGAACACATTGTCCCAGATCTCATTTTTCCTCCCTGGAACAGATCTCTTTCGGCGAGTGAGGCTCCTATACTCGGGCAATGATGCCGGCTTCTCCATGGGAAGTTTCCAGACGAAGGTTTTCAACTGGCAAGCTCCAACATTGCTCTTGGTGAGCGGAACACGGCTGGGAGATGAGCCGGAGGGTGGTCAGGAAAGCAGTTTCGCGGCATCCTTGCCCCCGAAGCGGTTCCCTCATGGTAGCAAATCGGATCGGCTCACTTTTGGTGTCTACGTTCGTGAACCCTGGAAACACACCCACCGGGAATGCTTCGGCGATTCAGAGACAACTCTATTTCAACTCGAACCAATTCACGATGTCTTTCCGGCATCAACTATCAACAAGGACTATGTCACTTTCACAAAAGCACCAGCGCACCATCCCATGATGTCGTTCGGTTGCCCTCATCCACACCCATCTCAAGCTCACAGAAAGGCCGACATGTTACGTTTAGGCCCTGTATCATTATTACTTGACGACTCGTTCGAGTTTGCAGTCTTCAACCACGATTTTACATCTCGAGGAGGTGCATTTCACTCGAGTGTGGTGAGAAAATATGATTTCCAGGACCGATTCCAGATCGAGAGTCTCGAAGTTTGGGGCTGTGGTGGTGATAAAGAAGCACAAGCCCAAGCCGAGAAATGGGCCTGGGAGGAGCGGGAGGCTGAAGCTCGCCGCAAGATCAATCTCGGAAATGGCGATATCGAGGCTGACCGGGCATTGCTTGAGATGGCGGGGTTAATTGGAGGAAACCGAAGTGGAGGATCTATGACATGAAGCAACTCCTAAGAATTTGAGCATTACTAGGCAATGCATATTCTTAAAGCCTGGATAGCGCATTGCTTTAACAACTGCCTATCTTGAAACTTCACAGTCTTCAAGCTCAACAACCATAAAGAATCCTTAACATTTGCCTTAGTAGTTTGGGAGTAGAGCCATGCTGTACTCGAAGGTACCGCCCGTTGTCTATCGTACACAATATCTTTCTGCCACAAATTAGCATGCGAAACTTTTATACAAACCTCCATCATGACAAATTGCTCCTAATGTACATTCTTTGTTCTCAGTCCTTCCTCTTTGAGATAATTTCGCCAAGATCGCCCAGAGAACTCTTGGGATTCTTCTTCTTCTTTGCGCTGTTCTCGTCCTCGACAGCTTCTACGGCGGCTTTGTCATCATCCTTCCTCTCTTCCTTACTGCCCTGTGGCCACAAGCCAATGCGGCTCAGAATACCTCCATTACTGGAAGCCTCGGTGCCTTCGGGTTGCGATTCTGTAGTTACGTTGGCCTCCCCAGCCCGCTGGGCTTGGACCTGTTGTCTCTTCTTCTCGAGTCTCGCACGCATGGCCTTTTCCTCCTCGTCTCGGGCTTCAAGCTCACGAATCCACTTTTGTCGCTTTTCTTCAGCATCCTTCTGCTCCTGGAGCTGGCGGAGCTCCTTGCTCTTCTCGCGGTCTTTCTGGTAATACATGCTGCCGGCAAGCATGGCGAAAACGGTGAAACCCTGTGCTGCAACTCGGGCTCGGAACATGCGGTTCGCCTGTTTTGAATCGCCACGACGGAGGGCTCGGTAGGCATTGATAAAGGCGAGAGTGGTCAGACCCATTCCTATAGCTATTAGAAGCTGTCCCGCGCGGCAAATAGTTCCGAGATGTTTTCTGTACCGAGGGGAATCAATGGCTCCTCCTTGATCTTGCGGAGGACCTTTTGCATTGGTCTTTCATTCTGAAGTTCCCTGGACTATCGCATGAGCGGGGAGTGCACGGTATAGCAAGCTGGAATTGAAGCATACTGGTCGCCGTCAAAGGACGAGGGCATAGGGCCCGGGAGGGAGGGGGGAGCATCAGCCATTGTGTTTTTTAAGCCTAATTGCTGGTACAGAATGGAGGTGAAGTTGAATTCGTGAGGAAGTGGGCTGAGGATTTACGATCGCATTAGATGGATCTGTACAAGCATCATCACTTTTCACAAGTAACCAAGGTACGTACCTTGTCCAACGCCCCCCCGGCCGAGTCCGGGCAAGCAGCATCCATCCAATCGATCGGCCTATCCGTGTTCGGCCTAGCTGCTGCTCCACTGAAACTTCACAGCTCTGATCGCATTAATGAGCTTATTGGGATGCAATGTATCCGTAGCTTTGTCATCATCGAAAACAGACAACAGATTTGTTATTCATTCTGATATTGCCTTGCAAACCTACTCTACCTCGCTACCGAACAGAAACGACGACAGACGCGAATCCGATCCGATCTAACCCTTGACGATCACCGTCGACCGACTCTACATACAGCCTTCAACTTCCCCTGACACGCCTAGATTCAGCATCATGCAATATCCATGATATAGCCCACGATGTGGTTGCCGACGCCTTCCGTCGAGAGTATTACCCGGCCGCGACTGGCTGTGGCCGTAGTTTCTGCTGTGGCCGCACTCTCGGCCGGATACTATGCATATCAGGTCCGGTCGCAAAGTTTCGAGTCTCTGCCCGGTGGTGGCCTACACAGGAGCAACGCAGTACGACGTCAACGCCGCAATCGGAGAAACGAGGATGGCTCGAGTTCCTCATCCGAGGCTCCGGGTGACGAAAACGCCAATATTGATCCAGTTCAGCCCCTCGGCGATGGAGAGACCATAGTTGATGGCGGGGACGAGTGGTGGAACGACCCCAGCGGTTTTCCTTCTAATCAACGAACTGGCCACAACATCGTCACCCTTCTCTTTCGCGTTTCAGAGGACAATGCTCGCAGAAATGGATGCGTTCACAGAGGCTGCCAATGTAATTCATGTGGCATGGTTCCCATTCGCGGGGTCCGTTACCGCTGCGCAAACTGTGCCGACTTTGATCTTTGCGAAACTTGCGAAGCCCAGGGAGTTCACATCAAGACTCATATCTTTTACAAAATCCGAATCCCAGCACCGCCGTTCGGTCCGCGACAAATGCAGCAAGTTTGGTATACCGGGGACCCAGACACTTGCAGACGGGCTCTGCCCCGCAGTTTGATACCCAAGCTGTCACAAGATACAGGATTCGAACGCCCAGAGTTGGAGGCTTTCTGGGAACAGTGGACTTTTATGGCCAACTCGGAATGGAGAGATGATCCCGATGAGTTGTGTGTCGCAATGGATCGCAAGACATTCGAGCGGTGCCTTGTTCCTACAGGAGGCTCCCGTCATGCAGCACCAAATCTTATCCACGATCGCATGTTCTCCTTTTACGACTCTAACAACGATGACTTGATTGGCTTCACGGAATTTCTCCATGGATTATCATACAGAAAGCGAAAGGATAAACTGCGAAAGATATTCTCTGGCTACGATCTGGATGGCGATGGATATGTTGATCGCAAAGACTTTTTGCGCATGTTCCGTGCGTATTATGTTCTATACAAGCAGATGCACAAAGATATTTTAGACGGCCTTCAGGATCAGCTACTCGCCAGCAGCGAAGCTCAGCAGCTCGTTACCAGCCGTCAACCACTGAGCAGTTTATTTGGACGTGAGGGTCGAGTTCCTCCGGGTGAAGGACAGTTTCGGCACGAGGGCAAGACATATCAACGAGACGGTAGTGTGGATATTTCCGATGGGCACGAGCACGTTGTTGCGCCAGATCGCGGCGACACAGCAGCTCGTGGCGACATTCTAACAAACCTGTTTGCTTGTGAAACCGACCATCGATTCCGGTCCAGGAGGCAGTTCATAACTAGAAACGACACAGATAGCAACTGGAGAACAGTCCGCCGTTTGAGTGGCAGTGAGACCGATCGTACTTATTGGGTTACGCTATTGGAACCAGCATCCACCTTGGAGGAGCTTCCAGGCCTCATAATGGAGACTCTGAATCCTGAGATTGAGGAGCCTACAGATGATGAGGATGAGGGCGTTGATGGTGACAGACCTGCAGATGGCATGAACGGAACCCATGAAGAAGACGATACAGGAGGTCCGTCACGAACGGAAAGTGAGATCAGAGCCGAGACCATTGCCAAGGATCGCAGCAGGGCTCCTAGACTGGACAAGCGCAAAAGAGACATGGCGCGCCATCAACTACATGAGCGATGGAAGAGGCGGCAGTTCTACCTCGATGAGGAAGAAGGGGGTCTTGCCCCTGATGACTGGGCAGGCAGTGAAGATATTCTGGTGGATCTTCGCCAGATGGATGAAGCCTCTAGTGACGACGAAGAAAACGACTCGACAACGACACCGACTAGTTCAAAGGTGAGATTCGCCAACGGAAATCTCACCGATGACGAGGATCATGATAAAACGACTTCTCCTAGCAGTGCTTCTGAGCACGTGCCGCGATGGAGAATACCGCACGCTGAGCGAGATGCTGGCAAGGAGATTCTTTACCAGGTCACTCAGCAAGCATTTAATGAGTTGCTTGATACCATTTTTAAGCCAGCCGAGGACCTTGCTGTGCAAGCAGCTGAAACCAAAGAACAACGGGCAAAGTACAAAGACGTACTAGACACCATCGAGCTTGGCGATGATGATAAGTCCAAACCTACGAGTCGGGGTGATTCCAAGGTTAGATCCGCCACTGACAAGACTCTTGAGGAGCTCTTGTCCGAAACTGGATATACTATTGCTTTGCCAGAAGGACGAAATGCCGTCGAAATTGATACTACGGTTGAAATCATCCACGAGGATGGAACGGAAGAGCCCGTTTCAGGGTCAGAAACTGAGACAACCATGCCAGTTTCCGAAGACGAAGAACAAGATCCCACTCTTCCACAATTCCGGCCCAACACACTCGAAGATGTCCCTACCTCTCCGGCTTACGTATTCTACCCCATTACGCAGCCTTTACCAGACACGTCCGAGGACGACGTACCCAGAGAAGAGGATGACATCGATAGCCCTCCCACATCAGACATGCTGCGACACTGGAAACGCCTAAGTCTTGCTGAGGCCCAGGCGATCAAAAGAGGAGGGTGGGGTAAGCTAAGCTTTGACGAGTTTGAGGCCATCTACAAGAGTCAGGAGCACCAAGGCAACAGACTCGATTATCTCGGAAGCTGGATAGACTTTTGTATTCCCTAGGCACAGCATCGATCCCGCTTTCAAACTCCTCCTGACAGGGCTCCATAGTGAATGCATGCTTGCGTCGGTGTTTTATCCTTTTACATTCGTGTATTTCGGGGAGTTTCTGCATCGCGACTGAAAGCTTTCATGTAAAATAACGAAAGGAATGGAATTGGCGCATATCTTGCATACGACAGCGTGCATATGATAGCAGGTATGCATGATATTTGCTACCACTATGCCTGATGTTGCATGACTGCTCGTTTCCAGCAGATACAACATAGCTTACAACATTACACAGCGAAATGACACACAACAGATAAAATATGATTATTAGCAATCGAGTTCGTATTAAATCAACGCTGAACTACTACTCGTATATGTTTGCTCAAGTCGAGCCCCCTATTCCACGCCCCATGACCAGCATGCACCCATCGATCGATCATCTCTCACAGCCTCTTCTCAAACCTGCTGCTGAGTAGAATCAACACCGTCGAAGCCAAGTAGGGCGTTCCATGTGTCAGCGGTGCTTTGATCCCGTGTTCCCAAAGCCTCAATCTGAGCCTGAGCATCCTCACAAGCAGCCACAGCATCAGCACTAGCGTCACACACGTTGGTGAGCTGGTCACAGATACGGTTGGTAATGATGTTGGGGTTTAGAGCCTCCTGCTGGCCTTCAGCAATGAGAGGATCCTGGGGAATGAAGGTGAATTCGTCAGCTGGGCGACCGTTGAGGCCACCAACGCGAGCCATGGTAGGCTGGCAGACCCCGAAGTCGAGAGCGCCAGCGTTGCCGCCAGCATTGCCTCCAGCGTTTCCACCGTCACCAGCACCATTTCCAGCATTGTTGTCATCTGCAGCATCATCCTGACCATCCTGGGCATTATCGTTGTTGCCATTGTTTCCACCCTGGTTGTTCTGGTTTCCATTTCCGTTGTTGTTGGCATTGCCATTGTTGTTGTTGTTACCATTGTTTCCATTATTGTTGTTGTTGCCGTTGTTGCTGTCATCCTCTTCACAATCCTCATCGTCATTTGCGTTGTTTCCATCCTGGGCGTTATCGGAGCCATTGTTGCCCTGCTGGCCATCAGCGGGAGCAGTGCCATTGTTGGCAGCTCCTCCATTACCAGCTCCAGCATCCGCACCAGTACCATCATCCTGGCCATCGTCTTGACCGGCACCGCCAGCGGCAGCGCCGTCTTGGCCATCAAGCTCGACTTGGTCGCCGTTAGCACCAACGGCTGTGAAAGTACTGAATCCCTGAGCAATCATCACCTCAGCCTGTGATAGGCCAGCAGCATCGAAAGGAGTTGTAACCGAGGTTGCCGAGTTGGCATTCTCAGTGGCTGCACCGTCAACAGCAGGGTCAACGAGAGGGACAATGCCGCGAAGCGCAGCTGTAGCTGGTAGGCTGGGGTCAGCGCAGACGAAAGGTCTGTCAACAGCTGAAGGGTTGAAATTGGTCTCAGCTGCAACAAGGCCAATGGCTGCATCGAGAACTTGCTGGTCAGTTCCCAACTCGGTGATCATCTGATCGGCGATAGTAAGCTGGAGGATGTTAGTTGATGTGATTTCAAGATATCTCAGTACACCATACCTTGTCACAAGGACTAGCAGCTGCGAGCAAAGCGCCAGGGATGCTGCCAGCGATAGTAGCAGCGACACCAGGGTCACCGAATCCAGCATCACCAAGTGCCTGGACAGCAGCAACAGGCTCCTGCTCTTGACCGAATCGGGCCTCGGCGTAGGCCAGCAGAGCTGCAAGAATGATAGACTTTGAGAAAGCCATGACGAATTTTGTATAGATTAAGTGATAGTGACAAGTTGGAAGGTTGACAAAGAGTATCAAAGCAACCAACCAGCGGTGCAAAAAGAAGGTATTGAACTCGAAGGAGTGGTCGAAGCGAATGCGTTCACAGAACAGCAGAAAGAAGCAAAGGAGAAGGGAAGGAGAAGAGGCTTGTGTGAGTGATGATGATGATCAAAGGGAAACTCTAACTCTGGATGACAGATCGTCTCACTTATATAGATGTTTCTCTCAACATTATCGAGTAGTTAAATTTGAATAAGCTTGAATCAATGCAACTTGACAACCAGACTGAACCCCGTTACGGCGATCATACATGACCTGCTACGATATTGTTTGACGAACCCATATCAGTAGGCGCCGTTTCCATCTTGAGGTTCTCCCGGGGTTGACTAGACGCCTGGGTTGGGGTTGGCGTCTCGCTGTTTAGTGTTGCTGGTGAAGAATAGAGTCTAGACTATAGGTTCTTAACTGAACAGCCTATAGTTTCCAAGCGTCTTGGCCATGGCCAAGTGACAGGCATGTGTCGCGAAAAGTCTCCTCCGTGGTTCCGAGGCATCGCAGGTCTCGGATACGGAAATCCCGAGTCCTTTGTCGCACCAGATAGTATCTCAAGTAGTAAATAGCTGAATGGGCGGCTGCCATCAAAAGAGGTTCAAGACTGAGATAGAGCCTCAAAAAGTGATCCGTTGGTAATTGGTAGAATCGTTGAATTGTGTTGGTATTGATAGCCTCTTAATGCACCAAAGGTATCGCGCAAGGACTGGAGAATACCGCAACTCAGTTGTCTGGTCAAGCTGTCAAGCTAACATTTTTTCAGTCATCCAACACAATTCCAGTTGGAAATTGCCTAGTCGATACCATCGTCATGCACAGACTGCGACCGGCACAGATGGTTGCCGTGATTTTGGGGTTTCGGTTGAGGCTCGCTTGGGCATCCTTGTAAATAGTTCAGCCAAATGTGTTGTAGATGTGAAACGCTACCGAAACCACCCACGCCGTCCAATTTTGGTCAACAGAAACAACACGTTCAAGACCCCCAGAAATGTCCGTGCAAAGCGCCGCCAGTCTGTGACGATGTTTGTGTTTATCATCAGCTTTAGCCATTGCTTTTGAAGCGTAGTTGCTCCATGTATCATAGAGAACTGGCAACGCGAGCCCAACGAGTCCACGTTGAAGGACCAGCAGGATATGAAATCATTACTCAAGCGTCGTTTTGTTCTCTTCTGGCCATACCAAGAATTCCTCGATAGACCATGGACTGCCACTGCCACTGCCACTGAGAGTTGTTGATGGTGTTTCTGTAGTTGCATACCCTGAGCCAACCACAGATTCATCCCAAGAAGCAAAGTCAAAGTCTTCTTGGACAAGGGTTTCGAAGTCCAGTTTGTCAATCCAATTTGTTTCTCCATTTTCCAGCAAGCTCGGGACGCCTTGACCTTGTCTTTGTTTTCTCAGATACTCTGCTGGTGTCACACCAACACATTTCTTAAACACTCGATGAAAGTGCCACTTGGACAACCCAGTCTGCCTCGCCATCTGGCTGAGGCTGAGTCTAACTTCCACGTCGCCTTGTTTCTCTGTTTGTTGTTGCACAAACGCCCGGATCTTTCGTACGGCTGTTTCCTCTGGCATGAACCCTGCTACTTCGGGCTTACAGCGTTTGCAAGGGCGGAAGCCAGCTTTCTGGGCATCGTAGCCATTGGCGAAGAATGAGACGTTTGCTCGGCGGGGAAGACGGGCTTTACATATTGGTCGACAGAATATCTTGGTAGTGCGAACTGCATAGACAAAGAAACCATCCGCATGGGTATTGCGGGAGGTGACTGCATCCCATCGAGATATTTCGTCTTCAAACAGCGTTACAAGGCTCAAGGCCTGACTAAAATTAAGAGTTGGTGGATCCATTGAGAAGTTTGCCAAATGTGTAGAAAAGTTGATGAACAAGTTTGAAGTTGAATCATTGATGGTGACCTAGAGTGGCAGAAGAAGTAATGGCGGGATGGTGATTAGTGGGGCATTAGGTAGGTTGCTATCAATATGACCAATGAAATAATGGAAAGCATTGGATGTCAGATAGATGTAATTGAAGCTTCGAATAGGGTAGTCGCAGAGATGACTGGTATCGTTCTATCCGCTCTTGACACTTTGTTAAACAGCAATGTTGAAGTTGCTGAATCAGATCAACTGATGCAGATATATTTATTTGACCATTTGGTTGTACCACTCTTACTTTTACTACATGTAAAAATAGTATAAAGATAAAACTTCTAATCCTAGAAGAAACACAAGATACTGATGACAGAACTTATGATAGCTTTTGTGTACACCAAATCCTTGGCCTAAGTCAAATACAAGCACCTCGGATCGAAAATTTTACTTCGGCCATTAACCCTGAGATGATGAATGCAAGTTGATGTCTCTGTCTTGCGCATGGAGCAAAAAGGTCAGGGTTGAGCTTGGCCTTCAAAGAACGACATGACAGCTTGTCTCGAGTTGAAAAAGCATTAATTATAAAGTCAGTCTGTATTCAGTATAGCGATGGTGGTTTTACAGAAACAAAATAATATAATTATGTATTAATTAGACAGCAATGCCTCAGTAGATATGGCGGCAAATGCAGTAGATGCTCGACTTTGATCAAAGGTGAAGAGACTTGTCTTCACAAACGGTGTATCAGCTCGATATAATGATCAAGACACTAGTTCACGAAACAGCTTGTCGCTTATTCTCGATTCGATCTCGCCCATCTGCAACTCGAGCTCTGCACACAAAACCTCATTTCCCAATGGTATCAAGAACTATGTGATCCTAGGCAGCAGTGAAGATTGGCAAGGGAAAGTAATGTGAAAGCGAGGGAGCAAGAAGCACGAACGGGCCTAAAAAACAAATATACTATTTCAGAGAGCATCGGCCGCCTCTGGCCCGATAGACGAGACGTAACGCTGCTGATGTCTACACTGAGATTGACGAGTTGAAGGAAGCAGTTACTGACAAGGTACAGACAATGTCAAGAATCACAAGTTACAAGAAGACGTGGAGAAGGTGGCTGATCAATACAATACATTTGATCCTTCAACTAGAATGCCTCGTTCATGGACTCTCGAGGTAAGTCAATGATGGTCTCTGGACAACCTCACTCACCTTTGCTGTTTACAAAATGCCGCTGACTTACCCACGAAACAGAAAGAAACGCAGAATATGGTGGAGATATCATTTATCCAAAAAGAATATCTTGCAGGCTGCCGAGATTTCGGTGGATAAAGATCGAGTTTACGAGTTTTCAAGCTCGTATGACAGTAAGTTATTAGAGCTTTTGCAACTGCTCTGGGGCGGCTAGATCCCCTACGAGATCACCACCAACGACCACTGGTGTATTTGTTGTTTGTAAACATGGATATGTCACTTGATCATCGGGTCGTCCTGAGGATCGTCAATGATCTGAGGATCGTCAATGATCTGAGTATCTCGAGGATCAGCCAGAGATGTGAAAGTTCTAGTTGGATGAGGGACTCGACCTCGATTATGTGATATTCTCAGACCATCCTCATGCCTTGTAAGTCCATATTTAGTAAACCAGCATTGACATTTAGCTACTTCCGGACGACGAGTGCAATCCATGTCTGTAAGAGAGAGGGCTCTATTATGCCAACACCCACAAACCGCTGATAACAGCCGGGCTAATCCAACACACAGCGACAACGACAGAATAGTGAGCTTCCTTGGCGAGTCAAAGGGTTCGCGAGTCGATTAGTGCATTGCAGAGGCCAACTCTGTGGTTTATATGCTTTCTTGCTTCCAAGATACTTTTGATCTGATCTGGAATGGGGGCCTTTAATTGCGATTATGTTATAGCTTATCTCTATTAGAGGAAGCAGGCTAACCCAGGGCAGTTTTCATACTCTCCATGACTGCCAAAAGCTATAAAAGGAAAAGAAGACGAATGGCCATACTGCGTTGACAAACGCTGGCCACCTGCGAGTTTAAAAGACGATAGACTTATACTAACTCAAGAACCACACGCTGCTGTCTTTCGGATGTCGAACTCTCAGCAGATGAAGGTGATGAAGAAGGGGCTTTACTGTGATTACCGGCAAATGGCTTATCTTCCTTCTCTGAGCCAGCTCAACTCTTACCTACCTAGTATAGACAGCTCACGACTCCATAACTTAGAAGGAGATATTGAACATCCGGGCTCTCCAACCAAGACCCCGAAATTAGGAAAAGATTGCCTGACTGCCATAGACTATGAGAAGTTTGGATTATTCTGTGCCTTAAGGGAAGCTTCTACCTCATTCTTAGAACGGCCATCTGAGATGAAGGGATGAATGCTTGTGATATAGCTGCAATGGCATGCAAAGCTAAAAACTATAAATTCAGCACATGGCAATCATTAGTGTAGTTTTGCATGACCAACTGGGAGTTTGCTCAAAAGTGGTCAGCGGATAGATTGCGGAGTGAACAACTCCGATGCCGAATCTCATATCGACTTTTATAGAAACATGTCATGGCTAACAAGCGATCTGTAGCTTAATTTGGGAGGCTAGATATGCGCATGTGGGGTACAACTCCACAAGAGTGCAGCTTTATGTCCGAGTCGTTTGAGTTGTAGTCGGCAGGTGAAACAGAGATCAGATCACGGGGGTTCACTGTCATAGAGCAGTTATTAGACGCAATCACTGGGTTGTGAGAATTGGCTACATATGGCGTATATCAGCTATATCTCAGCCACGGGTAGACAAGGCTGGAAGAATCTTGGTGATTGCGATAATAGTGCTTCAGGCAGCAAGAAAACCTTCGACTAGTATATGAGGTATCAAAAAAAAAAAAAAAAAACGAGGTTAAGTACCTATCAAGTTATACTAAAATTACCTGTTTCTGTCTTGTAGCTTAAGATATAAATTCGAAGTTTTCTTGACTCCCCCAAGGAGGGGTATGCAAGATAGCTTGAAACAGTGCCCATTGATCCGTCTCGTGTTAAAAAGACGGTGGAGGAGACTTCGACTGTGGATCGAGATGTTGATGCTCCAAGTAACGCGGGCTGCATGTGCATACAGTACTAACCTATGTGAAAGGCTTCGTCGAGGTTCCAAGGAGCTCTCTTGTTCGTCACTAGCGAGAGAGTGGTGTATCATGCAGCTCGCTACAAGTTACTGACTCAACTGGCAATCTGTGAATACAAGTGAGTGACAAGGGCAGAGTTTAAAGAGTCAAATCATCCAGCTCAATTGCAGCCCGTGCTTCCGTACCGAGGTTGCATGAAGTCCACCACATTAATTGACCAATCGATTCCGAGGAAATCATCATCAGCTTAGAAAATGCTGGTTCTGAAGCAGCCAACGGCAGAACAGGCTCCATAGCGGGGGATAAGTCAATCAATGAGCGACCTGACAAGGGCCTTTGGGTTCCATCCATTCCTCCCAAGGGGCCTAAGTTAACAGCTTGCTTGACTTGCAGAAGCGTACATGGTGCGCATCTATCTATAAAACCACACGAGAAGGACATCTTGGACGCATAAAATTCGAGTGGCCGTGCCTGTTTGATTTTCTGACTTTTCGCTTCCCACCAAACTTAACCAATGCGAAAAACTAGGGTTTTACGGGAGCGAGCCGCCGCTGTCCCGCATGTGGATGTAACTGGCACTGGAATAGGGGTAAACTCGGGTATTGAACCAAGAGAGATCCTCGCCTCAGATTAGGTAGGGTGCTAGCTATGTACTAGTCAAGCTAAAAGCTTAAGAAACCTTGGCTGTCAATAAGAAGAACAAGATAAGTCAAGAGAGGGGCAAGTCTGAATAAATTATACCTTAAGGGGACGCGAGAATGGTACCTTCTCATTGGTTTATTCTCCGTCTCAACGAAATGGAAAGCTTTGAGTAACGGTGGCTGGCTGGACCCCTGGAGCTAGGGGCCATCTAGAATCTCGAAATTTCCTTGGAATGAGGCCTGGACAGGACAGACAGTGGTAACCTGGGCACTAACCTAAGTTACGTGGTATATGATTAATACAATTTGTTTGTTTCTGCTGGTGGAGGGTGACATCCATCCACCTTATTCTTATTCGGAACGGAATTGCTTGAATGGATATCGATGCTCTGGCTGATGCAGGGATGAGGAGAGGAACAAACGCCGGCTGCAGTGAATGATGTGCTGAAATATTGATGATCAAAAGGAGAACCAAGATGATCGATTCATGGAGGATCTGTTCTCTTGTCGCTGCGAGGCAATAATACGACACTTCCCATAACTCTACTGAACTCTCGTCTATCTAACTGAGGCAATTGAGACTCTATTTAGTCCTATGCTCCCCTATAATATATTTTATGTTTTATATTTGCATTTAATAGTTTTTGAACAGCAACACGTCCTCTATCAAACAATCTCAGATCAGATCCAGTGCCAATGCAGTCCAGCTGCATCTCTTGCTCACCGCTTTCATGAGGTGGGGCACTGAGGTTCTCCCTCCTCTCAACAGCTCTGCAGCTGGTGGAGAGAAAGGTAGGTACGTACAGTGAAGGTGGACACCCTGGCACTGACACTGGAGCTGGAACTGGCCTGCCTACCTACTCTACCTACTCCCTGTAAATACCTACCCCCGCTACCATGGATGGTAGTGCAGTGCGCTACCTACTACCTAGACTACCCCCTACGAGCCTCTCCTCTCCTCTTAGCCCGGGCAGTTCTCAAGTTAATTCTCGGGGGGTTCAAAATTCATCGGGATCCCATTCTCTGAAGTTCCTTTGGCTGCCCGAACCTGGAACTTTTCTTTTCCTCCTCCCTTTCTCCTCTCCTCCAACTCCTACTCATTCTCCTCCTCCATATTCGTTACCTTGAGGCATTGCATTGTATTGCATTCGCTGTTCATTGCATTCAGTTTTGCTTGTTGAGAACGAAGGCCTTTGGTAAACTCCAACGGCTTTTACTCGACATCTGATTAGCTGCGCGCGACCTCGAAAAGCGACAAGCGACAGGGGAATCTTTGCTTAACTTTTTTTCCTTTGATTTGATTTGATTTGGATCTCGATTGAACCTTGCATCGCTATATCGTTCAACCGAAAGTTTCCTCTCCACGTTACGAGAAAGAATTCAGAGCTCAGGTACATTATCTGATCTGATTTGGTCTCTACCAACACAACTCAACTCAACTCAACTCAATTCGTTGATTGAAGAGTCTCTTGCTCTCCCCCAAATTTCCATCTTTTTGTGGCCTCCGACTCCGACCCGCGGACCCCTCCCTCCCTCCTTCCACCCACAGCAGCAGCAGCCAGCCACAGCTCAACGCCTCCCTACCACGGACCTGGTCTAAAGATAAGACAAAGGACACAGCATCCTCTTACACGAGACGAAGCGAAAACTGCACGAGAATACATCTTTTGTGCCGCGGGCGCTCAACAATGAGCGACCACCCAGTCATGCAGGTCGAGGACAAGATCGTTCCCGGACCTTCTGTCGCCAGCAACGAGACAGCTGTCGAGGAGACAGTGATTAGACAAGATGTGACTGTCATTACAACAACAGACGAGGCTACAGGCCCCAATGCAGCCTTGAGCAGCACCACCAATCCCACTTCACCAACCACTGCTGCCCCGCGACCACGACTCAAGAAGGACAACAGCACGCCCAACATGAACGGGCCACTCTACATGCAGACTGCCGGGAACAAGACAGTGCTCGTCCGCCGACTTAAGCGCAAGGAGGAGAGCACCTGGAAGCATCTCTCGCGCTGGTTTGTCGAGAACCAAATCGGTACGTTACTCTCCAGCCTCCTCTTTTTCCTGCCGCCGATCATGGATTGCGAGCGAACGGGCGACGTACATGTCGTTGTCGTGGGGGTGTCAACTGCCAAGGGTGTCGAGTCAAAATCCAGACTTGTCCCTGGTTAATGGCACTTTGGGAATAGGAGGGTGTCGCACCTCAGCAGCACCCCGCGTGGCACGGCATCCCTACAGTACCATCCCAGGCCTCTTAGGGTCCTTTCCTGCTACGCTACGCTACCTAAACGCCTCGCTCCCATGACTTGACAGGTTGATCGCTTGCTGGTGTGCGTCCGTGTGTGCACTGATTTGGCCATCTTATTTTGTTCTGCCGAACTCAAGCTGACAGCTGGTTTCCATTTTAGGCCTCTCTTTCAACCTCCTCGCGCTCATCTTCCTCGCCCAGACTTTTATCCCCAAAGCTCGAGAACACACCCACAAATTCTTCCACCTCAGCTACTACAGCTCTCAATCCGGCCAGTATCGCATCGGTTACGACGATGCCTATTTCATCACCTTCTGCGTTATTCTCTTCACCGGTCTTCGCGCCGCCACCATGGAATACGTTCTTGCACCCATTGGTCGACTCCAAGGCATCAGCAACCGCAAAAACCTGACCCGATTCAGCGAGCAAGCTTGGCTTATGGTGTACTATACTGTTTTCTGGCCTTGGGGCGTGGTAAGTTTGATATTACTTAAAGACGTGAGAAGCATGTGCTGACGTCTTATAGTACATTTATTGTACTTCCCCTCATTACATGAGCATGGAGAATCTCTGGACCGACTGGCCCAACCGCGAGCTCGACGGTCTGATGAAGGCCTATCTCCTCTGCCAGTGGGCTTTCTGGCTGCAGCAGATGATTGTTATTAACATTGAGGAGCGCCGTAAGGACCATTGGCAGATGTTTACCCATCACATTGTCACCACCGCTCTTATCTTCGCCTGCTACACTTACCACCACACCCGTGTCGGTAACTTCATCCTGGTTATCATGGACGTTGTTGATCTATTCCTCCCCGTAAGCTTCTTCGTATTACTTGTCAGTCTACCTGCTAACTCAGTGCAGCTCGCCAAGTGCCTCAAGTATTGCGGCTTCAAGAAAGTCTGTGATGTCATGTTCGGCCTCTTTGTTGTTTCGTGGTTCATTGCCCGCCATGTCCTATACATTGCGGTCTGCTGGTCCATCTACTCAGATACTCCCCGGATCATGCCCACTGGTTGCTTCAAGGGCAACAACGAGAATATGGTTGGTCCCATCGACCCTCCAGCCGGCTGGAAATATCTAGTCGACCCTTTCATCAACCCTGAAGGCCTTGTTTGTTATAATGAGACCATCAAGTGGAGTTTCCTTGCTCCCCTCCTCTTCCTCCAAGTCATCACCATCGGCTGGTTTACCATGATCGTTCGCGTCATCATCAAAGTCCTGAAGGGAGGCGATGCTGAAGATGTCCGAAGTGATGATGAGGGTGGCGAAGAGGAGGAGGAAGAGGAGTTTGTGTACGAAGAGGCACAGCCCCTGGAGGAGGAGGTTGGCGTCGAAGAGCTCGACCTCCGAAACTGGGAGCGACGATCAGGTGTTAAGAAACAAGCCAGCAGCTCAGGAGTCAGCCTCCCTGGCCACAGTGATCGAAAGGAGTTGTTAGGTCGTATTGGCTGCGAGAAGCAGGTCGACTAGACGAAGCTATGTGTTGGGAGTTAGTTTAACGGCATTTTTCTCGTTCCACATCCGAGTGATGCTCGCATTTTTGAAACTTTTTGAAACTTTTATTTTATGTTTGGGCTTGCATTTATGGGAGGAAGATATCTCACCCGCTGTCTTGATCATAACGACTGGTAGATGGAAGCTAACGAAAAACAACCGAGGCCAGGAACCTCGTTGGGTCTGCATTGGAGAGCTCCGCTGAAAAATAGACGGCCGCCATTAGAGACGACGATTGCTTCTTTGCAATGAAGACGAAAAAAAAGTGCTTTTTTGACGATTTCTAAAGACGTTGGATGGGAACACTTGATCATCTGTCTGCTTGGCATTGCAAGAGAAGAAAGATAGCCCATTTGCGAATGATACCTCGATTATATAACGCTGTCAATGCAATGAATTGCTTTAATTGAACCTTTCATCACTGCGCCGCCTTGTTCTCGTCTCCTAGTATTTCCTTCGCATAGTCCTTGAGCTTGTACTTCTGCACCTTTCCACTAGGTGTCTTGGGATACTCATCGATCCAGAACACATACTTGGGCACGAGATGCTTGGACAGCTTTGTCGCAACCCATTGCCTTAACCCGTCTCTTGACAAAGTCCCTGGCTCTTCAGCGATTGCTTTATCAATGGGCGCCTCCTCTGTGTCTTTCATATGATCTAGAGGTGTCCATCCTCGCGCAGGGATAACGAATGCAGCGACTGCCTCGCCATATCGCTCGTCAGGAACTCCCACGACACTGGCTTCCCGTACACCTTCATGCGTCAGAAGGCAGTCTTCCACTTCTAACGGGTGAATATTCTCTCCGCCACGGATGATGAGGTCCTTGATTCGGCCAGTAATCTGCACATAGCCTTGTTCATCCATCTCGGCTTCGTCACCAGAGTACATCCATATTGTTCCGTCTTCAGGATCTGGTTTACGGACCTCGGCTGTTCGAGCCTTATCCCCATGGTAGCCCTCCATAACGAGATAGCCTGCTGCAGCAAGTTCGCCTCGTTCTCCGATAGGGAGGATCTTGCTGTGATCGAGGGGATCGACAATCTTGACGCCTGTGTGAGGCATGACGCGGCCTATGGATGAGGTTCGTTTTTCGAAAGGATCCGAGGGGCTGGTCATGCAGCTCACGGGAGCTGTCTCGGTCTGGCCATAGCAGATAACTAGATCCTGGAGACCAAGACGCTCGTATAATGTGTTCATGAGAGAGGGAGGGACGCTGCTGCCAGCAGCAATGCCCTTGCGTAGGTGACGAGGTGGTTGTGAGACGACATTGCCTCGATCCAGAGCCTCAAGAACAGCAACGAACATGGTGTTCACACCATAAAGACCCGTAGCTTCATGGTCGACACACATGCGAAGAGTAGCCTCAGGGTCAAACGCAGGGCTAGGGAAAAGAATACCAGCGCCTGTCGTAGCCGTAGCCATGTATCCCAACACACAACCGAAGCAGTGAAACAGCGGTGGAGGGACCACGATACGATCATCGGCATGGAGACCCATTCGATGCGCTATCAAAGCACCGTTGTTCAGAATTGCGCGATGTGAGAGCATGGCTGCTTTTGGGAGCGAGGTCGTGCCCGATGTGAATTGAATGTTGATAACATCGCTTGGCTTCAGAGGAGAGTCTGGCTTTACTGTGTTAACTGAGCCGTCAATTAGAGATTGGTAGGGAGTGAAGGCCCGGCATGATTTGAGGTCGAATTTGATATCTGGATGGCTCGCCAGGTTATCTAGCACCACAACGTTACGCAAAGAGGGGACCGTCTCGCTCTGGATCTTGGACGCGGATACGTCTCCCACAATGCTCTGGAGCAAGTGTTGGTTACTTCGGCCCCTTCCTGGCTTATAAGCCAGATCCGTCACAGCACCGATAATGAGCGTTTCCACAGATAGATGTTTCAGCGCTGCGGCTACTTGTTGCTCATTGAAGCCTGGGTTCAGCGGCACGAGAATAGCACCAAGTTTGAAGCAGGCGTATGTTAAAGCTGCGAATTCAGGGCCATTGCCGAGAGATACAGCCACGCAGTCTCCCTTTCGCACGCCGAGTGAGGAGAGAGAATGTGCGAGGCTGTTTGATAATGAGTCCAGGGCGTAGTATGTCAGTGTCGACTCATGGGAATTAGGGCCTGGAGAACGAGCGATGACAGCCTCGCGATCTCCATGGGCTGAAACAACGGAGGCAAAATGCTCTGGGATTGTGCCATTATAAAGAGGAGGCTATGATATGTTAGCAATACTCTCTGGGTGCATAAGGTATTGATGAGGCCGTACCTCTTTGGGGCCCCATCGAATGCTTAGGTTGGATGTAGCAAGTGTTCTCACTTGGCATGTTCTGAGGATTGTTCTTGAGGATAGATGTGTTCTTTTTAAGCTCTGACGTATTATGGTCTGCATTGTGGAAGCTGTGATAACTCGCCTGCTGTGGATGTGGAGTTTAGAAGAAGATCTTTGTAGGACAGGGAGAGGCGGGCTCTCGGTTTAATGTACAATTGCAATTGCGAGGCGAGGCGAGGCGAGGGACATGCACACATACACCGGCTCTGAGATTGACTTATTGTGAGAGCTTCAGTCTTGGAAACTAGGTACCTAGGTACCCAAGTATGGATAAGGATGTACCTTGAGGCGTATGATCCTCGGCTATCATCGCCAGGACCTCCCTCCTTCCACTTCCATATCCACCGTCCTTGATCCTCTCCTGCTCTTGCTCCTTCCAGTTCCGTCAGCTCTCCACATTCTATTCACTGACTGCCAACGGCAGCGGGAGTGGGAGTCCGAACCCCTCAGCGGCTCAACATAATGAACCAATCATGTGCCGTCTTTTCAACTAAAACCTGGGGAAATGCGGGGGCGGTTATTCACTGTAGCAGCCCATTTATTTCAGCATCAAGACCGCGGAAACAACGGCTATATTTGAGCCGTGAACCCAATTGACTCCGAATAGGTAGCTATTGGCGGTTTCCTGTTGGTTCGCAGCAGTAGCGTAGTACTGAAATACACGGTCCGAGTCCCGCTGTGAATTGTGAAGTCAGCACCTTCAATCACATGCCACAGCTACAAATGTAATGTTTTGAACAAATCTGGCTCTTGTGTGAGATTTCCTGGTATATGCTTGCTCGCTTCATCCTTCAATCGACAATCCTGAGAAACTCCTTTCTCCTTCAATGCCCACGAGACATGTGGTTGCCTACAGGTGGGCGACGATGCGGTAAAAACAAGATCAAGAAACAAATCTATCCCAAAGCGCAACAAATGACTTTCCTAGCGATATCTTTCATACACAAAATAGAGTCTAGTACCGTTCCCCTCAAACTTTTTATATCTCTTCCATCGCAATGCAACTGCCAGGGTTTGATAGGCCCCTGGCTCGAACAACAGCTAATGCGGAAACCAGCCCAGAAATGGACACGAGTGTGTCATTAGAAAAGAGTAAAGAGTAGCAGCTGAAATGTACAGGTTCGAGAAGTAAATCTTCATAGTCGTTGCTAAACATTAGGTATCGTGGTTGTGGTTGTGGTTCTGCTTCGGATCATAATGTTATTGCAAGGGCGCTTGGGGTGCTTGGGGTGCCTGAACCGCGGGCTGTCCCTCTTGCTGCTGTTCGCCCATGTGGCGCTCGCTCTCAGGTTTCCATGTTCCTATCTACGGTTAGCCAATGTTGGTCTGTCATGAGCAGAAGATTCCTTACCTTCGAAGTCGTGCTTGACGAAAGCCATTGGGTCGTCAGGCTCCTTTGCGCCCATCTGTCCCACTCCAGGTGAGAAGCTTGTGATAGGCAACACAACCACATCCCCCACTCGCTTACTCGTCTCCATACCAGTAAAGTTCTTGTAATCGATCGTGCCCTTGCTTTGTGACATATCAAAGAACCTTGGATCATTGAAGTACTCCATGATAGCATCTGTCCATACAGCAGGGCCAGTGAACTCAACAACGTTTCTGTCAATGAATTTTTCCAGCTTGCCTTGATTCTTCAATTCTAATGTCTTCTTGGTAATGCGTGTGATAATATCGCGGAGAACAGGGTGACCAGGCTTGGCCTGTATCGTCCACTGACAGAACTGGATACGGCGACTGTACCACTGAGCCCAGTCGGGGCGATCAGGGTCCGCCTCAATGCCAATAACGAGACCAATAGTATCGCGAGGGATCTGTTCAGGCAACCATTTCACCGAGCTTTGGATTGCATATGTATCGATGTCAGAGTAGATGCCGCCTCGCGCGAAGAGAATCAGATAACGGAAGAAGTCGGCCTTCAGGACAGGCATGGGGAGGCTTCGGTACGCCTCAACGACTTCGGGAACCGTGGCGTAGAGTAAGCGAATAAGGTTAACGGCAACGTCGTCGGTGATGACTTCGTGGACAAAACCAGGGTGCTCCTCTTTCCAAGACGCATGGTGGTCTTTAAACTGGAAATCACCTTGATCAGGACTTTGCTTCCACGTTTGCCAGATGTAAGCTGGAAACTTGGTCGCAACATCATAAGGATAGGCGTATTCGAGCTTCTCAAAAATTGACATGCCCGACATGTCAATGCGAGGCCGCGTGCGACGCTCCTTTACCTCCATCTCCTTTTGTTCCTCGGGTGGTGGTGACACGGCTTGGTTCGAGGCAGGGGCATCGTTCTTGCTTGTGTCGACGGCGGTAGCAGCAGCATCTTTAGCAGCTGGGACGACAGGCGTTGTTGTGTGAGACCTTGTCAACAGGAAGAAAACAGTGAGGATGAAAACCGCTGCCACGATGGCGCGGCGAGAGTTGAGCATGGCGACGGCGGCTGCAAGGCGACTGTGGTATCGTAACGCCAGGTATGTACGAAGTCGCAGTCTTTTTTGGAAATTCGTTGATAAGGAGCGAGGCCCAGGATAAGGGACAGGGGTAGGAAGCGAAGGTCGAGAAACGAAAGGACTGTGCTATAATAGCATAGAAAAGCGAGCGTGGCCAGGCAGAAGCCAGTATCAACAAGGGAACAAACACAAGCAAGCAGGTGAATGCGACAGAAGAGGAAGAAGAAGTTTGGAAAAATGTGTGTCGGCCAAATAACTTGATCGTAGTGGACAACAGTCAAATTGAGGCGAGCGAGGGATGAATCCCCAAAGCCAGGGGCCCGCAGTTGGAGACGGTGGAGCTGACACCTGCTAACTAAGGTATCGCAGCGGATAAGTCAAGAAACTGGATGGACCCTGGACAAATTGAGGTCGCGGCGCAATCCAATTATTTCGGTATGCTACAGTAGCTGCGCAGTAAGCTCACCAACGGCGCGGTCGCGAAGCGGAGCAGCTGATATGCTGGCAGGAGGTTCGGCCAATAAGGAGAGAGGTGAAGATGAATTGCAAGTGGAAGAGGAACCGGCCTTTATCTGGTCAAGGATTGGTATCAGGAAGTTTAGGCTCGATGCGGTAGTTATTAAGGAGAATGGGAATAAAAAAGGTACAAAATGGGGGTTGTTTGATGAGGGTTTTGAAGAGAGGATGATATTGCAAAGATGTAAGGGAAAGTCTGAGCCTCCACTCGTCGTCAATTACGTGGAACGTGGAGAGATCCTTACTGGATAAGTACCTCTGCAACGGAAGAAGGCACGGAGTACGCGGCCATCTTTTTCTCACGTTTTCGGTTTTCCCACATGGGATCTAGGAGCTAAGATGGGACGAGGAAGGTGATGATGACAGCAAGCACAGCCAGGCCAGCGCAAGCCCAGAGGTTACTATTGATGGAAGTGACACGGACGGCCCGCTTTCGTGCGCCTGAACAATAAGTCTCGTTGAGGACAAGTTACCCCTGAAACTTGATGATACTATGATCAGTAACTTGCCATGGTGGATGAAGCTGGATGTAAGGAGTAACCGTCTGGAAGAAGCCGCTTCTTACAACGTGAGAGCACACTGTAACATGCGCAGCCACAGGGGGGTTATTATGTAGTAACTACTAACTAAGCGAGTAAGATTCTAGACGCCTCTTGGCCAATACGATTTGATTAGAAAAAAGAATACCTTACATATTGCTAGCAACGAGGCTATCATCGCCAAGACATTGTGAGATAAACAAACCCAACTTCGACAGAGTTCATCCTTGTCCATTGAGTCAAACAAGCTTGTCCCAATCACAATTTTGGCAGACACAGCAATGCGCCCGCCAACCAATTTGATCCAATCAAGATCTACCCTCATCTCGATTCAGATATGTTACCTGGACGGTTCGCTGATGGCACAAGGTGCAACAATGGTGCAATAACTTGGCTTGCCAGAGCGAGCTAGACTGCCCAGACAGAAAATCAAACCCGTCAGGAGTTGCGGCTTGCCGTTTGCCGGGCTGGTGCACATATCCTGGATCGCAATTCGTCTCACCAAGTGACGCATACTGTTGATCGCGAAATACAGTGCCACTTTCGAATAAGGTTGCAGAACAAGCCTTTTCTAGCGTTACGTTGGAGATTTCGAAACAGGCGAGGGCAGGGGTTGTCCGCGGAGCATCTTTGTTACAGCCTCTCAGTCGCTGCGTCGAATCCTGTTACAATGGAACCAACCTGCTTGCGTGTCGGCGATCAAAGGACCACGATCATCGTGAAAAGAGCGGAGACTTGCTGTTAAGGGGTCCATATTAAAAGCCCCTGAGGGACGGAAAAATCAGCGCTTCTTCGTCATGAGCGAACCAGGAAATATTTGGCTTTCGGCATGGGTATACAACGTGATTTGGCGACCGTTCCTGGATCTTGTGTAGCAGGAAAATCTGTGTGCACTTCGCGAAGCAGTTTGCGTTTCGCACAGGTGAGCAAACATCTGACTGAGTTCTCATCTCGGTCTCAAGTGCCGAGCTCGTCTGTTTCATTCCTGGCGGGAGACTCAAGCAACGGTAGTATTGTTTGTTCCAGAACATTGAAGAGGCATGCTCTAGATAGTCTGTGTGATGAAAGATCAGGAGCATTTAGTCTATAATTAGGAGGCTCTGAGATTAACAATTTTTATCATTTGGCAAAGGGTCAGAGTTTTATTGTTTCCCCTTCACAGTACCTCGGCCTTTGTTTGTGGTCTACTCCGTATCACTTGATAGATGAGGTTGAGTGAGATACGAACTGGAATGACACCAGGAAAGCCAAGGTTGACTTAATTACTCCACGCCGACAAGCCGCAGCCAAGTTCGGATCACATCTTCCCAGCAAGACATTACATTATTGGAACCGTCGATTACAACACCGTTCGAGGTTGTTGGCCAACATGGCTTGTCCAACATTGTTAAGCAGTTCTTTCACCTTGTAATCTGTGAAAAGGACCTTTACAGACTGTATTCGGCCAGCTCGGACTTGCTGTAAATTATAATTACATATCCATGGTGGTCGTAGGATCTATAGAATCCATAGCGTCAGCCCAAAAATCCATCTGCAGCTCAATATAAACCCCGATGCTTTGCTGACGAAGCACTAAATCCGTGATGCTTGTTCAGCAACTCCTTGAGTCTATCGCGGACGCGCGCAGAAACAATTCCGGATTTCCAACAATTCTTGTTTGTTAATCAGCTTTTTAGGCCAAAGCCGATTTTAAGCCCGGGATTAAGTCATTGTTGACGGTGAACTCTTTACGAATCCGAAAATTCCGTTACAAACTTGCCGAGGGAGCGAGTTAGGGGAGAAAAGGAAACTCAGGACCTTTATCCTAAATGACAAAAAGACTTAGGTAAATTTGCATAAATTTAGGATATCTTTACTAAACTCAGGACATCTTTTGCTAGGTTTATTTTAACACCTTCTATCAAGGTTTAATGTTTTCTTGCTTCTCAAGGGTGACTTACCTAGGTTCGGAACCGATATCGTGTTCTTGACAAGCCATGTCTACGCCTATTGCAGGACATGTCATAGGGCGCGCGCGGTAAGAAAAAAAAAAAACCGCACGCCCTAGTTAGGTAGTTGTCTTGGTGCTCTCTCTAGTATCTTGACTTTAGCGTGACCAGCGGCCCGTATGCACCGTTCTTGTTAAATCCGCAGACTACGTTGAACGGAGCTGTGAATTGGTACAATCTCTGGTTTCTGGTGGTTTCGGAATTCAAGATCTTACTAGGTCAACATGATCTTCACCAACCTATCATGTTGCATCCCGTCGTCCCTTTCCGTCTGCAGCTCGACGTAGGTTAGCCCTCCACGTTTGAATTGGATGTCACCCTCGATGGAGGGCAAGGTTTTTCTTGGCACAGAGTAATCATGATGACCCTAGCTATGAGAGGTCGAAAGCAAGCTCCCCCGCCCCCATCCTCGAAGAGCATGTTGTGCGACATAAGAGCTCAAGAAGCTCTGATCTGCATAATATATAGGTTGACAACATGCAGATGTGCGTTATCGAGTACTACCATGCGTAATAAAAAACTGGTGGATGGGTGAGCGATAGTACACCAACAGCATGATATTCATAGCGACAAAACAAAATAAACAAACAAACCGATACCTGCAAGACCAATCCTCCTCATGATGACGGATCCCACAGCCCTAGCGGCTGCATCATGATCTTATTCCTTTTTGGGTAATAATCGTGGACTTAACGAACCTTCAATTTGTCATCCCAGCATCTCCAAAGTCCGGATTCTGACACAACGGGCTTTGCTCTTTGGCCGGCAGCCGCCACAACGAAGGGGATTCAGATTTAGATAGACAATGGATATTGGCAATAGCTTCCAAGAAAAGACCAATCTTGGCTTACTCTCCCAAGTGTCCACGGATCAGAGTTTAATTGATTAATTATCGTCGTTCGCTTGCCACACCCCGGCCTTTCGGTGGTTGTAAACTGACCGAGGATGCCGAAATGCCCGCTTTTCGGCGGACTTAAGACCAGCAGCGTATAATCATCAGAGCTCTTCGGCTCGGGTAGGCACTGTTTGTAAGGCATTTGACCGCTGTGAGTGGAATAGGGAAATGCCTCCAAAGCCAGATTAACTCGCCATGTCAAGATCTGGGGTCACGTATAGCTGCATGTAGTGATACCTGTACCTCGAGGAATAGTTAGTACACTAACTGCAAAACGAAAGCTTTCCGTCTTGTCGGGTCTGATCCTTAACATGATCTCGATTAACCCACATTTTTTTGTCTCGTCCGGGGCGCGCCCTCTAAAGCCGCGGATATAGTCTCCTGTACAGGTACGAATTGCCCTGTAATTGGACCCTGAGGTGGACAGGTCAGCCACACCTGTACAGTAGGAGTTCTGCTTAGTAGTGAGTTGGAACTTTGGCCTTATCCGCAAGCTCCAGTACAACCGCAGGACTTGAGGCCTAAACCCGTCCATGGAAACTGGAGATTTGCAAGCATGACAAAACAGGCCAGAGCCACGCCCTTGTTGGACTTGGCTGTGCTGTACAAGTTGTAGCTGAAATGTAGTGTACCTTGGGTCTGTAGTTACATACAGTACGCCCTACACACCCCCCCTAGCTTGAATACAGCACTCACACACTTTTACAGCATGCCATGGGTTGGGTAATAATAATGGCTGGATCTCGTTATCCGTGGTGTTGATCTCCATGTTAAATACCTTGGCTGATCCTATCCTGCCTCGCCCCGGCCTTCTTGTGTGTTTGCAGTTCATCATTTCATCTCTAGTATTGACTTTGTAATATTTCACGAACACGATCTGACCAACACTCGAAATAAACCTCGACCACTTCGGAGTTCGGGGATTGCGACACTTGCATCCACATACCGCTTACACAAGCCAGACGAAGCCGACGGAATCATATATAGTTGCCG
This sequence comes from Fusarium proliferatum ET1, assembly GCF_900067095.1. Lineage (NCBI taxonomy): Eukaryota > Fungi > Ascomycota > Sordariomycetes > Hypocreales > Nectriaceae > Fusarium > Fusarium proliferatum. Next base: position 1,654,641 of record NW_022194791.1, read on the forward strand.
CTCCCGCCATAAGTGCGCCTCCATATCCGCGAGCAATAACGTTATATACACCAACTCAAATTGTCCTGTCAATTTCACAAGCCTTCAATCCTTTTCAACTACTCGACGGTGGTATTCAGATGATATCATAAGGTCTCCAGCACACCCGAATTCTCATATTGCGACATTAGACAGCCATAAGGCGTCTCATTCAATACTCGCTTCATCTTCAACATCTACACCAAAAAAACAGCTAAATCATGGCGACCGAAACCGATACTCTCTCATTCTCGTTACCTACCAGTACTGCTCCCACCGATGTTTCTGAATCCACATGCATGCCTCACTCGGCTCCCTTTTACCAGGCTTCAGAATGCCTGCAACAGAACAAACCGGCCGAGTGGGACACGAGAATCCATCCGACCGCACAATCACAAGATTCTGTATCAGGAGGTGGATGTTTTAACGACGGAGGTCTTTTATATAGAGTTCAGGCTGAGCGCGAATGTAGAGAGGGACCTGGCAAGTAAGTTGGAAGGATCATCTCAGATTACCGAATTGGACCGGACGTCGAATTACTGACTATACTTTGGTACTTCTTAGAACCGTTGAAGAGGCCTGCCAACGCTCTCTGAACCACTTCCCATGCCCTGGACTCGCCTTTCCGATGCCGGCCCTCGATTTTGACTTTCGAATTGCTGTTCGTTTAAATCAAGAGGCTGTCCATGTTGACTCGGGCAACACCAAGGAGATAACCACTGTCGCCGCTGGTGTTTGGTCCGGATCTTTTGGCCACGGCCGCGTCATTGTGCGTTTTCCCTTTTTTCACACGCCCCCCCAACCCCTTCTAGAATTCTACGCTTTTATCCAATTCGTGGCTGACCGAGGAGGATTTCATGTGTGGTGTATAGGCAGGCGGATATGATCTTGGCCAGGCACGCGGTTTTAGGCCCATGAGGCTTGTTGAGGGCGCCTTTGTCGTCCAGACAAGTGATGAGCAGCCTGCACTGTAAGTTTTGGGAGTTCTTATAAGTCACTAGACTTGGATTTAACTCATTTGCCAGTCTTGAAATGCGCACTCGCGGTTCCCTCTCAGGACCTGCAGATGTTCTCGATACTCTATTAAGCCCTCGGGCCCCCAAGGACATTGACCCACGGCGATATGGATTCCGCATGTTCGCGACGTTCAAGACATCCGACAAGCGTTACGCCGAAATCGTCAACTGTGGATTATGGGTGGCCAGTGGTGCCTGGCGTGGCGAGCACTTGGTTATCGAGTAAGTCCCTCTCTTGAGTCATAGTCCCCATCTTACAAGGGCGTGCCTAATCACAAGACGCAGTGCCTACCGTGTTACATAAAAAATCACAAATCACCAGCAAGCGAGAGATCCGAATGACTTGACTTGACAGAAACGACATATTTAGCATTGCATAAGGGATCCTGACTGGATAGCGGATCCCTCGGCGCACCACAGGAGTTGGTCTTTAATAACAGCCGAGTCAATTTTTGACCCGGTTAGCAAATATGAGGAAATGGACGGATGATGACGATGCATTGAGCGGCGTAGACATTGGATCTTGAGACTTTCCCATCTCTTCCTTAATCCTTATTTGTTTGGGTAGTGGTGAACTGAATGACCTGTCTATTCAGAACCAAATAACGTTATTTAACGACAAGCTGACATCCCATCTCAATTTTGGTGCATATAATTCCACCCGGTACCCACGTCGGTCTCTTGCTCGGACCATGATACACCGGCGGTGTCATGAGAATGGGTTTTCGACATATCATTATCAAGCAAGAACGTTCTCCTCCTCTGGCGGCTATTAGGGATCAATTCTTGATCAGTCGGTCACACCAAGTTTCTATTGCTTATTATGAATGCGCCCGAAGGTCAGACGGCCTCTGGTTTGGCTCTGGCTCATTGATTCATAATCACTGTCTCTCGAGCTGACCCAAACTATCCGGATCGGCGGCCCACCCAAGCCTTCAACTCCTCAATCATCTAAGTCAACTTAGATCTCGATACTGTCAGATTGGCTTGTTTTGTGTGGCCGTTGTGCATACCCGCGCATTCCGACTCGGACGCCGTGGACTTTGTTCTATGGGGAAAGTGTCAGCAAAACACAATGCTAATCCAGGATTCGCATGCAAGGTTACTTGCCCTTGTAGATCTGATGCAACACAGTCTTGCTGCCGTGTCCCTGAATCCTTATCGCCGTGCCTACGGACCTGACTCACTTGAGCTTAATCCGGAGTTCCAGACAACTGAGCTTCCTCAGGCGACTCTGGTCCTCCTCGTCTCCACTGGCCACCACATCGTCCACGGCTCCGACGGTTCCTGTTGTGATCTCCACCTCACAGTCTCCCTCCTGCTCAAACCAACTCGCGACCGCGAGGATCTTCTCAATGGCTCTACCCGTTCCTGCGAGTGTCACGGCAGCACTGCCTGCATCTCCACCGCTGCTACGCTGCAGCGCCTCAACACGCGAATGTAGGGACGCGTACTTGGGTGCTGCGCCAGTGGTCTTGAGTGAGTCGTCAAGCTGTTTACGGGCGCGTTTGACCACAGCCATAAACGGTGTCCTTGAAGACACGTAAATGATGCGAGATTTGGATGATGCCGGCGGCTGGCGCCTGGTTAGGGGCCGTTTCTCAACACGAGCACCTGGGAAGTGTTAGTCGCATATTCGTAACATTTTGTGAAAACCACACCTTCTGAAATAGCAGGCAGCTTACTAAAGGTACCATATACCTTGTTTGGAGCCTTGGAAGCCTCGGCCGAAGCCATCTTGTCGTTTTTACGAGATTTGGCTGCCTGATACTGATCAGCAAATGAATCTTCAAAAGAACTTTTCGACAAATTTTGAAGGAATGTGCTCGAACAAGTCCTACCTTGTAAATGCCACGAGTGCTCCTTTTGAATTGATTGTTTCTAGCCACCTCAGTTTTTAAAGATGCCTGAGTATGGATGATGCCTAGCGTGAGTGGGAGTTGGAGTGGTGAGAAGAAGACACAAGTCTCATGAATGGAAAGGAAGGGTAGAAAAGTCCTTTTAGATACAGACACCCCCACTACTATCGCGATGCTTTCATGAACCGTGGCGAAGAAACAACCTTCAAATCGGTACTTTTTGAAAGATTTTGAAATAGATTTTGAGAACAATTATTATAAAAAGCCAATAAACTTCATATCATCATCGCAAAATCTTCCTTCCAAAGTGAGGATGAGAGCGCCACAGATCTGTGGCGCAGCTCATGCCCCCCAAATGTAGCGTTTCTAGCGCGCCCAGCGGCCCGCTACAGAAGTCACCTTGAAGCTGTCGGCTGAGCTCACCTGGAGTCAATATTCTTTCGGGCTACTCGTCCATCTTTAACTCGTTCCTGTTCAGTATCAGTCTAACATCGTCATAACCTCATCGCCGCCATCTTCTCTTATGGCTGCCTACCTTGCTACTCGCGTAGTATCGACCAGCTAGGCACCTATTTCATAATGTCCATTGCAATCTGGCCTCCCATCTCGCCGGCCAAGCTCAGACTTAAAGCCTCCGAAACCCAGGTACTGCGACCTCATGCGACGAAGCGAAACGAGACAAAACAAGTCAAGACAACATGCTGATCTATTTTGACAAGGCGCGCGAACGCGATTGGATCGTCGACGAAACACTCGAGGTCTGCCGCGATCTTAAACATGGCCTCGAGGATTGCTATGCGCTCCTCGCGCCTATCGATCCGGGCAGTACACTCGTCATGAGTACACCGCGCAACGAAAAAGTAAAGGGCACGCTCACTCGTGTCGGCACTCGTATTGTCAAAGGCGTAAGGCTGCCTGTTGAGCTCATGTTCCCCTGCATGCAGCTCCAGCCTCGTTCTGCATGCTGACGTCCTTCGATCGCAGACCATACATCTCCAGCTTCGAACGATACCCCCACAGACACTGTCCCTCTCCCAGTCCGAGGCTATTCATGTCCAAGGCCTCGATGCTTTGCACGGCTACCTAAACCAGTCCATAGATCTCCTCGCTATCACCTTGTCCAAACCACAGGACGCTAGCTCACTCGCCTCTACTCTCAGTATTCTTGCTGATTCTCTCTCCGATTCATCAGCTATTCTCAAAGGACCTCCTCTAACAGACTCTGATCCTGCTTGGCAGATGTGCTCATGTTCACCAGATCTGTTTGAGCCATCAATTGGGCCCAACCTCAGCTTTTATCTCGGTCTTCAGGAAAGCTGCATAATTCTGTGGCTGCGTGCTCTAGAACCTGTTCATGCGCATGTTCATTTTGGCACCAAGCTTGGTCTAGCCTTTGGAACTGTACGTCGGCTGGAGCATGACGAGATGGACACCATTTTCCGGTATAACACACAGGGGTCCAACATTGGCGGCTCGAAGCGGGGCAGTGCCCGCCATACCCCGGAGCCAGGATCGTCCGCTGCAGAAGTGGATAGTAATGATGTTCAGGAAGTCTATGTCCGGGAAAAGGTACGCGTCGAAAGCGCAGATCCGAGTCTCATATCCATTCAGTCCAAGCTTAGCTACCTCAGTCACATGCTTGGCCAAGCCCGAAGGAACATTGCTGAGGTCCTTAGTGTTGACTCTTAGAAGTGAGGGGAAAGGCCATGTGAGCAGCTTTGCGTGTAAACTGATTGGATACCCTGGCGTTGAGGTCTCAAATGGATGTTATTGGGCGGGGTTTTCACTCCCAAGCTTGTTTTAAATTATCACAGGTTTCGAAAGCGTGAAAGTCGGTATCACGGCATACCGCGATGTTATGAGTACTGGTTCTTGGGTTTCAGATGAATTCGTAGAAATTTAGATAATACATCTATCCATGCAATCCATAATCCACATTCCATCGCTCCTCTGCTAAACCGTAAAGACTCTTGACATAAAACAAAATGGACTATGCTGTGAAAACGCAAAAAGACAGCTTCTTATCTCGTACAGGAGGTATGTTCAGCCTGTATTTGACCAGGCGTGTGAGATGATCAGGATACTGTGGAGTGAGTGGCGGCAGTGTTGTCGCTTGAGTATTTATCGAACAGGAGACCAAGGCATTGGGACGAGGATCCTTGACTTCATGCTCTGGATAAGAGGCACTGTCTTGTGGACTGTGTCGCTCCAGCCCTCGACCTGCCAGCTCTGTTCACGACGGCCTCGACGCTCCTCAAGGTTGGCAAACTGCCACAGATGGTGGACTGTATTGAGGTCACCAATCTGAACGAACCAAGCACCAACGCCCTCCATAACCTCACGGCGGGCCTTGAGGCCTCGTCGCCAGTGTGTTTCCCACTCGAGCAGGTTGCCGGGGTGCAGTGTGTAAGAACGCAGCTCAAAGATGCCACCGAGCGATCGTGGGGGAGTGGTTGGCCAGAAAGAAAATTCTTGCATGAGAGAGACGTTCTTGGAGTTGATTAGGCCCTTTAGCTTATTGTCGAAGTCGGCAAATTCGGGGTGGTGAGTAATTGAGTACCGGGACTGATGGTAACCTTCGTATTTTTGGTATTCCCAGATGTGGACTGTTACAATGGTTAGTAGTCAGAAAACATGATGTAATTAATCATAACATACCGAAGGTGTCACAATCGCCGACTTCTGTCCTCCAGCTTCCGACCAGGTTCACCTTGTTCTCTGGGGCGTTCGCCATCTTAGGGTACCATTTCCCGACGAGATCGACATACTCGTCAACCTTCTCAGGCTTGACTTCGTGAAGAACGATCGAATGGACGTACTTGCCACGCGCAAGAACTTGACTGAAGCTTGCTTCGAGCTGAGCATCGAGCTCACGGCCCTCCTTGGTACCGTAAATGAGGTTCGTCAAAGGGCCCGCCTTACGGGTAGGCTCCGGCTCCTTCACCTCCTCAGAGCGTCCTACATGGTCATTCTGTGAGCCCTCGACCGACGCGTTGAAAGGAACGTTAGCAGACTGCGGGTGAGAGGGCAACGAACTGGCTTCTCGCTTCTTCTGTGCCTCGACCAGGTGATCGCGGAATTCCTTCTGCTTCTGACTGAACTTATCGACCTCTGCGTGTGTAGGGTTGACATCTCCCAGCGAAGGTGTGCGACCGTTAAAGATAGCAGTCGAGCTCAGAGCTCGCACGCCTGCGAGAGGAGTGACGGCAGCGGCGCGTGCAAATTGGCGACTGAGCATTTTGGGGATGGTTGGAGCTTAGAGCTTTGATTGAGGTGCGGTGAGGAATGGAGATGTAAAGTCTCGAGGTGGATGGGGCGCAATTGGTGTCTAATAAAGCTGATACTGGCGCGGGCGCGGGGAGATTGTGGGCGATCTTGCAGATGACAACAACGTTAAAACGTCAAACGTTGGAGTTGTACGGTTGTAGATCTTAGAGGGACCGAGACGGACAAGGGAGATGCTGAAAGGAGAAAATACACCGAGGAAACGGAAGCAGAAGGTCAGATGCGGCACGATTGGTGGCAATCAAATGCTGGTAGGGCACAGCAGAAGCGGGAAGGCAGGCGTTTAAGCGTCAAGGTGGTATCAAAGCACCTTTTGGTTGAGATTGCCCTGGCACTGGCAAACCTAAGGAGGAGGGCGAAGCGCGTGGACGATTGGGCAGCTTAGAGTTGGAGGGACGGAACGGCTTTCGGTTACACGCCCAGGAAATGTATAATTCACCCCGCACTTCTTGGGTGAGTTTTGGTTGCTTTCAACGACGAGTATGACGAGTACAGACTCTATGAGCCTTTGACCGAGAAACAAGGACAAAATAGAGTGATTTGATTGAGGGAAACAGGAGTGATGAGATCAGAAGGTTTACAGTACGTACACTACCTTCTTAAAGCTGGAGCTTAGAGGAACTATCTGATGATGTCACCCCAACTTCGCGTCACGTGTAAAAGCTTAGCGTGTCAAAGAATGCGGGGTTCGGTTGGGCCTGCTGTTCCTCAGCTCTGGCAAGATACGTACCCATCTTACTCAGCAGCTCTCGAACTCTCTCTGCCTTAGCCTCAAGGCACGCAGAAAACCACCCGGGCTCGGCTTCGGCAGAACCCGCTCGGAGCTGTGTCGTTCGGAAAAAGGCTCGTTCTGTAGCAATCTTAATCTTGAAGCGATACAGTCCATCAAACCGAACCTACCTCCCACGATACCCACGAAATCCGTCATCATGTCTTGGCTCGGTGTTCAACCCCTCAAGAAGTTCAACGCTCCCTTCTGTACGTTCAATTGCGACTCATCCATCTGCGCCTTCGTGAACGTATCCCGCTGACTCCTCCACTAGTGAAGCCTTACTGGCCCTTCTTCGCTGCTGGTACGTGATATTGCGCAACCTATCCGACAACCCGATTCTTTCCCGATCGTATACCGCCGCGTCCAACTTCGATTGATCTTTTGATGAGTTTGGGACAGCAATTGATTCTTGACATAGGTGTTGTCATTGCCTACGGCGTCAACTCCGCCCAGTCCGCCATGATGAACTGTACGACCCCCATAAGATGAGCACAGAGCGACAACTAATCAGATATAACAGCTGCCGAGTGGAAGAACGACCCCCGCAACCCCAACGCCAAGTCTGGCGGTCACTAAGTCTGATGGGAAGGAAATGGGATTTCGTCCAGCTAGCACGCATAACCGACCCGCGCGAACGCGAGGCCATGGTTCACGAGATGGAATTGTATCATAGAATCGAAAAAGGGGCTTAATTGACCTATACAACGATCATACGAAAGTTTCCCATGGACATGATTGCGAACGACGATTGCCCTCGAACTCTGGATGTCCGATTGTGTGGGAAGCAAGACCAATATCATGTCCGTTTATGTGACATGTAAACCCCTTGACTCACTCTGAAATCTACCATCATGCTCCGTGGTTTATTTCTATTTTTGTGCAAGGAAGATGAACTATGGCCCAATACTCACCGCGACATACTGGCTATCAAGCTCTTGTGGATGTAGCGGTCCATCATCATGGCCACACGATATCTCGTGTCTGTAATTACTTTGTGCCGTGACTGCCTCTGTTTCATGCAGAAGCATCCAACTTCTTCCATAGATCTCCCAATATAATCCTCCGATGAGGATACTTACGCGTGAAGGCGTCAAACTGGTGACAGCATTTATACTGAATATGACTACCTAGATAGTTTCTCATAATAGACCTCAACTTTCAGATGAAACTACACATTCAAGAGAACATGTCTAAAGATCTTGATAAGCCAGCCATTGCTGGATTGTTGACAACGTTTGTGGTGGGGTTAAAGTGCTGTCATGTTGTGCAACGGCCCGACGCCCTTTGAGAGAGATTTCTCCCACTGACAAATCATAAGAGCTTCTTTTTACTAAAATTGCCATTATTGCTCTCCACGCTCGACTCACACGGCCTACAACCTTGTTATCAACACCGACTTAAGTCCGCTCTAACATCCCATCACTCCTCTATAGATGCGTTTTCTTCTTGGTATTTTTTCTGCTGCTAGACCAACTGTAACTACGATTAGACGAGCCTCATCTTTTACTTTTTCTTCATACAAAGTTTGCTTATCTACAATGACCGCTACAACAGCTCCCAAGCCCAATGGCAGTGGAAAACATGAGGTCAAGATTCTCATGCTTCATGGTGAGTGTACATGACGTTCATGCAAAGAGATGCAGTGGCTCTCGGTCATCTTTAGCATACCCTGGACTCACCCGTAATCTTACAAGTCCCTCACTGACATTTATCACCAGGCTACACACAATCTGGCGCTCTATTCCGTGCCAAAACCCGTGCCTTGGAGAAGACACTCGTCAAATTACTCAACCCTATCTCACTTCTCCCTGTCTTCCTTTATGCCACTGGTCCCAACCGTCTAAGTCCAGAAGACATCCCTGGCTATCAACCCCCTGAGGAACCTCAGGCAGAGGACTACCAACCCGATACCTGGGCATGGTTCCGCAAAGATGAAGCCACCGGCAACTATCGACTGTTCGACGAGGGCATGGCTACCGTTGGACAGGCCATTCGAGACGCAGAGGGCATCGATGCAGTGTGCGGTTTCAGCCAAGGTGGTGCCATGGCCGCTCTTGTAGCAGCCGCTCTTGAGCCAGAACGCACTCTGCCTGAAGGAAAGGAGGGAGATTGGGCGAGAGGCCTCAGAGAGGCAAACTCTGGTAAGGCTCTCAAGTTCGTCATTTCGTACTCTGGATTCTGGGCCACTCCAGACTCCCTTCAGTTCTGCTATGAGCCCAAGATCAAGACTCCTTCATTACACTTCCTGGGTAGTCTTGACACAGTTGTTGACGAGAGTCGAAGCCGGGCTCTCACAGATTGTTGTCAAGACCCTCTTGTACTTGTTCACCCAGGAGGTCACCACGTACCTGTGTCCAAACAGTGGGCAGCGCCTCTGGCTGGCTTCATCAAGGAGCATAGTCAGGATAACGAGCCTAAAGCAGAGTTGTGATGAAAAATATTGTCAGGGGATGGTTTGTTACGACGTTCTCATTGAGTTTTTGGGAAACACATATAGACTAAGACGCATACAAATAGATAGGCTTGGTGAAATACACCAAATGCCATGTCATACATCCTCATCCCGAGGACTATCTAACCTGTATAATTACAGACAACCAGAACCATCATGAATTATTCGCCGCTCTATCCTGTACTTCAAGATCTTATTTCGCAGGCTGGATTCGTGCCATCATCTCCTCCTTGGTGATGAGATGATCAATTCTTTCCAATAGTCCCAGGAGACTCTTCATGTTGTGACTCCATTCGTTGAGGACATCGTCAGCATCTCTAGGCTTTGCGAAGCTCACAATTCGTGCGGGTCGGTCAATTTTGGCGTAGACGGTCTTGGAAGTTACAAGCTCGCTGATGTACTTCTCTGTCTCGTCCTCGGCAAGATCAAGTAGCTGAGTCAGGCGGCTCATCTGGATGCGAGTATAGTACTTGGCAATAACTCGAACGTTGTGCTCAATCACTCGCTTTCGCAGATCTTGCCATCGCTGGTGAGCTTTGTCGTCCGAAGATTGACCTAGCTGGGCGTCAAAGACATCGGTACTGCAGAGGTGAGGGCCGAATCTCTTAGAAATCTCTGGCCATCGCATCAACTCATGAACAGTAAAGAGTCGCAGAAGCTCTGCTTCAGCTGGAACTTCGGAGTTGCGTGTATCTTTGTGGATTCGGTGGAGAAGATCGTGCTGTTCGTTGTCATAGGGAGCAAGGATGACAAAGTAGATGATGCGTTGCAGGACCTATGTTTAGGAGATTAGCAAAGCATATCGATACTTCAGGGGCATTCAACGTACAGGTCGAAGCTTGGCTGGGTCTTCCTCGACTGCTTCTGTGTCCAGAACCTGCCGATAATGCTTGCACACATCCAGATACTTCTCCTCGTGCTTGGCAAGAATGATCTGCTGCTCGTAGTAACGCAGCTTCAGATCAGTTGTGTCGTCCTCCTTCTCTTCGGGTACCTCCTCGCCGCGGGCCTTCTTCTTTTCACGCTCCTTTTGCTCCTTCTCAAGCTGTTCGGCTGTCTTTTTAGGCTTGCGAGAAAGATAGCGGGTGCTGATCTTGCGACCTAGAATAGCAGCCTGTGTCCAGTCTCCGCTCTCAATGCAGAGCTCAACCTGCGCCAAAATAAATTCGGTCTTTTCCCGTCGATCCATGGAACCAAAGGTCTCGACTTGCAGCTCGCAAAGAATCTCGGTGGCTGACTTTAGATCACCCTGCTTCTTCTTAATGTCGGAAAGGATCTTGGTGACACGGGCTCGTTCGACTTCGACAAAGATCTTTCCCTCTGTTACTGTCCGCAGAGTCTCGATTACAGACAGCTTGGTCTTGAGGTCGGGAGTGTCGTCGAGGAAGCCCATGACGGTCTGGACCATCTTTGTGATGGCTTGCTTGAGTTGACTGTGCTTCTTGGACAAGACCAAGGTCTGGTCGTTCAACAAGCTCCAATCGCCCGCATTTTTGCATAGTGTTACGATTGCGATCAGGACTCGTGATGTGGACGCAAGATCAGAGGCCTAGTACTGGATTAGCAGCGAAGGCGAGTGAGCGGGCATGTACTAATACATACTTGTCGGGTTTGCTTCTCGAGCGCAGCAAGCTTCTCAATGGCGCCTTGGAGGTTACCGGACTAAACAGAGCGTCAGAAAAAGCTCAATATCGCTAGATCAAAGCTCAAAAGCCTACCGCAGCCAGCTTCTCAGCTTCGGGAAGCTGCTGGTCAACCTCCTTCGAGAAGTCCTTCTCGGGCTTTAAAACTCCGTCAGACATGGTAGCGGTGATCGTAGTGTAGACCCCTCAAGATTTGTGATTATCGGCCAAGGTTCGAATTGGAGGGTTGGAGTTCAGGGATTGTTGGTGTGTAATGTTGTTGCGATGAGTTCTAGGCCGTGGGGGCGTGTTTGGTTTAGTCCAAGCTGGTCGATTTAGGTAGTGACGAGGCTCACGCAAGAGGCTCCTGCCTGCCTGTCGCTAGGTCCCCACCAAGCGAAGCCGGGCCTGGAATTTAGTGGGACCGATTCCGGACCGTCATCCAATTTCTGGGGGCACGTGACCATCATCAATATGAATGTGCTGAGATAATTTCACGACTCTGTCAAGCTTATTTCATGACTCTGAAAGTACTTTAGAAGAGATTACTGCTAGTGACTCTGCAGGTCCTCGGAAAATATGAGCCTCAAATTGGACGTTTGAGGGCCTGTTCAATCTTCGCTTTAGGGTAACAGACTACATCGGTACTAACCTAACGGAAGCTTGCATGTACTCTATATTAATAAGGTAACTAGAGGGAATATGAAGACGAATCTGCAATGAAGAAACTTTCTGATACCATAGAACACTGACATTGGCATGAATAAGTCATTGCATTCTTTCAAGTTTGTATAGTGCCTTCAACTTCTGAACCCAACAAGCTCATATTAAGTCATCATAAAAGATGGCTTTGCAATTTATTCCTTTTAGGTATGGCTATAGCTGTAGCTGTATTCAGGAAAGAGTATCGTTACTTGAAAATGGCTTGAGCTTGGAATTTGCCAGTATCAATTACTAAGTTATTCTAAAAGCTTGCCAGAACGACGTGTTACAAGCTTGATTCGTCACTAGGAGAGTAATGCTAACCTAGACTCGGATGTATTTTTTCATGTCAATTGATAAAACCGAGGTCAAAAGGTTGCAATAAATATGAAATCACTTAAGCAATTCATAGTGGCAGGCTTGTTATCACGCATTAGCTGTTCTGTTGTCCAGAATGTGTGCAAAGAAGCGATCAAGGTCACTGGGCCAAAGACTTGACATACCAGTATCCAGAAGATATGCGAAACCTGTTCTTTCATTGCAATTAAGTTTGTACTGAATTCTTAAAGTGGGTGCTCCAAGCGGAATTTGAATATAGTTAGGAATCTCAAGGAAAAGGCTATGCCCGCAAATGATGTCCAAAACTGGGAAGCAGAGAAGTTGCGATTTTCATGCATCAGGTTGCTCTCCAGAGTCCCAACAGCCTTTTAAACGAAGAGGAATCATAGTTACATGTTGTAGAATAGCTGTAAGTGCAATTAATCACCAAGTAGATATATGATTTCAAGGGGGTGCAATAGGTCCGAAGCTAGTCGCCTGGACACCAGCCGATATCAAAATGCTTAGAGGCCAGCTGCAGAGCACAACCTCAGCCTGGCTGAAGTTTGTATGGATCCAAGTTCCTCACTCCAGTGAGCTACCAGGATGCTTGCTTCATCGGTGAAGTCTGATAGCAGCCAGAAGGGCGTTGGTAAGTGTAGCCTTATTAAGGACAAACTGAGAGAGTACGGGAAGTAATGCGTTTAGAACGATATGTCCCTTCAGCTTGGAGTAAACTTCCTATCATACTTGCCAAATTGGTGCTTTTATATAAGATACGATATGGGTTTGTAGCTAAAATCAGTGAAGGCCTGTTGAATAAAGCCCCCTTTGTCCAACGGTATAGCTGCATTATCATGTTCTCTTGTACAGCGAATGTATCCTCAAGATTACGTTTCAGCCTCGATCTAGAGAGATATATTTCAAGACTGCCGGTATGTTCTTAGCAATGATTGTAAATTTAGCTCAGAGATACCGCCGCGGACTATGATGATCATGTACACCTTACAATATGAACTAAAATCACAGAATGCCAGTAATACCCCTATACAGTCGGCATCTAACATTGTTTCTCAGCCTCGAAGTTGGTGGAAGCTCATAATTAAGCAATGCTCATGCAAGACATTCGGGAGAAAGGGCCATAGTAGTTGAAGTATAGTAGGGGGAATATAGAACTGCTTCCAAAGTCGGAAAATGCGTAAACAGACTTATTTTACATGCATCATCTCCTGTAAAAGGTATAATTTCAGGCTTATATGTCTGGAAGGTGCTTGAATCTTGACCCGGGTTGAAAAAAACATACAGCTAAGCAAGGTCTAGCAGGCTTTGTAGGCATTGCATATTATCTCCGATCATGACTTTGCTTTCGCCACTATTTTGGAAATGATAGAGGGAACTCTTAATGACGCTTAGAATATTCACTTTAATTAGTGTTATTCAGAACTTTAAGGAGTCGGTTGCAAATATGGACGGGCTGAATACCTTGATCTTGAGGCTTTACGAGGTCCCGTATGGAAGTTAAGGATGTCAGATGCAGGTAAGAATAGCCCAAGACCCATTTCCATCCATAAAATATGCCTGTAGTCCTACAAATAAACGAGTTCTGAATCAAAGGCCAATAATGCTCGATGGTCTTTGCTTTTGAGCTTTTTCAAAGGCTGTACTTTTCACTCTACCTCAGATTTCGTATTAAAATATAATAGCAGGTGTATGAATCTAACAGGCCATATGAGATTATAAGAGAGAAAGAATAAGCCCAAGACATATGCTTCAGACCCCTGATATTTGTTTTAAGATCTAGTTATGGGTCAATACGAATTCGAGGCCATGAAAGCTCAGGGCGAAGTTATGATGATATTGCATCAAGAAGATTTCATTCATACAGGAAATCATACCTTCCTACTTAGTCTCAACTGGTGGTACCAACGAGAGAGATAAAGAATCTTTACTGAAAATAAGACAACCCAATCTTGAACTGACTTGATATGATGAGGTTGAATCTATAAGTCGGAGGAAGCTCGGGACAGGAGCTGAAGACGATGAAATTAAGCGATTGGTCCGTGCGCCATCGTCATTGTTTATCAACTTTCGCGCTCCGCATCATCAAGCGGAATCAAAACAATCCAAAGCCGCTTATGATACCTGGCCCATGACTAATTCAAGGACAATCATCCATAACTTATGGCGACCAGCAACTTGATAAGCCACTGAAAACAGGACTGTACTGTAACCCATATTCGTATCAACAGCCTGCCCTACGAGCAACCACCAGAAACTCCACGGTAGTCATCATGGCCGCCAGCAACCTCTCGACATACTCCGATTGCGTCTCTTCTCTCCGCACCTCCCTCAAATTCCTCGAATCATCGGTTGAGACTCTTGATAATGGCGTATCCGATTTTCCCCGTCTAGTCAACGTCCTCAAGACCGTCCGCGTAAGTCTCTCCACTCACCTTACGCTGCCTCTACTTACACCTCGTAGCACTATGAACTCATTCCGCAACCCACTCTCGCTGCAGCTGAAGCTTCATTACGTGATGAAATCGGACCATATATAGCTCTTCTCCTTGCCCGCGCAGACTCCCAGATCGAGCGTCAGGAGCGTCGCATTGAAACACTCAAAGCCCGCACAGAGCTTCAGCAGGGTCGTTTGTCCCGCCCAGATGATGATTACGACGAATACGGTGGAAAGTCTAAGAAGCAGAGAACCGGGAGTCGTAAGTTGACTGCAGAGGAAAAGCTCCGCGCGCGAGCAGTTCGGCAGCGTAAGGAGGCTCTGCGTTATGGTGTCGAGAGATTGGAGCTGGAGGTGTTGCAGAAGGAGAGGGAGCTCAGGAAGAGATTGGAGGGATGAGAAGCGAACTGGAAATGAAACCGCACTGAACGACAAACGGAGAAACAACTCAACAGAGGCAATATGGAGAAGGCCCTTTGATGCAACGGAACCTCTATTACGAGACGTCGCACACATCAATGAGCAAGCCAGGTGGGATCGGCACCAGGCATATATGCTGGCTTCTTCAACCTATCGAACTATGCCAATCCTCCTCAGTGACAAATACGGAAACCAGCCGGAGGATTATACGCTGAGTTCATCTTGGCAAGTGTTTAACTTGAACACGACACAAGCCCCGTAACTGAGTATTGTCTAGTCTCATGTAGGCTAGATTCGACATGTTAGCGATACCCATTTTCCCCAAGAACTGCTACGCGTTCCTGAGTAAAACCTTAACACCACATGCATTGGTTTCCATGGTTCTTGGATGGCCCCGCCACTTGCAGATCCTAAATTTAGACTCAGCCCAACTCACAATTGATCAACTCGAGAATTCAGCCTGCATTCCAATAATCATCGTGTTCACTAGTCCAAGGGATACCTTGTCCCTTGTCGTTGTAACTACAGCTTGCTTGGTACTGTTCATATCTGCACCTGGCCAACCCAGATCCATTGACAAAATACAACCCCTTCCACACAAAGCCCAGCCTGCTCGCAGGTCTACGAGCACGTTTCCTCGTAAACTCAGGCCCACAGCCACATCGGGTCGTCGGGCGTTATGCCACTTCGCCAGAGGGTAAGAAACCTGATTCGAATCAAATCTCGCGGGTTTCCCGAGGGTAATAGATAAAGCGAAGAACAACAATAAGTGGGGACAATAGAAAAGAAGACATTCAAAGTGAAAAGAACAGCCTAGTTGCAGGCGCCGTGGTCCGAGGTATAACACAAGGGGGTTTTTCGTCCCAAATATACTCCATCCAACATATTTCCCATCCCAGTGCAGAAACCAAATCGCCGAGTCGTAACTCTAAAAACGTTAAAATGCGACAAACAATGAACGAGCAGCCCGTACGTGGGTCTGACGGTGTTCGACGGGCGATATATCGCAAATCGCCGAACGGGTATCCCAGGGAATCCATGCATGGATCGTTGCTCATAACAGGATGAGGTAGTTGCTGGGCGCAATACCCGTCTCGCCGCTCTCTTTGCGCGCTTGCCACCACCTTCCGCTAACATCCGACACTTCGAGGATCTCGTGCTTGGAGAATGAAATTTCATTGGCGTCATCCGGGTTGGCCTCGTAGCTGTAGATGGCCTTTGCCCTATAGGGATATTCAGTTGGTGGCACGACCTCGGTGTCGTTGCCGGGAGAGTTGTTTGGCTTGGCTTGCGGTGGTTGTTGTTGCATGACTGAGTTGGTGAAGCTTTGGGGAACTGCCGATCCGCGTGCTCCTCCGACTTGCGAGATACCTCCCACAGGCGATGGGTTTTCAAAACCATTAAGCTGAGCAGAAGTGTACATCTGAGGGGGCTGGACCGAGTTGGATGTCTCAGGGCGACCACCGTAAGCGTTCATAGTAGATCGATGAATCGTAGTGGATTCTTTGGCGAGGGCGAATGAGTCAAGGAAAGCTCGAGGAGTTGAAGAGGGACTGGATCCAAAGTAAAACGTCCAAATGACCTAACTTGCTATTAGATTTACGCCTGAAGTCAATCTGGAATGCAACTCACGATAACCATAGCCAGCAGAATAAAGCCAGCAGAGGCAGCCTCACGGGCGCCGCTGTTAGAGTAAAGGAGCTGGTTAATTCCGGATGAAACAAGGACAATTCCGGCTGCGAGATAGCCAGTCACAGCAACGTGGTAGGTGTGAACTGCATCGCTTCCAATGACGACGAAGACGCCAACAATGAGGCATAGACAGTAGATACAGCTCCACCACACGAAAGTTGGGAAAGGGTCGTTCTTTGCAAGATCCGCATCGCTATTTTGTTGTACCCGTCCAATAATACAAGAGACAAAGGTGATAAACCAGGCGAGCTGCAAAGGTCAATTAGTTGGAGGGCTGTGGCAGAGCGTGAGAGGAACGCACCGTGCTAATGGAGAGCGTGGCCAAGGCGAAGGGGTCGCCGAGGATGTTGCTCATCTGAATGCCCTTGCGCTGGCCATACATTCTTGAGTGATCCATTTTCTGAAGCGAGGGAGAGTTGAGAGAATACGATGGCATAAGGAGCAACGGTGTCGAACGAGCTGGCGATCGAGGCTGATGCTAGAGTGAGGGCACGCGCTTTCTTCGTTGGTGATGGTCGGTTAACAAACAGGCGTAAGCAGAGTCGATTGCTACCGGAGCATTCGTCAGAAGAAGAACGATGTAAAGGCGAAGAGGCTGTGCCGGAATCGATGCAATTCGTTGCTGTGCTATGCAGAGCCAAGCGAAGCGAAACAGTGTCGATCGTTTGCAGGATTTCGATTGGCGTAAGACGAGCGGGAGGTCGCGACAGAGGAGGAAAGTCGAATGACAGGAAATACGTAGGTAATAATAGAAGATGGAAAAGAAAGGAGTGGAATGACCCAAGCCTGTGGTTGCGATAGAATATTACCTCAGGTGAGTGGATTCAGTGGGAGGAAAAAGAAGAAAAGAAGGAGAGGGCGGAAATGATTGAATTGAATTGAACGGACGGTTTGAAATGGGAAGAGAATGGACAGATTGGATGGATGAGCGGGATGCGCTGGTGAGAGAAGGGGGAAAATGCAGGGGGGCAGTCCAGTCCAGTTCAGTTCTAGACCAGGGACCTATTTCAACGGGCACACACAGAACCTTAGGTAGGTTCAGTACGCGCGAGATAGTGGATATTGCGACGTGAACAAAGTTGTGAGGAGCCCAAGTCGGTAAAAGTGGTCGAGGAAATAAAATAACAATAACAATAGCCCGCTCGTGCAACTCATGCAAGACACAGCACAAATGCGCGCGGCTGTAATGGGGAACAACAAGTGGCGGTTCTGTGCTGAATGAAAGCCACTGCCACCCCAATGAGTGCTGCACGGTAACCAGCCCGACCAGTAATGAGGTGCCGCCGTGTGTAGCGTCGCAGCGGCAGACTGACGCGGTCACAGTCAGACGGGAAGGGCACAATTTCAGGGGAAGGGGAGACGAGGGCAGTCTTGGCCCTTCCGGTTCGTATTAAGTCCGCGTGACGAATTGAAGAGGGAGGTATATCAATCAATGATATGGAAATGAGTGAATTTGGTGGTTGTCAGGAAAAGAACTCGTCGAAAGGAAAAGACGATGAGATTCCGGGCAGGAACCGATGGAAAGCTAATATGGCCGTCCAGTGGATGTCGCTCAGGTTCAGGGCCTCAAATCCACTACCTACAGAGTTCCCCGGCTGTGGGAAATGAAAGGCAGACGATAGTTCCGAGTGCTCTGAGCAAATCAAATCTCGCCCTACCCTTGTTAAACGTGGCGCTTCGTCTGCTCGTTGGCTCGGGCCCAAGTTCTGGGATCTGGAGAAGCTGTCGTGGCCGTGACAGGGTGGATCTTGCGAAGAGGGAGAGAAGTCGGACAACTTTAGCAAGCCGAGTCCGTGGTTGGATTAGAGACGATAGAGAGCAGTTGTTTCGTTTCAATGTCTTGCTTGTGGGCGATGGTTTATTGGCATCGATATTCGTTCCAGTGCCTTCAATATTCATCAAGATGAGAAATGGGAGCAGCCAAACCTGGTGTAGAGTGCAGGCAGCCTTCAACTTATTCTGGCACGTTCAGCTGCTACCACCCACCCAGGCTCTCGCAGGAATGGATGATACTGTGACTGTTGTCCAGTGAAGGTTAGAGTACACACTGTCTTGGAAACCCCAACCTACCCCAGCCGACATCATCAAGTTGACGGCGCCCTGGACAGGAATTCTACCTGACTCGTCTCAAAAGCAGTCAGCCCAGTCTAAACATACTGTGGCTGCAGAACACTTCAATCCACGGCAGCACCGTTCATGTGCTGTTGCAAATTGGCCTATTCTACCCCCGTCTTGTTTGAGGTTCGACTAGGGTCAAGTCTAATGCGGGCTATTGGCTGGTCGTGAGGCCTTGACTCCATTGCGGCAGTTTCATCGATACCATCTGGTTAAGCACAGGGCCAGATTTCATGAATTCTGGGCATATACATACAAGAGAAAATGTTGACAACCTAAGAGGCAGATCAGCTCAGCTCAGAGGAGGCTCGCGTGCGCCTTCTTAAAAGATGCAAGACATTGGATCTTTCTTATCATCGAGTGGCTGGTGTTTAACTCGAATAAAGCACTAATTTGAAACATTGACTACGCTCTGCCTCGTGACAACCGTTCAAATGTGGTAGATTTTTTCGGGCCGTCTTAACATAGAAGTTGAACTTTCAATTCAATGTTGTCCGAGCGTCTTCTTCTCAAGAAGATCTGATATTTGATGCCTTGCAATTGCTTGCATCAGACCCCAGCGACAGCGGATCGTTCTAAACCAGTTCCGTTAGATCGGCACAGCTAATCGCTACCGTTGCGGATCTATCATCTTTTGTCGATGGACTTTGTCCTTTCATGAAAGCGTCACGAGGTGATCAGTTCAACCACTTAGTTTCCTTTTCTTGCTATAATCAAGTTGCAATGCCCTGCTACTTTAGCCCCTGATGTGATACTTGACTGATTCAAACCAGCAGCGCGCCACCTCAGGTATCTTCAATAACGTCAAACCTGAATCTTCAGGTCTGTCCTACACTTAAACCCAACTTGTGACCGGCTGCCTCACTTCCCGCCAAGGGCTCTGACAGGCCCAGTGTCTCGATTCATCCCGTGTTACTCAACTGTGTCGACGAAAACCCACCAAGGGCTTTTCTTTGAAACTTTAGCTGACCCCAGTCACGGGAGGGCATTTACCCCTGGAACCACCAAACTCAACGAACGATGAGCCGCACAGCCGCGGATTTTCCCTTCCGATCGATCTTCATGACGTTCAAAGTCTTACTTTTTCATGTCCATCGACGCGTGGCTTCTCTTTGTCTTGATGATCGGCTCTGCTACAGAGCAGATCGATTGATGACAGCGCAGCATTGTTTGTGGAGCTGCTCCATTTGACCAAAAAGCTTGGGCTGAGCCACAACGGTCGCGTTGCTGATCATCTGGACTTCTTCTCTGGGACTAGTATTTGTCTATCAGGGCCAGTCATAGCCAAGGGTCCTGCGATATCTCTTGCTTTGAGGCTCATCGTATTTGTTGTATGGTGAAGTCTGGCGCCTATAAGAATACTTACACGGTTTGCACTTGTTCCTTAGAGCCGATTACATCCAATGATATGAAACTAATTAAACCACCTAGAGTAGCCTGCAGTTAGCGTCAGGTACGACTCAACGGGCTCAAAGCTTCATATGGATCCACGATCCACGATCCACTATCCATCGTGAGTCGTAGCTTGACAGATACATGTACCAAGAAGCTGCGTAGTATACCTAGCCTACCTTAGTGTTCGTAAGCTGAATGACACGAGAACATGGTAGACAGGAGCTCCAAGCTGGCAATGCCAAAATCCGAGGTTTCCCAAACACACCTGTTACACGGGCTCAAGCTGTTTTCCGCCTTTGACAGTCTTGGTAGCAATGATCATTAGAAGCTTCACAAAGGATGACGTATGAAATGGCTGCCAAACCAATCGCAAGTCTGTGGACTGTTTCGGTAGAGCAGCTAGAACACATATCTACGAACCTGGAATTCGTTCGAGTTAGAAGACATGTATCATGTCCAAGTGGCGAAACCTCAAGTTCTTTCTTCACCCTCATCCTGTCACTGTGTAGTTCTACATCATCAAAATGCTCTAATGAAGGTCACCACCCGAAATCTCATGTAGTATCACGATTGTCCAAAGGCAGGCTGGTTCAAATACTGCTACTTATCAATTCCGCCATGTGACAGCAAAGCAATATTGAAACACTTGTAGGGTATTTGCGACGCGGCATTGAGCTCTCATTAGTGGGTAATGAAAAAGACTGAAGTTCACTAAGATGTGTATATCTAGGATCTGGATCGTCTTGCACATAAAGCTTCAAAGAGGTCTGATCACGGCGATGGCGACGGACGTGGGCACCAAGTCGGCGTATCAACTTCTGAAACAACCCTCCTACACTTTCTCAGCCCTTGATGGCATTTGCTATCTGCTCAGGCACAAAGACAGTCTTCCATTCATTAGGTACCGAGAACAAAGAATAGTTTCAATGTGATAGCTACGAAAGCGATCGCCAGGACATCCTGGAAGTGGACTACTGCGAAATTAAAGCAAAATGTCGTTGCATTATACAGAAAATGGGCATAAGATTGCCATGTTCATGACCACTGCTCTCGTCCAAGGTTGGTATTGGCATAACTAAAGCGTGGAATACCAAGGACGGTTTCATGGCCCATCGCAGTACATTCATTGCAAAGCGCGAGGAGATCAAGATTCGATATCCCCCTACCGAGATGTCAAGTGCAAATAATGAGTTGATATAGTTCGGCCTCACTTGTAACCATGTCCCCCACAGCTCCGTGACAGACTAGCTTTGAAAAAGAGGTCAACAAAAACAAATAGCTAATATTTGATTTACCAATATTGAACTTCAATGCACTGTTGAGTGGATGTATTGGGTCACTGGGGCAGGTTATAGGTTGCGCTGTATATAGTTTTACTTGCCCAGAACCACCCAACATCTAAATCAACCAATTCCTTAATTTCAAGGGTATCTTTGAACCTGTTTTCATAGCTCTTCTCCAGCCTCCAACTCTCGCTCTGCCCTCCTCACCTGGCGCTCAACATCCTTCACTCGAGATTCGAGGCTGGCCATCGCTTTCGAGTTACTAAGGATACCGGTTTCGTACCAGGAACGAACTGCGATCTCGCTCCTTTGTCGAAGGTCGGCCATCTCAGTAGCTTGTGCGATTTGGGTTGCTTCGATTGCTTTCATTTTATCCTGCAATGCCACAAGCGCTGCGCTATCCGCAGGATCCGGAATCGGACTGTCTTTGATCGCGGTAAGGGACGAGAGAGTCGCAGGAAAGGCGGACGCTGAGGCTAGAACAATGGATTGGAGTGCATCGATGTCCAGCTGCGATGGTGGCTCTGATGGGTCGGACGAATGAAAGAAATCGGGGTGAGCTCTGTCTAACAGGGGTTCAGTATGGATTGAAACTTCAAGATAAATATGCCTGATACATACAGATCCTCATGAGCTCGTGGTAAACGCGGATATCGGACAGGAGCATCGAGAAACGTCGCTCGAGCTTGTTGAGCTGGCTAGCCGCCGACTGGTCTTGGGCCAGTGCAGGTGATTGGTTCTGGCCATAGAGGAGATGCTCGATTCGGAGAAGCCGTGATTCCAATAGATCGAGCGTAGAAAGAGTTGTTTCGTCCATATTGGTGGCCATCGTGACAGCGAGCGCCTGGGACCTGGAAGCGCGGGACCCAAGGGTACAGTACTTTGTAGCTACGCTTGAGGAATGACGGCGAGGTGGATGCGATGTGGGTCAGGAGCCCATTATTGATCAAGAACAGCCATCTCACGAGGCACAAGAGAACGCATACTGGGGACAAGCCCTATAGTGTGACATTTGCGGTCGGTCAGAGCTGGTCGTGTCAGGACCCATAAATGCCGAGCTTCTTAAAGTGGGTTGGATCATGAACTTGTGAGACCTGGAGAGTGAATCATGGTCTTCGTTGGCACATATTTTGCTCAGAGAATAAAGAAGAATGGAAAATTACATTGTTGAGATTTGATAGTCAATCTACTAATACAAGATATGCAAACTTCTTAAATGATAAGCCACTACTCTTTATCATGAGGTCGTTGCAGAAGTATGAGTTATGCTATGCGTCTCATGTCCCCGGAAAGCCCTGAAGCTATTCCCCAGATTAGGATCATGGCTTGTCAGAAAGTCCGATGATTCGCCAAATCACCATCTTGGCGCGCGCTCATTGGACGTGCGGGTTCGGCATAACACTCCGTTTATTTCAACTTGGATCGCAGGACCTTGTCAGGAATTCGTGTCTCCTGATTGCTTCTTCTTCCTCCTGCATCTCAAACATCCACAACAACCTCGCTGGCACTTTGCTCGTGACTTACCGTTTTGGTCTGTTGTGATCGAACGGTAGTGTTGAACTGTTTGTTCGCCAGGGGCCTTTGTGCCGCGGACGGTGCAGTATCAGCCAGTGGGTTGACGCAATAAGGTCTAGGGCTGCTGGCCTACCAGCCTTTCCGCCTCGTGCCTAGTCAGCACCTCAATCGGATCCTAATCCGAGGAACGCATCGATAACGAACATACATACCTCCGACACCTACAACTCTACATTGCAGCAGACAGGCGCACAGCCCGAATACAGCCAGCTTTACCCCTCGCGATCGCGCCGAATCCTCGACGACTCTATCCGCCTTATCGCCGTGTAATGACGAACTACTCTACAATATCTGATGGAAACGCTTCTTTATTTAGAAGTGCCGGCGACATGTCAAGGTGAGGAGACCTCGCCTGCCGACATCGGTTAAGGAAACATCATCGCTGACGAATGCTTTCTCAGACCTCGACGTCGCGGTCATAAGGATGGCGGCCATGGAGGCCAAGCCACTACGATCAGCAGTGTCGTAAACCTGCTAAATACAAGTACGTGCGACATCCTCTTTCTCTTTGGGCGCCTGCTGACAGAGGATGCGCAGTTGTTGGAGCTGGCACTCTTGCCATGCCCTCAGTTATGTCACATATGGGTATCATGTTGGGAGTGGTGCTGATACTGTGGTCTGGATTGACTGCCGCTTTCGGTCTTTACCTACAATCTCGATGCGCTCGATATCTCGACCGAGGAACCTCTTCTTTCTTCGCCCTATCGCAAATCACCTATCCCAACGCCGCCGTTATATTCGATGCTGCGATTGCGATCAAGTGCTTCGGAGTTGGCGTGTCTTACATGATTATCATTGGAGACCTTATGCCTGGTGTGGTATTGGGCTTCCTTAGCAACGCTAATAGCGCTCCGTATCTGGTCGACCGGAACTTTTGGATCACCGCGTTTATGCTTATTATCATTCCTCTAAGCTTTTTGAGGAGGCTGGACTCACTGAAGTACACTAGCATTGTTGCGTTAGTCTCCATCGGATATCTAATTGTCTTGGTGATCTATCACTTTGCATCCGACAAGCACGCCGACCCTGGTAGTATCAGAGTGATCCAGTGGGGCGGAGCCATCGAGACATTGAGCGCTCTACCAGTCGTTGTGTTTGCATATACTTGCCATCAGAACGTATGTCAAAATTCTGCAAGTTCATGATCCAGCTAACACAGTTAGATGTTCTCCATTCTCAACGAGCTGAAGGATAACTCACCGTCAAGCATTATTGGAGTTGTTGGCACAAGCATTGGCTCTGCTGCGTCAATTTATATTGTCGTGGCTATTACCGGTTACCTCACATTTGGCAATGCTGTTGTGGGAAACATAGTCTCGATGTGTAAGTTTCAACCCCTCCCCATACTTGCATAAGCTCACCAAGGCAGATCCTACTGGAGCTGCTTCAACAATCGGAAAAGCCGCTATTGTTGTACTAGTCACTTTCTCCGTTCCATTGCAGGTTCACCCATGCCGAGCTTCACTAGATGCTGTATTGAAATGGCGACCGAACCGCAACTCGTCGAACAACGGACGAACCGCAGCACCATTGCTCCCAGCATCCCCGGCCGGCGATCATGGAAGCACTGGCCCGATGTCTGACCTTCGGTTTGCTGTGATCACTACTTTCATTCTCACCTTCGCCTATATGACTGCTCTCTCAGTCACTAGTCTTGATCGTGTCCTAGCCTTCGTTGGCAGCACTGGATCAACTTCTATTAGCTTTATTCTCCCTGGTCTTTTTTACTATAAGATCAGTAACCCAGATAGCATACACCACCAACGACTGGCCAAGGAAGACGATGATATGGATGAGGACACACCTACCTCAGATGTTGAGGAGTCCGCTGCACTGGCTCAGAGCACAACTAGTGTTCGCAGTGGTGTGAGCATCGCTAGCAATGCCAGCACCCGCAGCAACCGAAACTCGTGGCGTTGGAGACGCAAGTGGCGATGGGATCTCGAGCACATCGAACATCACCATCTGCGTAGACTCGCCCTCGCACTGGCGATATACGGATCCGTCGTCATGACCGTGTGTCTTGTTCTGAACATTTTCTTTGCTGTCACTCATTAATTGTATCATTTTCTCTTACGGCCTCATGGATGACAAATGCTGGATACAGGCGTTGTTAGAAGGAGCACATGATGTTTTTTTCAGCGTTTCAACTTCAATAGATGGCTTAAACTTAGTTAGACAAGGTATTGTAGCGCTTCAATACAATTACAATAGCGAAAAAAATGGATTGGCCGTCGTGATGTGAACCCTTCCAACAAATATCATACAGACTTCTCTAGTTGCTGGACAATTCTTTGATCCGAGACCCTGTGCAAGCCCCAATGTTTCTTGATGTGGCTCTTGGTTTTTGGGCTCCCATCTGACTGAACTTCGTGATGTCGTCCTGGAACCAACGCCCATCGATGCCTTTTCGTACATATCATACAGCCCCCGAGCCACTCATCGAATTCTGACCTTCTCCTGGTCTATGACACCCTTTGTGTTGTCTTGTTTGGGGCCAAATTGCTTCTTTGGTAGAATACCCACCATAGAAAGTAACCTCCAGGCTGTGTCTGTGGGCTGTGCACCAACGCCGATCCAGTATCTCGCGCGTTGACTATCGAGCTTGATATCCTTATGAAGCTTTCCGGATGTGTCGTAAGGGTCGGGTTTAGGAATTGGGTCGTATGTGCCAATGACCTCCAGCGGGCGGGAGTTACGAGCCGTCCTAGATACCTGTTAATGATGCGGTCAATTGTGACATATATCACGGGCTGACGGACCGGGCGTGGGCAATAACAATATTGTAGAAGGGTTGGTTTCGACGCCCAAATCGGGCGAGGCGGATCTTGACAACCATGGCGGCGATATGGGGAACTTGAGGACCACGAATTAAAGCAATTACCAAGTTGTTTGCTGCTATTCTGAAGGCTGTCAAATTCGACACGGAGCCGGGGGCTATTTTCGCCGATGTGGCTTGCATCATACGGAAGATGGTGGGTCGACCGGGAATAGTGTGGCTACCTAGGCACCTATCCACATGGAGTTCCAACGGCGGCTGATGAAGCAGCTCTTGCCGAGTGATGTCAGTCCGTAACTTCCTGGACATTTCAACCATTCCTGACTGACGACATTTTCGAATTCACCCAACTTTTCCATCTCTCAGACCCATACGGAATCTAGTTTCCGCTAAGACTTTTGCGAGGATTCATCGATCATTATCAAAAACGCAATATTCAAAGGCATCATGGCGATCAAGGCAAGTCACAAGTGCTCTCATTGTCACTCTACAATCATTCACTGACCGTTTCAGACCCTCGGAGCCAAGGCTGCTGCTGCTCTTGATCAGGAGCTTATGAGCACTGGAGCGTTCTCTATTGATCAGCTCATGGAGCTCGCTGGGCTTGCTGTTTCTCAAGCTGGTTAGTGATTTTACCTCACTTGAGCCCCCTAAGATTTCACTTTGGTCTCACAAAGCCCATGTCATTTCTCATGACGATGAACTGCTAACATAATAAGTCTACCGCCTCCAGCCTCTCGAGAGTGGCCGCAGGATCCTTGTTGCCTGTGGTCCTGGAAACAACGGTTGGTGTTTTCTGCTTACCTGCTTGTAACAAGAATGCTCACTAACAGCATCAGGTGGTGACGGGCTAGTCGCTGCTCGCCATCTTTGTCAGTATGGATACAGCCCGAGTGTCTTCTATCCCAAACGAAGCAAGAATGATCTCTATCAAGTAGGTTTACCAAGAAAATCCGGGTTTCACAATTTTTTCACCATGAAAGTCGCATGACGTTTTGTTCGTAACATTGCTGCGATCTTGTTGCTACGTGCTTCTCACAATTATTTTGTCGGTTTTCTACCAGTACTACGGGAGTCGTTGAATGGTAACAACCGGTGCACCGGAAAATCGGTATACCCAACCTCTCAAACACGTCTCGTCTCGATTCCATATCCGAAAGCTGAATAGTTGCTGATACTGCTCCCAGCGACTCGCAAAACAACTTGAAGATCTTGGGGTTCCTTTCGTCAATGACTTCCCCTTGGCGCTGAACTCGACGGATCATGTTGTCGACGCGATATTCGGTTTGTACTTGTACTTTTTCGATAGCGACAGTCTTTGACCGTTCAACTAGGTTTCAGCTTTTCAGGAGAAGTTCGAGAACCATTTCCTGCTGTGATTCAAGCTCTTCAGGACACAAAGCTCCCAGTCACAGCAGTTGATGCCCCTTCATCCTGGGATATCGAAGATGGTCCACCGAAGTCGGGACTCGGCAGTTCCTTCATGCCTACAGCACTTATTAGCCTAACGGCACCAAAGCCACTAGTGAAGCATTTCAAAGGTCGACACTTTATTGGCGGGCGGTACGCACCAGTCAATAACACTGTCTCAGCTCTCAAGGCAACTAACCTCCAGCATAGGTTTGTGACTCCATCCATCGCAAAGAAATATGACTTCGAGGTCCCAGGGTACAAAGGAGTCGACCAGGTCGTGGAGGTTGAAGTAGCTGGACAGAAGCTCTGAGAGTCATGGCTGGGATAATGGCGGATCGGAAAGAGGAAGTATGCAGTAACTACCCCTTGTTCGAGATTTTGAATATATAACAGGCGTTTTACATGACCCGACAGCCTCCTCTCAGACTATTCGGACAAACTGGGCTTGGGCACTGTCCGTCACGCATACCATTCCGAAGAAAAAGCAGGCCTTGTGGGCATACAAGCAATGGCGGGTGGAAGAAGTGGCAGAATTCAACATAAACCAGATAATCTTTCCCGCAGACGTGGCATGCAGCCGAATGCTGCGTGCACATTTATCGTGAGCTCGAGCTTGTTCTTAAACTTCGAGTGGTTGATGATCGAAGTCGACGATTGAGAAAGGGGAGGCTCGCACGAACGACATGGACAACGATGTTGAAACGTTTAAGGTGGCGCATGAATGTGTAAGTAGGGACAAGTTGACAATTACCACAGACAAAAGATACTGGTGATCAATTCTCAGGAGTCGTTGCAAAATAACTGTCTGGCAGTAACCGGATAGGGCTGATATAAAGAGTGTGGCGTCGAAACAAACGTGCCGTCTAAGAAAGTACAGTACTGTGAAGACGTGGTTGCCACCGAGGCCCAGTGTGTCCAGTATATCCAGGGGGGGCTTCAGGGGGTTACAGGTACCCAACCGGAGCTTAAAAAGGCGAGAAGACGAGTCCACGTCAGGTTGGTTGTCTCGGCCCCGAGCGACGTTACCTGGAGGGCTCGTGGCAAAAGAGGGACATGGTGACGGGCGGATGGTACCGCACGAAATAGAAAAGGGAACAAGAGCATGCGACCACGAGGCATTTTGAAGAAGGAGATATTAAAACCCTGTGCGTCCGCCGAGCAGCGACTTTTGGTGGAAAACACTACCTCACCTTTACGCTTGTCTGATGAGCACCGTCAAGCACCCGGAGCTTTTGCTCCTTGACCCGCACGGTAGGCAGGGGGCGGTAATGCAGCGCTTACAAAACGTACTGTATGGATAAACGAACCTCAAACAGGGCCCACCTTTCTTACATGAGAGCACGAGTTTCTTCATGAACCAACTCGAAGGGTACATATCCATGACTTGACTCGCGATCCCCATTCACGTTTTAAGCAGAATTGGAATCGGTATTGGAACTGACGCTGGCGCTGGCGCTGACACTGAGATCGGCCGACCGACTGAACCGAACCGCTGATGCGCCCAGCCTGAAAGATCGGACGTGTCTCTCCGTCACACTCGCGCCATCGATTCGCAACTGGAGACATCCATTCTCAGACAGCATAAGGCTCCAGAAAACCCAGCGCCTCGCAGGGTTCAGGCTCGGGCATTCTGCAACCCGGAATCGGTACGGGAGCTTCGGACGGCACCGTTGGCTAGCGGACTTGTTTGCGTATACAATATGTCACATAGCAAGTCTTGCACATATATGTGGTTAAACAGTTACAGGGCAGACTGATTAATACCATTTCCGAGACTCTGGTATTTGATTTGGGGTTGGCCCGAGCTAGGGATCCCGACGCTACCACCGTCAGGGTCCTTGTTGTGGCCCGCGATCTCGGGACCCACGATCGTGAATGGAGTATTATTCTGGTAGATCGAACGGCGTCACGTCATGACATCGACTTTACTGGCCGGTCTAATCAAACGTCAGTGTGGCCGGAATACCCTCTCTTCAATCCACCTCAAACTAGCTGAAAACACTCAAAAAATGCTTTTGTTTGCTGCACAGTATTCGGTTTGTGGGACGAACACGTGCCTGCTTCAATTCAGCTACACCACAGTCCAGGGTCATGTGTATGGATCAGAACAGGGATTAAGTTCCCGAATGTTTAAAGCTGCCTCTGATTGCATCTCTCGAAAAACCGTGTGTGTCATTTGGGGATTACCCCTGCACCCTTGTTGAAATGCAGAAGTAGTGGCATCTCCGGTCAGCTTGTCAGCCACGTACCGGAACCCCGGCCGCGGGGTCTAGACCATCAAGATAACATGGCCATGCAGCTCGTTGCCCGATCATGAAAGTCTGCAGAATGCAACTATCTGGTCTCCAGATCGGAAGGAAACCATAGGACGTTCAAGACAGCCTCGGTCGACGCAATGAGATGGACTCGGTGTCACCGTAAGTGACACATTTCTTTTATCACCTGGTTAGGTTCGGCAGTGGTGAACGGATGGCTGGTGGGCCATGCTGTGGCGTAGCTGCTGTCGACATCTCATCAGTTATGTTCTCGAAGTCAATTGGGCCAGAGCCTGGAAGCAATTGCAAAATGATAGAGCTGCATATTGAAGATCTTGCTCTTTTGGGGCCACCACTACCAAGTTCGACAAGCGCAGAACCACCTTCAGCCACCAACAGGGGTAAACTTGAATGAGTTGCAACGGGTTGGAGAACGGATGTTAGTGGCAAGCACTTTCGCGGCTCGTTGCTCAAAATTCGATGCATCAGTTGTTAGGGCTCGGATTGGCTTCAGTTTGCTTTTGTGTTCACGGCACGGATACAAGACGGAATTGGGGGTCACCTAAGGGACCCCTGTTTACTAATTGGGGGGGTGAAACATCAGCAGCTGTTAAGTTTTTGCCCCAGACACTTTCAGGTTTGGGGTTGGGCTTGAATTCTTTGCAAAAGCATCCGGAGACTGACAGACAGCTAGCCCTCAGGGAGCAAGAAAACACGGAACCTTAACATAAAATGTCAAAATAAACTAAGTAAATGATATCATAAACTCATACTAACTTTAGGCTGAATTTATGCTAACTTACCTTAAGTCTTTTTGTCAGTTGGGGTCGAGGTCCTGAGTTTTCTTTCCTCCGCCTAGCTAGCCTAGGCACCCACAGAAGCAGGGGAACAGCGGCTAAGCGGTGTGTGATCTACGACAAACCGGAAGGATTCCTCATCATGCCAATGGCCAAATTTTATGTGCATCGCTTCAATGAGGCTGATCCACGGCTCAAGTGCCCTCAGCGGTCAGGTCAGGCCAAGGCAAGTTAAGTCAAGTCCCGTCGGGGACGGTCTTCTGGGGTGGATCATGACATTGAGAATGGAGGTTGCACTGCAAAATGATGCATATCAGCTGTGTGATGAGATAAGATGCGATACGATATGAGATTTCCGCACTGCAAGGCGGAAATACGAACATTTTTACAGGGGACTTTTTGCTTACTCCAAGCGGAGAGTTTACTCCTGCGAGTCCAGCGTCCAATCAGGCATCGACAAGGGAAAAAAGCAGCCCGGAGCCATCTCCGGATATTGCAACACATTGCTGCAGACATACTTGACTTTGCAGGGGAAAACAGCCACCTATACCCCCCCCAGTGGCATGGATCTTACAGAAGAGTAGAAATTCATACTGTGCTGTGCTGCTGGTATGCACCAAATGAGGGGAAATGGGCAGTGATGGTGTCGAGATGCCTCATTGACGTCATAGCCTCAACTGCCGTTTGCTAGAAGATTCTACGAAGAACACGATTGTTCTGATCGACTGGAATGCAACGTTCTATTACTTTCGCCGAGGACAGTCAAGATCTGTTGCCACAATGGCTACTGGCTGCGTACGCACGATAGCATTTGACGAACCAGTGAATACGATTGGCCACGGGGCTTACAAGTCTCAGTTCTCAGTTCTCTTACCTAAATTTGGGCAGATATTTCTAATATCTGTCAGGCCACCTGAGGGCCTCCATCGCAGCTATGCCATTCTGAGCATAGAGTCAATCAGCCAGCCATTCTAGCCTGTTCAGCCTCGTTGTCTTTCCAAGAGCGGATGCTTTGGCCCTTCTCGAAGTGACAACTTCTCAATACCTATTGTATTAGGAGTCGAAACTTCTAGTTCCTTCGCTTACAGCAGGGGATACAGCTGTCCCAGGACTAGGTGACTTTGATGGCTTGGGCTTCATCACGGAAGGTGTTGGTAGGGGTACCGGACCTTTCTCAAACAACGGTGTACCTAATCAACAAGCTCCATTAGTCGGCGCCTCTCACGCAGTGGGACTTACACGTTGTAAATTAGAGATAAACTAGTTCGGCAGGAGTTGAGGTATAGCGTAAAGGCTGGAGACTAACGGGGTTCTCGCGGCTGACGCAAATAAGTTTGCGCGTCCTGTTGGCGTATTTTCATCACGAGAGAAGTGACTCATTTAGAGAAAGAATAAGACACTTAAAGAATATCACTGCAAGGGGCAAATATGCCATTACGAGCCATCAGGTCTTGTAGTAAGAGAAGGAGCTCTTGGATTGTGCTATTGTAAGTGATGAGCAACTACGTTTGAAAACTGCTGACGCCACGAAGATAGGAACCAGACGAAACTACTGGAGCCGACTTGATTATTCACCGCTCATTTCTTTCGGAGGGGGATCCTTGATGTGATTCCTGACATGTCGTTGACTTCATAAATTGTCCCTTGAGCTTTATCACATCGAGCCGCGGCAAAAACTCCGCCCCCGACTCTGATTGTTGATCACCTGCTGTGTCGTGTCAACGGACCGACGGATCACCTCCTTTACTCTATTCACATCAGGGTATATCTTGTGCTCATGGGGTGGAATTGCTAAGCTATCTTCTGCCTGCGGAAGGTTACGCGGACTCGTGGAGCTGAGTGACTCACGGTGATGCTAAGTAGGAAGTTGAGGGAAGATTCTCCGAAGAAATGGGTTGCGAGGCGTCCTTTAGAATTTTGAATTTCGTTGACACGAAATTCTGAGCTGCGAACCTAGGAGAATAAGGAAATTCGGCCAGCAACGAAGCTTTGATACCCGAGTCTTTTTTATCAATGAAATTGCCCCCCTGAAATCTTACTTGTCGATCCAGTTGCCATGATCTATATAACTATGCGTCTTTCAAGCTCTTTTCTTATCCCTTGACCAAGTTGACAGAGAACGATATCAATCAAAACTCCCCGCATGCTAAGGGATCGAAAGAATTGGAAACCTTCGTCCAGTATGTAAGTTTTGTTGTTCTGATCAGTGATCATATAGCCCCCAGCTCCTGATTCAGTGGACAGGGAGGAAATCCTTCGCCTCTGGTCGCCTTCCTCGTCCTGATACATTAGCCTCACAGAGACTACCATTGATTACAAGATATAGTACGAGAGGAAACGCCGTACAACTTGTACGGGGGACCTTTGGCTCCAGAGCTCCTCCGGGGGGTTGTTGGCTCTCACCTTGATAAGGTAGTTAATAAAGCAGAAAGTGTTGATCTGACATGTTGGCCTTTGCTAAGGCAAATTGATGAAGCATCTGTCCTTTGAGCATTTGATTCGAATTTGCATCATTTTCGTGATATTTTATGACCATACACTTTCAGGCTTCAACTGTTTTTCTGTCCAACTTTCTCACAGCGTTGGAAGCAAAAGTGCTTCTCTATGACAAGCCTAGACTCCCTACAAGCTACCCAGAAGCCGCCATCTCGTGAATAGATGGACTAGTATTGACATTATGGACAAGAGTTCAGTCGACCGGTGATCAAGACGCACTATCAGGTTCATGGCGTATGAGGCTACAGCGATTGCTGGGAACCAAGGAAATGTACTCCTGGTTGGCTTGGTCAGATTTTCAACCTGCAGGCATTAGCTCTGATTTCTTAGACGAGATTTTAAAAGACAGGCAAAGACTGCGAGTATTTGAGTCAAGGTTCAGAATTTGAAAGCAGTTGGCGTAAGATACGAAATGGAGCGTGAGTTCTGAAAGATGTGGAGGAAGTGAGTTGGAATGAGAAGGAGAGGCAACGAACTAGAAAATAGAACTGATCGATGTTCTGATACAGGGAGTAAAGCATGTCTTCTGGAGTGGCCATGATAAAAAATACAATATCCCTGACGTATTTATTGAATTGGCTAACAAGTCGACCTACTGAGGCGTATGTCAAATTTCATCAAAACGCATGAAGTTGACATCTATGAGAGCTCATTCTTCAAGCTTTCATACTGAAGTTCTGTAGCTAGAGCCTAATGCCCCAGATCTGCCTCTGTTAGATATCACTGTGAAATGTCGAAGCTTTTCATGGCTGTGAAACCCTTGGGTTGTTGCGGATGAGATTGTCACAAACCTCCAGAGAGAAAAACGTGGTCTCGGAATGAAAATTGAACCTGTTTTAAGTTTAGAACAAGCTTATAATTAGGTTACTAGAACGTGGGTAGTGATATGATCTACATGAACTAAGTGAATGCCACTCAAGAACTTTTTAGCTTAGTATAACTAGGTAGCACGAGGTACCCATCGTTTTAGTGTCATTCTAATTATAAACACCTTCCAAAGTGCCACGAACGCGTATGGGAGAGTCAGTGCTGAGTGCTGATGGCGACAGAGGTGAAGTCGGAGCGCCAGTACCGTTAGCAGATGAAGCTACAATAAGAAAGTGCCTGTTGCGGTACTGTCTGCAGACTCAAGGCATTGTCTCTATTTCACTGCCTCAGATTGCCCTTCGGCAAAAAAAAACAAAAAACGTTGAGGCTTTTTGTGAAGAATAGGGCCCAAGTCTTGATTGAAGCCGTTCGCAGTTCGCTTGGAGGAATGTTCACTCGACTGAGCTGGGTATAGCTAAATGCCCTGGTACAGCCGATTTATGAAATTGTCATATCGTTGAGACACGCCTAAGGATGATGCGGTTGAACAAGATAAGTGATGTCAATTTATGGAAGCAAATATACTAACAATCTCAACGATAACTAGCTATTATACAGCGTGTGTAGATACAAGTACAGATACGGGTACAGATACAGATACAGATACAGATACAGATACAGATACAGATACAGACACAGACATAGGAAACGAATTCGTGTCAAAACCTCTTGGTCTGAGACTCGAGGAACTGACAGTGGACACATAGGAAACGAATTCGGGTCGTGACCTCTTAGAGAGTCCGACTGTAAACAGACATAGGAAAAGTATTAGGTGTCGAGACCCTACTCGTCTTGGCTTTATAGGGTCTGACTGTCGATACATCTTGCACCATCGTTCCAGGATGACGATGGACCTGTTGCCAGGAACTTTGGAGTTCCAATCGAAGGGGCGATAGGGAACTTCCAAATCTGACCGCTGGTGTTCTCTGAACCGTAGAGGTTTCCGTCTTGCGAGGCATAGGCAGCTCCCCATACGTTCTGACCAGCAATCATACCGAAGCCCTGAATAGTCGTCCATGTGTATGTCGTACGGCTGAACTTGCATAGCGTGGATGTCTTGCCCTGGTCGTCGTACATGATGGAGTACATGAAGTCGCCTCCTCCAGGGACGAAGGCCCAATCGGCAGAGTTGAGAGGGTTCTTAGCGGTGCCGCTCATGAGAATCTTGCCGTAAGTGGATGAGCCAGGCATGAGATCGATACACCACCAGCCTTCTCCCTGGTTCGAGATCCAGAAGCGACCTTGGTTATCGATATCACCCATCTGAACGAGACGATCATTGGTACGAGTACCGAGCAGTGTCCAACCACCGTCGCCACCAATTCGGATAACTTGAGAACCCGTATCATCCATGTGCATACCGTAGATGTAGTTGTCGAAACGGTTGTAACCGATGGCATTGATCCAACCACCAGGACCGACATCACTCTTGATAAGAGTCGTCTTACCAGACGTGATCTCGACACGGTAGAGAGCCGTCTTCTGCATGAGATAACCGTATACATCACAATTGAAGGAGACAGTGGCTGCCGGCGCAGTAGTTGTAGTGCTGCTGGTGGTGAGCGGCCTGGAAGATGTAGTAGATGTAGTAGATCGGGGAGCTGGGGTTGCGATGACCACGGTGGCAGGGTCGCCAGGCTCACCCGGAGCATGAGTGGAGGTAACAGGGGTAGAGATTGTAGTGCCACCGTTTGTAGTGATTGTGACTGTGCGACTCGGTGGCATCTCGACGATGACGGTACCAGGATCGCCAGGTTGGCCAGGCGGTGAATATGTAGTGTATCTTGCAGTGAGCGTTGTCGGTCCAGCTGTAGTGACCGTGACGTTGTAAGGAGGGGGATATTGCACGATGACAGTATCGGGATCGCCTTGAGTTTGTGCAGGCGCAAAGACAGTAGTAGGTCGGGTAATAGTGCTGGCTGTTTGTGTCGTCGTGACAGTGTATTTGGGAGGTACCCGCACAATGAAGGTACCTGGGTCGCCTTGGGTAGCTGGCGGTGCGTAAGTTGTTGTAAGCCGGGAAATAGTTGAGACAGTGGTTGTGGTAGTGACATTATACTCAGGAGGTACCCGGACCCAGACGGTTCCGGGGTCACCTTGTGTAGCAGGGGCTGAGTATGCAGTTGTAAGTCGGGATATGGTTGAAACAGTCTGCGTTGACGTGACGTTATACGAAGGGGGCATTTGCACAACAATAGTACCTGGATCTCCCTGTGTAGCTGGGGGGTTATACGCAGTAGCCACGCGAGAGATAGTTGAAACTGTTTGTGTTGTTGTGACATTGTACTGTGGTGGCATCTGCACCACAACTGTACCTGGATCTCCCTGAGTAGCCGGGGCCACATATCTGGTTGCAGGTCGAGATATCGTGGGAACAGTCTCAGTGGTAGTGACATTACGGTCAGGGGGAACCTGCACAATGAAGGTTCCGGGATCACCCTGTGTAGCTGGAGGAGCATATGTTGTAGACATACGAGTGATTGTGGGGACGGTCTGAGTGGTTGTCACATTATATGCAGGCGGCAGCCTTACCCAGATGGTGCCTGGATCACCTTGTGTACCAGGCGCAGAATAGGTGGTATATGCTCTCGAAATCGTACTGACAGTTGAAGTGACGGTGACGTTGTACTCCGGCGGTACGTCCACGTAGATGGTTCCAGGGTCTCCTTGTGTGGCAGCAGGACCATATGTTGTCCTCACACGACTGATAGTGGTGATTGTGTGGGTAACTGTCACGTTGTAGTCCATTGGGACCTGGACCAGGACCGTGTTAGGGTCTCCCTGAGTGGCAGCTGGATAGTATGATGTTCTGACCCGACTGATCGTGCTGACTGTTTGAGTAGTAGTGACATTGTAGTCAACGGGCACCTGCACAAGGACTGTATTAGGGTCACCTTGAACAGAGGCAGGGTTGTATGTCGTTCTAGCTCGGCTGATTGTGCTGACAGTTTGAGTGGTTGTTACGTTATAGTCAACTGGGACCTGAACCAAAACTGTTCCAGGGTCGCCTTGAGTTGCACCCGGGTTATAGGTGGTCCTAACCCGCGTGATCGCACTGTTGGTTTGGGTGGTGGTCACGTTGTAGTCAACAGGGACCTCAATGAGTACGGTATTGGGATCACCCTGAGTGCCCGCTGGCATATAGGTGGTCCTAATGCGACTAATTGCACTGTTGGTCTGGGTTGTCGTCACATTGGAATCCGGTGGGACTTCAATGAGAACCGTGTTCGGGTCGCCCTTAGTGGCAGCAGGCATATATGTGGTCCTGACCCGAGTGATCGCACTGTTGGTTTCCGTCGTTGTCAGAGTGTAATCAGGAGGAACTTGAATGAGAACCGTATTAGGATCTCCTTGGGTGCCGGCAGGATAGTATGATGTCCTGACCCTGTTGATCGTGCTGATGGTTTCGGTTGATGTGACATTATAATCCGGCGGAACCTCAACGAGCACCGTATTGGGATCGCCCTGTGTTGCAGCAGTCATGTATGAGGTCCTGGCACGGCTGATACCACTGTTGGTCTCGGTGGTTGTGACGGTATAGTCAGGAGGAACCTGGATAAGGACCGTGTTGGGGTCACCCTGCGTCGCTGCAGTCATATAAGTAGTTCGGATACGGCTGATACCACTGTTGGTTTCAGTAGTTGTGACAGTGTAATCAGGAGGAACTTGGACAAGGACGGTATTAGGGTCACCCTGAGTACCAGCAGGCATATAAGTCGTCCTGACCCTGTTGATCGAACTGACAGTCTCCGTGGATGTGACATTGTAGTCCGGGGGGACCTCGATAAGAACCGTGTTGGCATCACCCTGCGTCGCGGCAGTCATGTAAGTAGTTCGGACTCGAGTAATCGAAGTGACAGTCTCGGTTGTTGTGATAGTGTAGTCAGGGGGAATCTCAACAAGGACGGTATTTGGGTCACCTTGCGTACCAGCAGGCATATAGGTAGTCCTAACCCTGTTGATCGCACTGTTCAACTCAGTGGTTGTGACGTTGTAGTCAACTGGAACCTCGACTAGGATAGTGCCTGGGTCGCCTTCGGTTGCAGCTGGATTGAAGGTTGTGCGGACACGACTGATAGTGCTGACAGTCTCAGTTGTAGTGACGTTATACTCCGGCGGCAGATCAACATAAACGGTGCCAGGATCACCCACGGCTGCAGGGCTTGCAAAGCGTGTGGCAGGGCGGCTGATGGTGGGGACTGTTGATGAGACCGTGACATTGGAATCAGGGGGGAGCTCAACAATGATAGTGCCAGGATCGCCCTGAGTTCCAGCTGGAGCAAAGGTGGTTGAAGGCTTTGTGATGGTCTCGATGGTCGTGGTGATAGTGACGTTGTATTCCGGCGGGAGATCAACATACACGGTACCGGGATCTCCAACTGTGCCTGGACGAGAGTAACGGGTTGTGGGTCTCGAGATCGTAGAGATAGTTTGAGTTGTTGTGACGTTAGAGTCAGGCGGAAGCTCGACGATTATAGTGCCCGGGTCTCCTTGGGTACCTGCTGGGGCAAAAGTAGTTGAAGGTCTTGTAATTGTGTCGACGGTAGTCGTGATGGTAACATTGTATTCCGGCGGCAAGTCAACGAAAATAGTGCCGGGATCGCCAATAGTATCCGGCTTCGAGTATCTAGTGACCGGTCTGCTGATGGTCTCAACGGTTTGAGTCGTCGTGACGTTATACTCGGGCGGCATTTCGATAATGATGGTGCCAGGATCGCCTTGAGTAGCAGCAGGAGCAAATGTCGTGGACTGTCTCGTGATTGTGGGGACTGTTGTGGTTACAGTGACATTGTATTCCGGCGGAAGGTCAACGTAAATAGTGTTGGGGTCGCCGACAGTACCGGCCTTGGAGTAGCGAGTGACTGGTCTGCTGATTGTCTCAACAGTCTGTGTTGTAGTCACATTATACTCAGGAGGCATCTCAATGATGACAGTACCAGGATCTCCTTGGGTAGCACCAGAAGCAAAGCTTGTGCTCTGTCTTGTGATGCTGTAGATCGTGGTTGTGACAGTGACGTTGTACTCGGGTGGTAGATCGAGATACACAGTGCCAGGATCGCCAATCTCAGCAGGGCTGGAGTACCGAGTGACTGGCCTACTGATTGTTTCAATTGTCTGAGTTGTGGTGACGTTGTACTCAGGGGGCATCTGGACGAGCACGGTGCCTGCATCGCCTTCAGTAGCAGGGGGTTCAAACGTTGTGCTTGGTCGAGTGATTGTACTGACAGTTGTGGTCATTGTCACATTGTGGTTCGGGGGCACATCGATATAGACAGTGCCTGGATCACCCTTCGTGGCAGCGGGCACAAACCGAGTGGCTGGGCGTGTGATCGTGGGCACGACATCAACGATAGTAGTGTTGGTGTCCGGAGGCTCTTGTACAACGACTGTGCCGGGGTCTCCTCGATTGGCAGGAGGCATATATGTTGTTCTGACCCGGGTGATTGTGCTGACCTCTTCCGTAGTGGTGACATTCCTATCAGGAGGCAATTCGATGATAATAGTACCCGGATCGCCCCTGTTTGCGGGCGGAGAATAGGTTGTATACGGAGCAGTCAGTGTAGCGATCTCGGTCGTTCTAGTCACGTTCCTGTCAGGCGGGAGTCGCACAATAACAGTGCCGGGATCACCGCGGTTGCCCGGTGGTGAATAAGTAGTATAGGCCTCGGTCAACGTAGGGACCTCTTCCGTGGTAGTCACGTTACGATCAGGAGGCAATTCAATGATAATTGTGCCTGGATCGCCCTTGCTTCCTGGCGGAGAATAAGCCGTGTAGGGAGCAGTGAGGCTAGAGATCTCGGTAGTGATCGTGACGTTGCGGTCTGGAGGCAATTCCACGATAATGGTGCCGGGATCGCCTGGAGATCCTGGAGCAGAATATGTTGTATACGGAGCGGTGCGAGTGGGTACTTCAGTTGTAATAGTGACATTCCTATCAGGTGGCATTTCCACGATGACAGTTCCTGGATCGCCCTTATTGGCAGGGGCTGCATAGGTAGTATACGGAGCAGTGAGACTAGCCACCTCGGTCGTGACCGTAACATTCCTGTCAAAAGGCATCTCGACGATGATAGTACCCGGATCTCCTTTGTTGGCCGGCGCTGAGTATGTTGTAAAAGGGGCAGTCCGGCTCGCGACTTCGGTCGTGATGGTGACGTTGCGACTAGGAGGCAATTCAACAAGAACAGTGCCAGGATCTCCCTGGGAACCGGGAGGATAGTAGGTGGTATAAGGCGCTGTTCGTGAATCCACCTCAGTTGTGATGGTAATATTGGAATCTGGGGGTAGCTCGATATATACTGTACCAGGATCTCCACGGTTCGCAGGCGCCGAGTACCTTGTATAGGGGGAGGTGATAGTGCTGATGACTTCAGTGACAGTCACGTTGTGGTCGGGGGGCAACTCGATAACGACAGTGCCGGGATCGCCAGGCGAGCCAGGAGAAGAATATTTTGTGTAAGGAGCCGTGATAGTGCTGACCACCTCTGTGATGGTCACATTTCGATCAGGTGGTATTCCAACGATGATAGTTCCCGGATCATCTTCAGCACCGGCCGGTGAGTAGGTAGTGTAGATCGCCGTAATGGTGCTGATAGTCTGGGTCATTGTCACATTGGAAGGAGTGGCAGAACCGGGGGTCTCGATGATTACCGTACCGTTGTCGCCACGGTTCGCAGGAGGTATGTATGAAGTGACAGGACCAGTCATCGTTCGTGGGCCAGGCCTGTAGACAGTGACGTTTTGTCCAGGATCATCGGTAGTGGGTAGATCTTGAGAAGTCGACACAACTCTCTGGTTCGGCATGATGATGGCGATGGTACCTGGGTCACCAGGGGCGCCAGGAGGGTTATACCTGGTGACAATATCTGTTGCAGCGTCCGTAGAGTCAGCGTCACTGGTGACGGTAACATTATAGTCAGGGGTTTCAACAATAATGGTGCCGGGGTCGCCAGGTCCATCGGCAGGCGAGTAGGTTGTGAATGGCGCCGTGATTGTTGAAGCACCACGAGTCGTCGTCACATTGTAAGGACCAAGAGGTGTCTCGATGATAACGGTGCCCGGATCACCGGGAGTTCCAGGTGGGGCATACGATGAACGCAAGGTTGTGACGGTTCTTGGTGCTTCTCGTGTGATGGTGACATTGTAATCAGGTGTCTCTACAATGACTGTACCGGGATCTCCAGGTGTAGCTGGCGGCGAGTACGTTGTGAAAGGGGCCGTGATCGAGGCACCACGAGTAACAGTAACATTGTAGTCGGGTGTCTCAACAATAACGGTGCCGGGATCACCAGGAGCACCTGGAGGCGAGTAGGTGGTATGTATACTTGTAATCGAAGCGGGAGCTGCCCTTGTGATGGTGACGTTATAGGCATTGTTTGGTGTCTCGACGATGACAGTTCCTGGATCACCTGGAGTGCCTGGAGGATTGTATGTCGTCCGTACATCAGTAATCGAAGCTGGTGCCTCTCGGGTAATGGTAACATTATAATCTGGCGTCTCGACGATAATGGTGCCTGGATCTCCTGAGGCGCCGGGAGGCGAGTACGTGGTATAGGGGGCTGTAATCGAGGCGCCACGAGTGATGGTCACGTTGTAGTCGTTGTTTGGAGTTTCAATGATTACAGTGCCAGGATCGCCGGGAGTTCCTGGAGGAGCGTAGCTTGTGCGGAGACTTGTGATCGATGCGGGCGCCTCACGGGTAATGGTGACATTATAATCAGGCGTCTCGATGATGACAGTACCTGGGTCGCCGGGCGTTGCAGGAGGCGAGTAGGTTGTGATTGTGGTTGTGATATCAGTAGGGGCTGCCCTCGTAATGGTGACATTGTAGTCTGGAATCTCAATGATGATGGTTCCTGGATCAGCTTTTTGAGCTGGGGGTGAGTAGGTAGTGAACCTTGTGGTAACACCACTGGGTGCTGTCCTTGTGATCGTCACATTTCCGTGTTCAGCCAAAGCCTGATCTAAGTAAACACTAGTTTGCGAGAGAACCGTTCCTGGCTCAGTACCGCTAGGGGGAATAATGATGACATTGGTTTCCGCGCCGGTGGTACCTGCGTCACTTCCGGCGTCGGAGTTGGACCCGGTACGTGTTGAGGGATCTCCAGGAATAGTGACTGTCGCACTGATGGTAACATAACTGTCAGTATCCGGTGCATCAGCGGATGACTCTCCCGATGTATCCACAGGTGTGTAGATGATCTGTGTTCCGGGGGTTCCATCAGTGGCGGGGATAATCTGTGTGACATTCTCGCTAGCATCAGCGAACCTGGTGTTCGGTTCAATGACTGTAAAGTCATCGTTGGTATCGCTCGGAGTCAAGGTGAGTGCATCGGGGTTGCTCGAAGCAGGTGTTGTAATGCCCCTGGCCGAATCGTCAGTGGTGGGCACTGCCGACACTGAGGCGGGACCAGTAGGAACTGGAGGAGGAGTCTCAATGAGCACGGTTCCGGGATCTCCAGGGGACCCAGGAGGGTAGTAGGTAGTGTATGGTGCAGTAAGAGAATCAGGGCCGTCAGTGTAAATAGTCACGTTTCTGCCTTCCTCAGAGGTAGACTCAGCATCAGTGGCCACCGTCTGAATGAAAACAGTTCCTGGCTGGCCTGGTGTTTGTGGGGGCGCGTAACTAGTGATGGGAGTCTTGACACCCGGGGGAGCCAAGGTGTAGAGTGTAACATTGGTGCCTGGTGCCTCAGATGTAGTCTCAGAAACGGGGGCTGGCGTCTCGATGATAATCGTTCCAGGCTGCCCAGGCGTACTTGGCGGCTCGTACGAGGTCACAGGGGCGGTGATGACTCCTGGGCCAGGATACTGACGCACGATGGTGATGTTGGGGCTATTGTCACTAGGCGGGATCGTGACAGGCGGGGGAGCAGTAGCCTCCGCCTGAGTCTCAACGATGATAGTACCAGTTCCAGAGACAGGAGCAATGGTTGTGACAGTAATTGGCGCCGTAAGCTGACCAGTGCCAGTGTAAATGGTGTAGACGGTAACATAAACATCCTCGGGTGCCGAGGTAGCTGCGGCTTCAGGTGCTGGTGTTTCAATGATAACAGTACCTGGGTTGCCACCAGATGGGGAGATGGTCGTAACCGTGACGGGCGCTGTTATCATAGGGGTTCCTGTGTAAGGCCTGAAGACCGTCACGTAGCTATCGTCTCCAGCAGGAATAGTCAGAGGAGGGTTCGCTCCCTTGTTTGCGGTTTGCGGACCCGGTGTCTCAATGATGACAGTACCTGGCTGATCACCCTGGGGAGGAATGGTTGTGACGGTAACTTCGCCTGTAATCTCTCCTGTACCAGTGTAAGGCTCATAGATGGTGGTATATGAGGGAGCTGGTGTCGAGGTAACAGGAGGCTCAGATCCTGGTGTCTCTATGATCACGGTTCCTGGCTGGTC
Organism: Fusarium proliferatum ET1; assembly: GCF_900067095.1. Classification (NCBI taxonomy): domain Eukaryota; kingdom Fungi; phylum Ascomycota; class Sordariomycetes; order Hypocreales; family Nectriaceae; genus Fusarium; species Fusarium proliferatum. The sequence continues at coordinate 1,697,626 of NW_022194791.1, forward strand.
CCCTTGAGGCTCGATTGTCGTGATTGTGATCGGTGCAGTGATCTGGTCAGCACCAGTATGTGGTCTATATACTGTCACATATGAGGGCTGAGGAGCAGGTTCTGGTGAAGAGGTCACTGCTGGCTCAGAGCCAGGTGTCTCAATGATCACAGTTCCTGGTTGGTCTCCTTGAGGCTCAATGGTGGTGATGGTAACTGGTGCAGTGATCTGATCAGCGCCTGTGTGTGGTCGATAGACTGTCACGTATGAAGGTTCAGGCGCAGGGGCTGATGTGACTGGAGGTGCGGATCCAGGCGTTTCGATGATGACGGTTCCAGGCTGATCCCCGGATGGTTCGATAGTGGTCAGTGTAACTGGAGCTGTTATCTGATCTGTACCAGTGTATGGCTGATAGATCGTGATATACGAAGGCTCAGCAGCTGGGGTTGAAGTAACAGAGGGCTCCGAGCCAGGGGTTTCAATGATAACCGTGCCTGGCTGATCCCCTTGGGGAGAGATAGTTGTAAGTGTAACAGGCTCAGTGATTCTATCAGGTCCAGTATGTGGCTGATAGATTGTGATATAGGAGGGTTCAGGCGTAGGTCCTGAAGTTACAGAGGGTTCTACACCTGGTGTCTCAATGATCACGGTACCTGGCTGATCGCCTTGGGGGGGGATGGTTGTGATAGTGACGGGCTCAGTAATTCTGTCGAGCCCAGTATGGGGCTGATACGCTGTAACATAAGATGGCTCAGGGGCCGGCGTCGACGTGATGGCAGGCTCCGAACCTGGTGTTTCGATGACAACAGTGCCCGGCTGATCTCCCTGTGGAGGGATGGTTGTGACAGTAACAGGGGCAGTAATTCTGTCTGGGCCAGAATGAGGCTGGTAAACCGTAACATAGGAAGGCTGTGCAGCACTGGTGGACACGACTCGCTGGGCAGGAGTATCAAAGATAATGGTGCCGGGCTGGTCACCTTGTGGCTCAATAGTAGTCTTGATGAAAGGCTCAGTGATATCATCGGTGCCGGAGTACTCCTCATAAAGTGTCGTGTATGTTGGAGCAGGAGGCGATGTAGTGACAGGAGGTTCTGCGCCAGGGGTTTCGACCACAATCGTACCTGGCTGGTCACCAGATGGGGCGATGGTCGAAACCGTAACAGGCGCAGTGATTCTGTCGATACCAGTGTGAGGGCGATAAATCGTGACAAATGGGGCCTGGGTCTCGATGACAACAGTTCCGGGTTGGTTCCCTGAGGGAGGAATGGTAGTAGCTGTGATTGGCGCAGTGATTTGATCGGTTCCAGTGTAAGAAATAGTTGTCGTGACATACGAAGGGGGCGTGGCAATGACAACGGTGCCAGGCTGGTCGCCTTGAGGGGGAACCGTTGTGAGAGCTGTAGGCCCAGTAATCGAATCGGTGCCAGTGTAAAGCACCGTTGTTGTGACATAAGATCCGGGAGTTCCCACAACGACCGTGCCCGGTTGATCACCTTGTGGTGGAATGGTTGTAAACGCTGTGGGGCCAGTAATCGAGTCAGATCCGGTATACAGAACAGTCGTTGTGACGTATGATCCTGGTGTTCCAATAACAACAGTTCCAGGCTGTCCACCCTGAGGAGGAATCGTTGTGAGGGCAGTCGGCGCTGTGATTACACCTGTTCCAGTATAAAGTGTTGAAACTGTCACGAAAGGACCTTGTGTCTCAACAATGACAGTACCAGGTTGATCTCCTTGAGGGGGGATCGTAGTGACGGTAGTGGGCTCGCTGAGTATCTCTGTTCCGGTGTACAGAGTAGTGATAGTGATGTACGATGGCGCAGGTGGTGTAGTTGTGACAGCAGGGGCCGCGCCAGGAGTCTCGATGATGATCGTGCCAGGCTGTTCTCCTGTGGGAGCAATGGTCGAGACAGTGACTGGACCGGTGATCTGATCTGGCCCTGTATGCGGACGATAGACAGTCACAAACGGAGCCTGTGTTTCAACGATGACAGTTCCCGGCTGGTCACCTTGGGGAGAGACAGTAGTAACAATAGGTACGTTAATCTGATCAGTGCCAGTATAGGGAACCGTCGTTGTCACATAAGAAGGAGGTACGGAAGAGGAGGTCATAGCGGCCACTTGTTGGCCAGGCGTCTCAATAATGACAGTTCCAGGCTGGTCGCCCTGAGGGGGAATAGTGCTCGTTATAGCCTCTGTGATCTGATCTGTACCTGTGTAAAGCCTGGTGATGGTCACATATGAAGCAGGACCAGGCGTTGAGGTTACCGGCCGCAATTGCTGGCCTGGAGTCTCAATGATCACAGTACCGGGCTGATCACCTTGGGGAGGTATAGTGGTCGTGACTGGTTCTGTAATCTGGTCTGTCCCAGTGTAGAGTCTAGTGATAGTTACGTAAGTAGCAGGGGGAGGGGTGGTCGTCACAGGAGGCGCTTGCTGTCCTGGAGTCTCAATGATAACTGTACCGGGCTGGCCGTTGGTCGGCTCAATAGTCGTGACAGTGACAGGTTCTGTGATCCTGTCTGCTCCTGTGTAAGGTCGGTAAACCGTAACATAGGTGGCAAGAGGTCCAGCGGAGGTTGTGACAGGAGGCAAATCTTGATCAGGTGTCTCAATGATAACTGTTCCCGGCTGATCTCCTGAAGGCTCAATGGTTGTGACAGTGACGGGTGCAGTGATGCGGTCTGCCCCGGTGTGAGGGCGATAGACCGTAACATAAGTTGCTTGAGGAGGAGCGCTCGTTGCTGAATCAACAGGAGCCGGGGTAGAGGAAGGCTCAGACTCAACAGGAGTTTCAATGATGACCGTGCCGGGCTGGCCATTGGCGGGCGCGATAGTTGTAATCGTGACAGGGCCAGTAATCACATCAGTACCCGTATGAGGTCGGAACACAGTAATGTAAGACTCATTAGGGCCAGCGGGCAAGGTCACTGTTGGATTAGAGCCAGGAGTTTCCGGTTCAGGAGTCTCAATGATAACTGTTCCGGGCTGGCCACCTGAAGGTGCAATAGTACTAACGGTGACAGGTGCAGTGATGACCCCAGTACCTGTGTATGGTCTGTAGACAGTAACATATTGATCGCCTGGGCCAGGATCGAGGGTAACCGGAGGCTGGGCAACCTTCGTGTTGACATCTGGAGTAGGTGTCTCGATGACAACAGTTCCTGGGTTCCCGTTTGAGGGCTCGATAGTTGTAACCGTGATAGGCTGATCAATATTTCCTGGTCCAGGATATGGACGATATTCGGTGACATAGGTACTGCCAGGGCTTGCAGGGGCAGTGCTAGGTGCATTAGTATCCTGGGCCGCGGAAGTCTCGATAATGATTGTTCCCGGCTGTCCATTTACGCCTGGGATAGTAGTTACGGTCACAGGTGCCATAATGACAGCAGTTCCTGTATGTGGTCTATAGACAGTGATGTAGGAGCTGTCCGGACCGGGTGGAATAGTCACAGGTGCAGCCTCGGTAGATTCATCTGTCGACGTTGCCGCCTGAGGTACTGGTGTCTCAATAATGATGGTTCCGGGCTGACCGTTAACTCCTTCAATAGTAGTAACCGTCACAGGTGCCGTGATAATATCTGTACCCGTATGAGGTCTATAAACCGTCACGTACGAATTTCCGGGTCCTGGTGGAATGGTGACAGGCGCAGCATCACTAGTTGTGGTCGTTGGATCCTGAGGCACAGGTGTCTCGACGATGATGGTTCCTGGTTGACCATTAGAGGGAGGAATGGTAGAGACAGTGATAGCCGCTGTAATGAGACCAGTGCCAGTGTATGGCCGAAAGACCGTGATATAACCATCAGTTCCCTGAGTAGAAGTAACTTCGGGTGCTAATGTGGTCTCCGGCGCGGCTTGAGGCCCAGGTGTCTCAATGATGACCGTTCCAGGCTGGCCATTAGTTGGTGCTACAGTTCCAACGGTAAGAGGGGCTGTGATTGTTCCAGGTCCTGGGTAAGGTCTGTATACAGTCACATAGCCAGCGTTGTCAGCGGGAATGGTGACAGCAGAAGCTGTGGTCTGGGGCTCATCAGATGAGGAAGAAGTTGGAGCCTCAGGAGCAGGTGTCTCGATGATCACAGTTCCAGGGTGACCATTAGTCGGCGCAATAGTGGTCACAGTGACTGGGGCTGTGATAACACCAGGACCGAGATACGGGCGGTAGACTGTCACGTATCCGTCTTGACCTTGGGGAATGGTGACAGGCGGGCTGTCTGTGGTTGTAGGCTGGGCCTCTGACTGAGACTCGGGCGCTGGCGTCTCAATGATCACGGTGCCAGGCTGTCCTCCTGAAGGTGCAATGCTAGTGACAGTAATTGGCGCAGTGATCGGAGATCCAGTGTGTGGCCTATAGACAGTGACATAGTTGTTGTTGTCAGCCGGAATGGTAACTGGCGACGAAGAAGTTGGCGACGGGGCAAACTTGGTGTTGACCTCTAGTGTAGGTGTCTCGATGATGATCGTGCCTGGCTGGTCACCTGTGGGAGTCGCAGCAGTAATAGTGATAGGTTGATCAATGTTGCCGGGGCCAGGGTAGGGTTTATATACCGTGACATATGGGTTGTTGCTTCCAGTGGGAACAGTAACTGGGCCTGTCTGGGTGGCAGTATTGGCATCAGGATTAGGAGTCTCGATGATAATTGTACCGGGCTGTCCAGAAACAGGGGCTTGAGTGTATGTGATGGGAGATGTAATCTGGCCAGGGCCGGGATACGGTCGGTAGATTGTCACATAAGAACCAGTCGGATCAGGAGGGATGGTAATAGGAGGAGTAGAACCATCAGTAGTTTGCGTTGTTGGAGTCGGCGTTTCTGTTGGCTGAGTCTCGATAAACACCGTACCAGGCTGGCCGTTGGAAGGAGCCTGAGTCAGGGTTATTGGTGCAGTGATCGTTCCAGGACCTGGGTAGGGCCTGTAGACTGTCACGTAGGTATCGGCACTAGAGCTCACTGGGACAGGAGTCTCAATAAGGACTGTTCCAGGCTGGCCATTAGATGGCGTCTTGGTAATAGTGATAGGTGCGGTGATTACACCTGGTCCTGGGAAAGGGGTGTAAATGGTGATATAGTTATCCGTAGTAAGGGCAGAAGTCTGGGGCTGGGCCGTAGTCTCAGGAGCCGGTGTCGTGATAAACACAGTTCCTAGGCTGCCACCAGACGGTGCCTGAGTGCGGGTAATAGGTGCAGTAATAATACCAGGACCCGGGAAGGGCAGGAAAACGGTCACATATTGATCATCACCAGGTGTAGTGGTTGCCACATTCTGCTGATCAGTGGACAGCGGTGCTGGCGTTGTGATGAAAACGGTTCCGGGCTGGCCGTTAGCAGGGGGCTGAGTACTTGTGATAGGAGCAGTAATTACACCTGGGCCAGGGAAGGGCAGGAATACTGTCACATAGCCATCTGGTCCTTGGGAAGTGGAAGTCAACCCATTCATCTGCTTTGGTGTAGTGAATGCAGGAACAGGTGTAGTGATCCAAACAGTACCAGGCTGGCCATTGGCAGGCGGCTGGGTGCTTGTGATGGGTGCAGTGATCTCGCCTGGTCCTGGGTAAGGAACAAAAACTGTGACATAACCATCCGTTCCTTGAGACGTTGAAGTCAACCCGTTCATCTGCTTCGGTGTAGTGAACGCAGGGGCAGGTGTGGTAATGAAGACAGTACCAGGTTGGCCATTTGCGGGTGGCTGAGTCCTGGTGATGGGCGCAGTGATCTCGCCCGGTCCCGGATATGGGACAAAAACTGTCACATAGCCGTCTGTTCCAGAGGTAGTACTAGGAAGATTTGCCTCAGAAGTTGTAGCAGGTAGAGGGGCTGGCGTTGTAATAAAAACAGTTCCAGGATTTCCACCTGAAGGGGCCTGTGTCCTGGTATAGGACGTGGTAATGACACCAGGTCCAGGGAACGGAAGATACACAGTGACATAACCATCAGGTCCCTGAGTAGTAGTAGGATCTGGCAATGATGTAGTCGTGGGGGTGTCCGCAACAGGAGTCTGGATAATCACTGTACCCGGCTGCCCACTGGAAGGAGTGGCCTGCGTAACGGTAATGGGTGCCGTAATGATGCCTGGGCCGGGGAACGGTTCATAGACAGTGACATAGTTGTCGGTGCCAGAAACCGTTGAAGTGGGAGCGAACTTGACTGGTGGCGGTGTCTCTATGAAAACCGTGCCAGGATTTGTGCCAGATCCAGTGATTGTGGTAGTAAAGATGGCCGTAATAACACTCGTCCCGGTGTACTGTTCAGTAATCGTGACATATCCATCAGGGCCAGTCACCGTAACCATTGCAGTTGTGGGTTGAACCTTTATTGGAGGTGGAGTCTCAATAACAACTGCGGTAGATTGTTGACCTCCAGAAGCTGTCAAGGTGACGGTCTTCGTAACTGTGGTGCTGACATCTGATCCAGGAGTGTAGATAGTGGCAGTACCACCGGGGCCAGTGGCAGTGATTGTGAAGGGGCCTTGAGTCTCAATGATAACGGTTCCTGGCTGGCCATTCGAACCACTAATCGTTGTGACAGTGATAGGCTCAGAGATTGGGTCGCCTGTATGTGGTCGATATATGGTTGTGTATCCACCAGGGTTATCAGGTTGAACCGTCACGGTCGCACCAGGTTCAGTCTCAGTGACGGTGTCAGCTGGCGGAGCTGGAGTCTCAATGATGATGGTTCCAGGCTGTCCGTTTGAGGGAGACTGAGTGATGGTGATGGGGACGGTAATGGGGTCACCTGTATGAGGGCGGTAGATGGTGACATACGGGTTGTTCTTGCTGGGAGGGATGGTGATCGGTTGGCCACCCGCAGCAGGGGAAGTAACCGCATTCTGGCCTTTGGGGGTCTCAAGCGTTGGTATTGGTGTCTCAACGATGATAGTCCCCGGCTGGGTACCGCTGGGTTGGATGGTGATCGTGACCGGTGCGCTGATAGGGCTTCCACTATGTGGCCTATAGATAGTCACATAAGGGCTGTTACCTCCAGCAGGAATGGTAATAGGCCCACTTCCTGGTGCAGATGTGGTCGGATCAGGCGTCTCAATAATGATAGTGCCTGGTTGACCATTCGTACCTGGCTGGGTGAGCGTAATCGGAACCGAAATTGGATCACCGCTATGAGGTCGGAAAATAGTGACATATTGACCCGATCCAGCAGGAATGGTGAAAGGATCACCAGGGCCTCGAGTGATCTGTCCACCTCCAGACGGCACTGGAGTCTGGATGATGATTGTTCCAGGTTGGCCAGGAGCCCCAGTGATTGTGATTGTGTTAGGGGCTGTGACAGCATTGGATCCTGTAGGACCTTGAATAATGGTCACGAAAGAACCATCTTGACCAGGAGGAATTGTGATCTCGACATCGCCGGGTTGAGGGGCAGGAGTCTCGATAATAATAGTTCCTGGCTGACTACCAGATGGTGCGATCGTAATAGTATTGGGTGCAGTGATAACACTGTTTGGCTGTCTAACAATGGTGATATAACCACTGTTAGGGTCGGGTGGAAGCGTGATGACCTGCTGACCAGCGCGCACAGCTGGAGTCTCGATTATAATCGTTCCTGGATTGGTACCAGATGGAGGCACAGTATACGTAACAGGCTCAGTAATCTGGTCGGAACCCGCGTGGGGCCTCAAGATCGTAGAATAAGGGTTATCGCCGCTGGGTGGAATAACCTGCGGTTGGTTTTCGGGGAGATCACTATCTCCACCGGTGCCAGCTGAGCTCGAAGGTCCAGGCGTCTCAATGATGATTGTTCCATCATGGCCTGCCGAGGTTGGAACAAGGATTGTGACAGGAGTCGAAATAGCAGAAGCTCCTGTGTATTGCCTGAGAATCGTGGTGAAATGGCCACCGTCGCTTGGAGGAATCGTGACAGCACCACCGGGGTTCTGGTTACCTGGAGGGACCTGGACAACTACTGTGCCCTGATCGCCTCCAGAACCAACAATGGTGGAGACTCGAGCCTGGGTGATGTACTCAGTTCCGGTGTATGTTTGAATCACCAAAACATTGGATGTACTGCCTCCAGCGTTGCCACCAACGGCACCGCCAGCGCCAGCACCTCCAACACCAGGAGTGCTTGGTGGCACGTCTGCCCAAGGAGTCTGGATAACAACAGTCGCAGGGGCATTTCCGGCCGCCGGAATTGTCCTCGTAGCCTCGCCAGTAATGGCAACACCACTAGGCAACGCCGAAATAATCGTGGCTGTCGGGTTGTCGTTTGAAGGAGGGATTGTCAACGCGCCGGCCTGGCCAGATGAGAAAGAAGAATAAGCAGTACCAGGAACATCAACAAGAATAGTACCCGGGCTTGTTCCCGAGGGCTCGGCAATTGTGATTTCCTGGTTTGTAGTGGCATCGTTACCTCCAGTATAGGCCTGGATAATCCTCTCATAAGGATCATTACGGGTCGGAGCAAGCGTAATTCTTGGGTGTGGAAGGAGTGTCACGGGGAATAGTACTCCTCCGGGGCGGGTGTATGTCTCGACAGTAACTTGGCCCTGTATGACCTGAGTAACGGTGGCATCGTTATCGGCTGCATTCTGTTGCTTGTCGAGTAAACTCGCGTCGAAAGCTTGGCCATGATTTCCACCATTTCCAGCATCACCAGAACCTCCTGAATCTCCGTTGAGAGTAGTATAAGCATGTTGAATGAGAGTCTCCGCAAATCCTGTAGCAATGTTGACTGCGGCTTGGTCGATACCATCTTGTGCCTTGGCGGCGAGAAGGAGTGAAGAGGCTAGCAGCCCCCGTGACAACAACATGGTGTGAGTTGTCGTCGGAGACGCAGCTAGCAAATTAATTTGGTGTTGTAGAGAGTCCGTATGAGGCTTCAAGCTCCATTCTGAGGCATCCTCATCGTTTATAAGAACTCGAGAGACGGACACGATCACCCGGTACGCCTACACTGCCTCGTATGGCTCTCATCGCCCTGTCTGTTTTCGTCGCTGTAGTTCACAGAGCCGGTCTTTACGATGGGCTGTTCTCGCCCAGGTCCGCATTCCCAATCCATATTCCCAGGACGTTCTGGAGGAGCCAGGAATGTCGTCATTGAGCTAGGAGCTCATCTTGTCCTAGAGGATCTCTGTAGCGATCGTTGCCAGCCTCGTTGGGCGGGTTATTAGGTCCGAAGAATTTCGCCCTGAATGGACCTGCATGCGCCGGGCCATGATTGGGTCATGTCTCACGTAGACAGCTTGGATCTAAGCTATTGGGGCTATAGACTGGAACGTGCCGCACCGACCGGGATAGAGATCTTAGGCGTAGATCGTGTGGGTCAGGGGGGAGTCCATCTTTTTGCGTTTGTCTTGGGTGAAAGCGTGCAAGCCCCAGGCGCCACAGACGCCACATATCAGGGCCTTAAGGGGAACCAACATCTCAGGCACCGCTACTTATTCGTGATCTGGATTGAAGGATCTCCCCTCAATCCGTTTTTTAGAGTTGACTAGAAGTAAGGTTTGCTTCGGACCTGGATGCCAAGCCTGGTCGATCTAACCAGTTGCGGCATTCACTCTGTTGATATCTCGCTTTCAATTGATATAAGGCGTCACGTAAAGAGTTTATTGACATGACAGAAGCAACCTATTGGTCAAGAATCAAGCCAAGTCGAATTATAGAAACTGTATCTAGACACTTACCAAAGAGGCTGTCGAAAAGATTCCTTACCAACAAACTGTTGACATAGATGATAGTCTGCACGAATTTCAATGATCGATGACCCTCGATCGCAAGATGGCTTCATTCTCTGAATACACCGTCAATGTATGACGTCGAATAATGCCGATCTCATCGCTCTCAATGGATTCATATTGGTCAAAGGAACGCGATCGTCAGGTTAACCATTCTCTGTACTTTTGAGAGACATTTCCGTTTTAGCCATCATTGTTTGTTCGTGTTCCTGGGCAAGACATCAGAAACTGTCTCAATCACCACAATGCCCATAATGGGTATCAGGATCTTGCTCGTCCATTACATCGGTCAGAGAGGCGAAGCCTTTCCCGTTAACAATTAGATTCTGCCCCTGTGGCAACTGACTTATTACAAATCAAACTACGAATTTTCAATGCACTATTGGCCTTCGTGCAAACTCTCTTCTTACTCATGTCAATTCATTTTCAACTGTTTCTTTCTGTAAGCCTTTAAGCCGAGCGCCAGACTCATGGGAGCTTCATGAGTCTCGGCCCTGCCAAGATTGGTAGTTGGTGTAAGCTATTGATAAATATAAGAACCTAGGAGTCAGTAGCTTGGAGCTGGCAGCTGTAGTCACTGTCTTATAAAGGAATAAAATCAATAAGTAGTAGGGTAGGTATACAGTAGTGAAATTTGATAAACGATAATAGAAGCACACCCTGAGCGTTTAACTTTCCAGACCTGGAGTCAATATTTCAATTTAGTTTATAAAATGCCTAACTTCTAGAGAGTATTACATTATTCTTAAGAATTACACTTAGTTATATTTACTTATTAACTTATAGAAATTAATATCCTTTAAGTATATAATTATATATTTAATATAAAAATAGTAAAAGTTTAAATAATCTATTTAAAAGTTACCCTACCCTATAATTAATAAATTAATAGAGTGTATTATTAATATAATAAAGGGAAAACTTATCACTATGCATAATGAGTGTTCTAAAGGGCATTAATAAATCACATTAGATGCCAAAAAGGTGTTGAAGCGACGCAGGCCTGATTCGAACAGACGCCTCCGAAGAGAATAGATTTCTAGTCTATCGCATTAGACCACTCTGCCACTGCGCCTTTTGCTTACACTTTTCTCTCCGACTCTCCACACATCTTGCTCGGGACACGGCAAAGGCCGGCCGCTTGACCCAACTCATTCCCAAGGCAGGGTGATTTTGTAAGAACACGAAATATACATGACAATTTGTTCTCGGGATTGCCCAAATTTGATATTCTTCCTGTCTCAGATGTGTCTGCTAGCATTGCACATTGATGTCTCACCCTGATACAAGCAAGACAGTTCTTCTCCAGCAACGAATACAGTTCATTATCGTCATTGTGTCTACTGAGTCTAGACCTTTATTGATGAAAACGTTGCCCAGCCACAGCAGATTGTCGAAATTTCGTGGTAATCAAACAGACTCAGATTTCCAAAGGCAATCTAAGAAGATACCAAGAATGATCAAGAAATCCTGGTTTCTTGCTAAATTAGGTATAGATGAAGTATAACATCTCTCCAAGTTAAAACCCCGGCAACAACACTTTACTATCTACGCAAGGATACCGGCTGAATTGTTTTCACTTCCCTTCAGTTATAGCCTAGAGGCATACACCGGAAGACTATTTTACGCTAGATAAATATCAAAGTCAATCGATTGTTTTGGTGTTCGTAAGCTACTCGTTCCATATGACCCTCCTCTAGAGCTCACTACATCCGAGCCGTAAAAAAACAGTCACATTGACTAGAATAGCCTGGCGATCTATGAGGTTCACTAACTAGGGTAGCGTATGCATCATTATTTAGTTGAATTGATCTAGCTCGGCAACCAACGTTAGTTCTACAAAGTAGAAAACATCTAGTTACCTATGTAAATAATTTTCCATTGCACAGGCTCGACACTTTCCGCTTGAAGGCTTAGGAAGAGTCCCCGCAGAACGATCCCGCGCGAGGGGACGTGCAGAGCTTCCAGCATATCCCGATAAGAACATAATCGATAGAAAAGAAATATAGTATCAGTGAGCAATTGCTTGCAGTATCATATAACCCAAAGAATATTCTGTGTCTAAAACCTAGAAAAGATTCTGCAAGTAGAATAAGCCTGAGAGCGGAGAAACTTTGCCCCGATCGGCATCGAAAACCCCGCCAAAATTTAGGTTTTTTCTTCTTGCTACAGGGCGTTGACGTACAAGCGTCAAGGCGTATCTTGCTTTGCACTCGCAAATCCATTCACCATGCACCACGTCCTGATCGGCGAGTCGTGCTACACGGCTTCTGAAGTCCAGAAGCTCGTACAGCGCATCAATGATCAGAGTCCCGTCAAGGTTGCTAAGCTCACGGGCTCCTGGCAATACTACGTTGACCTTGAGACGGAGGATGCCGCCGTTCTCGGCAGCATTAAGAAGATCCTCGAGGCCATTGAGCAGCCTGCAGATGCTCCCTCAACAAGCGACAACAACAATGCCGTCGATATCTACGTCAGCCCCCGAAACGTTTCCCCATGGAGCTCGAAAGCTACCAGCATCGCCCTCGTCTGCGATCTCAAGACCGTTAACCGCATCGAACGAGGTCGAGTCATCCATATCGAGCTCGAGGATGGTTTCAAGGGAGAGGAGGATTTGGGTTTCCGAGACATTCTGCATGATCGCATGACAGAATTCTTCAGCCTGTCTCCACCGGCACTCGATACCATGTTCGCTCATGGTGCTCGAAACCCTCTCGTTGTCGTCGACATCTTTTCCGATGAGCGCGGTCCCTTGGCCGCTCTCCAGGAACATAACAAACAGGCTGGGCTTGGTCTCGACCAACCCAATATGGAGTACTTGGTTAAACAGTACACTGCTCTTGGTCGATCTCCTGTATGACTCATAAGTCCGACGTTGAAAATCAATTACTGATTTCAGTAGAACGACGTTGAGCTGTTCATGTTTGCTCAGGTCAACTCTGAGCACTGCCGGCATCATGTTTTTAATGCTTCGTGGACAATTGACGGCGTCAGCCAGGAGAACAGCTTGTTCGGCATGATTAAAAACACCCATAAATTAAACCCCGAATATGTCATCAGCGCTTATTCTGATAACGCGGCCGTGTAAGTCTTAGTTACACAAATACAATTCCGGTTGGAGATTAAGTATTCGGACTTGTTTGCTAACATTCACTCATAGCCTTTCCGGTGACGAGGGTAACTACTGGGCTCCAGACTATTCCACCGGAAGCTGGAAGCTCACCCGCGAGGTTGTCCAGCCTCTCATCAAGGTTGAAACGCATAACCATCCCACTGCCATCTCCCCCTTTCCCGGTGCCGCGACTGGAAGTGGTGGTGAGATTCGAGATGAGGGCGCTGTTGGACGTGGCTCTTCTCCCAAAGCTGGTCTTGCCGGTTTCTGGGTTTCTGATCTCTTGATTCCTGGCAACAAGAGGCCATGGGAGCTTGATATTGGACGTCCCTCTCACTACGCCTCCAGTCTTGACATTATGCTGGAGGCCCCTATTGGCTCTGCTCGCTTCAACAACGAGTTTGGCCGTCCTGCCTTGACCGGTACTTTCCGTACTCTTCTCACCAACGAGGCCGGATCCGACGCTCCAGAGTACAGAGGATACCACAAGCCAATCATGATTGCTGGTGGTATCGGTAGCGTTCGACCCCAACATGCTCTCAAGGAAGAGAGCCATGTTGAAGAGGGTGCCCATGTTATTGTCCTGGGTGGTCCTGCTATGCTGATTGGTCTTGGTGGTGGTGCCGCCTCCTCCAATACTGGCAGCGATGCCACAGCGGATCTCGACTTCGACAGTGTTCAGCGTGGAAACCCCGAAATGGAGCGACGAGCCCAGATGGTCATCAACACTTGCGTCGCCCTTGGACCAGAAAGTCCAATTGCCTTTATCCACGATGTTGGTGCTGGCGGTCTCTCAAACGCTCTTCCCGAGCTTGTGAAGGATGCTGGGTTTGGAGGCAAGTTCGAACTTCGGCAGGTTGAGAGCGCCGATAACTCTATGTCTCCTCTTCAGATCTGGTGTAACGAGGCTCAGGAACGATATGTTCTTCTCGTCAACAAGGATGGTCTCAACCGCTTTACTAGCATCTGCCGACGAGAGCGATGTGGCTTCTCCGTTGTAGGAACTGCCGTTACCAAGGATGAGAGTGGTGTTTCAAAGCTTGTTCTCACTGATCGTGAGCCTACTGTTCAGCCTCCCGTTGATCCCATTAACCTTCCCATGGATGTTCTCTTTCCTCCTGGACGACGAATCTCTAAGGACGTTCAACGTGTTGAGAAGAACCTTCGTCCCTTTGACGCTGTCAAAAGTCTCACCGAGCATTGCGGCAGCTCTGACATTGGCGATTTGGTCACTAAAGCTACAGAGTTGGTTTTCAACCTTCCCTCTGTTGGCTCAAAGAACTTCCTCATCACTATTGGCGACCGTACTGTTGGCGGTCTGTCTGTTCGAGACCAGCTTGTTGGTCCTTGGCAGACTCCAGTTGCAGATGTCGCGGTCACCCTCACCAGCTTCAGTCTTGATGACAAGAAGCGACGTGGTGAGGCCATGGCCATGGGCGAGAAGCCTAACCTCGCTCTCATCTCGGCTGCCGCATCTGCCCGTATGGCTGTTGTTGAGAGTTTGATGAACCTTGGTGCTGCTGACATCAAGCCTGGTCCCGTCAACGGTGATCTCAAGCGCGTTAAGCTCTCGGCCAACTGGATGGCCGCTGTTGGTCACCCTGGCGAAGGTGCTGCTCTTTACGATGCTGTTCAGGCTATCGGCATGGAGCTCTGCCCTCAACTTGGTGTTTCAATTCCTGTCGGAAAGGACTCTCTGTCTATGAAGGCCTCCTGGAAGGACAAGGACACCTCCGAGTCCCAGACTGTCACTGCTCCTGTCTCACTGGTTATCTCAGCCTTTAGCTTGGTCGAAGATGTCCGCAGCACATGGACACCCCAGCTTCGCCGTGTTGAGGAGGTTGGCGAGTCTGTCCTGGTCTTCGTTGACCTTGCTCAGGGCTTCCGTGCCATGGGCGGCTCCGCTCTTGCTCAGACACTCGGTCAGATTGGTAACGAATCTCCTGATGTTCGCGATGTTCAGATCATCCGCGACTTCTTTGATGCTTTGTGGCAGCTTCATCAAGAGGACATTGTCCTCGCGTACCACGATCGATCTGATGGTGGTCTACTCACAACTGTTGCCGAGATGATGTTTGCTGGCCGATGTGGCGCTGATATTTCTCTTGACAATCTTGCTGAGTCTGAGGACAAGGTGCTCGATGCCCTCTTCAACGAAGAGTTGGGAGCTGTCTTCCAGATCCGCCGAGGTGACGAGACCAAGTTCAAGAGGTGCTTCGCAACATGTGGTCCTCCCCACGGTCTTATCAAGACTATCGGCTATGTTCGCGCTACCAGCAAGCAATCTCTCCTTGTCAAGTACAGATCAAAGACCATCGTCGACCTGGAGCGTGCCAAGATCCAACAGTGGTGGACTAGCACTTCTTACGAGATGCAGAAGCTCCGAGACAACCCCGAGTGTGCTCAATCAGAGTTCGAGGCTATTCAAGATAACAGGGATCCTGGTCTACACTACAAGCTGAAGTTTGATCCCGCTGATGTCAGCCTTCCAGCTCTCACAAGCATCAAGAGCCTGGTATACAAGCCCAGAGGTAAGATCACAAAGTACTGAACGAATTAGGTACATATTAACATCACGCAGTTGCCATTCTTCGAGAGCAAGGTGTCAACGGTCACGCCGAGATGGCCTTTGCCTTCCGAGCTGCTGGCTTTGACGCTGTTGATGTTCACATGTCTGATATCCTTGACGGCTTCTCTCTGGACGGATTCCGAGGTCTTGCTGCCTGTGGTGGTTTCTCGTATGGGTAAGTAAATCTATTATCAGCGTTTTGCCGGAATGTTCTCGTTCTCGAAGCGATACTAACATCCGATAGTGACGTTCTCGGTGCTGGTAACGGTTGGGCCCAGTCTATCCTGATGCATGACGGTGCTCGCAAGACGTTTGAAGCTTTCTTCCAGCGTCCTGATACCTTCTCACTAGGTGTCTGCAACGGTTGTCAGATGCTGACTCGACGTGAGTTCATAGCTCGTTCGTTGTTTCTTAAAATCATACTAACAATTTTCAGTGAAAGAATTGATCCCCGGAGCCGAGCACTGGCCAACATTCGGTATGTCATTCTGCCTGTATTCGCGGTGGTGGAGCCTAACCATTTCCAGTTGAAAACGCCAGCACCCAGTTCGAGGGTCGATACTCGATGGTGACCATCGAAGATAAGTCCGAGAACTCTGTCTTCTTCAGTGGCATGAGTGGATCCTCGTTCCCCATAGTCGTTTCTCACGGTGAGGGCAGAGCTGCGTTCTCTTCTGTCAACGACTTGCAGTCCGTCAACGACTCGGGTCTTATTCCCTTCCGCTACGTCGACAACTACGGCTCTGTTACAGAGAGATACCCCTTCAACCCCAACGGCAGCCCTCAGGGTATCGCAGGTGTGCAGAGCAAGGACGGCCGTGTCGTCGCCATGATGCCTCATCCCGAGCGTACCATTATGGCTGATGTTGGCTCATGGAAGCCTGAGCGCCAGCTCGCTGAGTGGGGACAATATGGTCCTTGGTTCCAGCTCTTCTTGAACGCCCGTAAATGGGTTGCTTAAATTAAAAAGAAATTTGCATTTTGGTGTTCGGGTTCCTGGGATGTTTTATGGTCATGGAGAATGGGATATGAGGTAAGAAGGGTAGAATGTTTAGTTCAACTATAGAAAATGATTGATACCGTGCTCATAGCCAGTGGTTTTGCGAGTGTGTTATTGTGATGCTAGGTCAACAACTCAATACGTGCCTTTGACTATAGCGAGACGGTAGTGAATGCGCGCGCAATCCCCAACATCCTCACCAGCTATGCAATTATTGCAGTTTCATATCATAGGAAAGCATATTTTTTAAGTTTCATCGGCGATCATCGTAAATCTAATATTTTAATCGAAATCTAGATTTACTGTACCATTTGAGAGTAGCAAACGAACTACACATGGTTAATAGGATTGCCTGCACTTCTGGCCTGCGCAGCAGTTGCTTTCATGATCTCCTTCTCCTCTTGACCACTGTTGTCTCCAAATACTTGGTCCATCTCCTCTAGAGATCTGCCCTTAGTCTCAGGGACAAGGAAGTATGCCCAGCCAGCTGCGATAGCGCACCAGGATCCGTAAAAGACATACGTGCCAAATCCAATGGACTCTAGCATAGGAGGAGTAATGACACCTATATATGCGAATTAATGACTTTTCTTGTAAGAAGGGACTATGTAGGACTCACCAACAATAAAGTTACAAATCCAGCAAGTTGCAGTTGACAGGGCTACACCCTTAGATCGAGTTGCACTGGGAAAGACTTCTGATGGGAGGGCCCAACCCAGAGGCGAATATGAAACTCCATAACATAGAATGAATATGAAGGCCATAGCAACACACCCCCAACCAGCTGCTGCATTGGTCTTCCAGTCGTGGGAGAAGATGCCAACAAGAATAGCCATGATTCCCCACGAAACAGCACCTCCAACACCACCAAAGATGGCCAGAGGACGGCGACCAACTCGATCTATGATAAAGAAACAGACGCCAACAGCAACTAGCTGAAGAACATTAAAGATACCAGACATGGTAAGAGACATCTCCTCAGACTGGCCAAGTGACTGGAAGAGAGTCGGGGCGTAATAAATGAATGCGTTGATTCCGCTGAATCGTTAGACCAAGCCAAAACTCGGGGAACCCTTACTATAGCAAGGTCTTCTATGGTATATGACTGACTAACCTGAATTGTTGAAAGAACAAAATCCCACAACCCACGACAGTTCTTCGCCATGTCTTGTGGTTGAACAAGTCAAGCCAAGTCAAGACTTCGAGCTTGAAGCCCTGTTTACCAGGGTGGCGGCGCTCAAGCACGGTTCTCTGGAATTGCGCCTCGGCGATAATGCCTTGATACTCAGTAAGGACTCTAGAGTCTTCAGGTGGGAGACGACGCATTCGAGATAGATTGCTGAGAGCATCTTCTGTGCGCCCAACAAGGGCAAGCCATCTGGGTGAGTAAGGGAAGAAGAGGATTCCAACTCCGACGACTGTAGCAGAGACCATTTGAAGGCCAAGAGGAAGACGGAAGGCAATCTCGCCCTCCAAATGGCGAGTTCCATAAGTGATATAAAATGAAACCACTACACCGGCACAGATAGATATGGATTCGAGAACCAGAAGAGTTCCTCGTAGATTCGGGGGTGAGATTTCGGATATGTAAAGAGGAGCGCCCTGGAAAGGTCTCAGACAAGTGCTTCAAGTTACATGGGTTTTGCGACTTACCAATGCAAGAGTGCCGACACCTATTCCACCGACTGTGCGACCAAGAACGAGCATTTCATAGTTAACGGCGGCAGTCTGCAGTATGGCACCGATATTGAAGATCACAACAACTACAGCCAGAGCTTTCTTTCGGGAGATCTTATCGGCCATCCAGGGCATGAAGAAACAACCTAAGAAAGCTCCAAACTCCAACATACCAGTCATGAAGCCCTTCCCAAAGCCAGAAGCTGCCCTAGGAAAGACATCATGGAACTGAGGCATGACGTTGATGATGGAAATAACTCCTTGGTCATATCCAAAGGAAAATCCACCTAATGAAGCGAGAAATGCAGCCCCAAAGACAAAAGGGGACTGTATAACGCCTCGGATACCTCCTGGGCCATAGGCGACACTGTCTGCGAGTCTTGTCGGGAGATCTGCTGTAGGAACGATGTTGATGTCCTCTACAGTGCCGTCATCTTCATCATGGAGAATTTTGTCATCTTTGGAAGACATGACTAGTAAGTGGAAGAATAAGGGGTTGTGTGGAGCGCTGGATGTTGGATTACTACTGTTGATGGAACTGTTTGAAAAGGAGAAGCACGACTCTATCGGGATATGACAGGCTTTATATACTGAAAGGAAGACTACAGTTCTCTGAATCAACCTCCGAAACTGCTCAGCGGCCAGAGTGGCTGTTCTAATTCTCTTGGCTCCGAAACCTAATTCAGGCACCTTGAGCCAGACACAGGCAGTACAATGACGATCAACTGCCCCCAACGGCGCCACCCGGACCGTCAAAATCTGGAGAACGCAAGTGATGACGGGACGTTGTCATGAAGGAGTACGCATACATGGGTTGTGGCTAGATAGTGTGCGGGGAATAGAGCTCATCATCTGGGGTATGGTCTGGGGAATATGCAAGGAGTCGTCGATCATATTCTACAGACTTGATAGTGATGAGATTAAGGGCATTTTACTTAACCTTGGAAAGGTATTCGCCTCTTCTCAGTCAGGTCCTGTAGACCTTAGAACTTGGATACTTTGCAGTTGAACTTGAAGTCTAAGTATCTAGATGCATCTTTGGAGTTGGGTCTCAAGGTCTAAAGCTCGTGGTATTCTTTTCCGAATCTTGTTTCATCCCCAGGACGCTAGACCTCGACAGAGAATGATCGGCGTGTATCTACTCGGCGATATTGCAACACGACTCATGCTCCGGTCTATAGTTCAACGGTCTGCTGTATAGTCTGCATTCTCTTTCCAATATCGAACAGCTTAGTTCTAGTTGAGTTCTAGCCTTTGTAAAACGAATTTCGCGCGGAACGCTACAAGTTTAGGGCAAGCTTGTGCCGAGCTTGATGGCTGTTCTGGTCTCTTCATAGAAACTCTAGTGACCTACGCTCTGAAACGGTCTCTGCAATAAATCTTTGAGTGATATTACATTGTCTACCGATTGTCCAGTTGAACCGATTCGGCATGCGTATATGCCACGGCGAGTTATGCGAATAACAGTCGGAGACCTCCCCGAATTCATGTGAGGTATTAATCCTGTAATGGTAACAGGGGTTCATGAGGCAATGACGTTCAGAAGCTATATCTCTGCTTCTACGGAAACTGGCGGCATTGACATTGATCATTGAGAACACGAGCGAATCATACGCCATGGAATAAGCTCCAGGAGAAGTTGTCGATCCGCTTTACTGTACAAGGCTGGCTTCGCCGTCGCTACAACGATCGACAAGCTCGCCGCCTATTTCCTAACAAAGACGGTTTGGCCATTGCAACCCTGACCTCGAGTTCATTCCATGGATCCTCGGGAGTTGAGGCTCGTGGCCGGCGCCGAGACTTGCCAAAATTGGCAACACTTCAGCCCTGTTCAAGATGATGGGCTAGGATGGCATCTCTTGGCACGCGCCCAGTTACGGTTTACAGAGCAAGGGGAATATTTGACCGATATCCTATTTTGGACATTTATGACGAGAGTAATATCTTGGTCGATTACTGCTTCGGGCGCGATCTCGTTATGCGCCTAGAGGAAAGAAAACTCAGGATCTTGGTCCTGAATGATATAAAGCCTTTAGGTAAATTAGCATAAATTTAGGATATATTTGCTAAATTTAGGATATTTTTTACTGAATTTATTTTAATACCCTATATTAAGGCCGCGTGTCTTCTTACTTCCTGAGGTGCACGTATGTTTGCTACAGGTTTCTTGTCATGGCGTCATGTCTGTTTACATCGATTGGCGACAACCAATGGTTAAAAAACCAGGGCTGGATGCGGCTCTGCTGTAGCCCTGAACCCATTGCTCCTCGTGGTCTTTCTTTTCCATGCGTGATCCGGTGACTGACAGCTGACACAGACATGCTCGCCTCAGCTTTTGCGAGTTTGGGTAAAATGCAAGTCTTTGCTGCCACAATCGTGGGTGGTCATACGTAGGGAATAATCCTTCAGCAGCATAATCGCGATTTATCGGAACGCCCAGAACATGAGATAGAGCACAAGACCTCGAAATCAAGATTTGTCAAGGTTCAGATAAGCTAAGCGAAATCTTTTGATTATCTGAATAATCAGTCCTACAGCATGGTGAATATGTCTTGTGGTATTCTCATGATTCTGGGGATACCCTGGAGATAGCAATGAGAGTCTGCGGGATCTTTTTGGCCGGTTTTGTTGTCGGATTCGGCATTAGTCTTCTAGTTCCTATGTGTTTATTAGCGAATATACTAATAAATCCCCGGGTTTAATATATCAATTAGTGCGATCTTTATCCTCCACGGAAAAGGGAGCTCAACCGACTCCACGATATATTCTTCCCCACCAGGCGTACTAAAGATCAAGGGTTGTGTAAGTGACTTCTGAAGCTTCGGGGCATGAATGGGCTCCAATTTGATATTCTTACTTTACCAAGGCCAATCAAACAAGCCACTGCTATGCCAATTTGCTCAATGATAAGCTGGAGCTCAAGTATTGGGCAATCTATTTCTTAGCCTCACAATTGGTCATCTTGGAGCTGATGCTGGTAGTGAGTGTTGAACGTTAGCTACCTTGATATCACATGAGGTAACGTTGCTCATACATACAAAACAAGCAAGGTCTCAAGACATTCTCGGTCATCTTGCTACCCAATGCTACCAATTTTGTACACCTTTGTGTGGTTTTGCCTAATACCCCTCATTTCTGTATGGGCGGCAATGACATAAGTGGGCGAACCACTGGCTGCCAATAACACCGACAACGTCTTTTCACCGATGGGACTCCCCTGTTTTCATCCTCAATTGCCCTCGCCGTTGGCTCAAAATCATCTCAACTATGTTTCAACCTCCAACAACACATCAACATCAACATCTCGGCCCAAGCTCACTCACCATGATATTCCCTCCGCCAAATCGTCGGGCGCAGTCTCGCTGGGGGGTTGAAAATGAGTTGGGCTAACTCGAAAGGATGCCTTTTTCAACCTCGACCGCCAATCAACTTGTCCATCCCGCAGCCTTATTCGGTACGAGATACCTTCACATTGTCCTACCTAGTACCCATTGTAGACTCACATTGTCGGGCCTCTTTAATCTGTTCCACTATGCCTCACCTTCCATCTCCCAATCCCTTCCCCGTTTGCTTCATCACCTCCAAACCCGTTCGCCACCAATCCGCCATCTCGACCTCGTCAATAACTACAGCTATCATCCTCGTTTGGCTGAGAGCGGGGTGTACTAGCCCGCCTCCCGTCGCATTGCAACGCCATTGGGAGGTTTGCATCAAGGATCACCATGGACGGTTTATCAAACCAGGGCTTGGGTCGCGCGAATAGCGACCAGAACGTCGAGAGTAACGAAAACATCGACCTTGGCAATCTCCCGCCATTGAATGACCCTACCGACTGGCAGCTGGAACAGCTAGAGGAGCAGCAGCGTCGCGGAAGCAGTCTCCAAGTAGCGAACTGGCTCCATCATCAACCAAACTCTCAGCCATCACAGAATACCTTTATCACTTCCCGATCTCTACCTCAACGCCAACTTGATAACTACAGAGTTATTGGCCGTGTCGATGATGTGCTTCAAAGAGGCCGCAGGCCATCAGCTCAGGCAATTGGTACGCCCGGTACGACGGGGCCGCACAATCGGTTCTTCACCCCATCGAACAATGTTACATCCATTGATGAACGTTTGATGCAGAGACCTAGGCCTTCATCACAATCTTTCCTGCCATTTGGTACCCCTTCCGACAGACAAATAAGATATACCGACAATGGTAATCACGATGAAGGAAGGCCCCCGGGTTTAGCAACACCTCAAGGTTCTTCAGCTTTCACTCCTCCATCTGGACCGCATACGCGTGGTGCTTACAAGCAACCACCCGGTTCGATAACTCAGCAGACAACTCGGTCAGTAGCTGGTACAGACACATCTTCAGGTTCAAAGAAGGTGCCTAAGCGCCAGAACAGTCGCTCAACTGACGATGAAGCGACTGGCAAATATCAACAAGCAAAGCGATACAGATCTGGACACAAGAACCAATCGGTACCCCGTACATCTCCAGCATCATCTGGTCCTCCTAGACTCCCCCAGCAAGGCACAAGTGTGCCACTGCAAACGATTGAGGATACACAAGAGTCTCAACGACAAACTCGAAATATCCAACCGTTGTCAGCTTCTAGTGATTCAAATTCATCCAATGTTCGGAAAGACGGTCTTGTACGTGGGCGCCCAAACAATCTGGTCACGCCCGATGATTTCATAGGCGCCTGCGAGACATGTTTCTTCTGGCTATTCGACCCAAAGCGCTTTTCATCTCCTGAAAGGCATGCCTGCTCAGGCCGCAAGGATGAAATATCACACATTGTCACCCACGCCGCCGATCATCATGGTCTTATTCGTGGAAGAGATCCATACTATTCTGCTCGCAAATACCTAGCAAGTTGTCAAACTTTCGACCCTTTCATCAAAGCGAAAGGAAACTGTGGCAAATGCGACTCATTGCACGAGTGGCAAGGACAAGATTTCTTGGACCAAGAGCATTACGGCAAGGCCCTCTGCTTGCGATGCTGGCGCACGTTTGACAAGAAGGGCATGCAAGACCATATGGCTGAACCATTATGTGATTATAATGCGGAGCAGCCAAAGGAGAAGAAGGTCTACATTCTATACACCACCTTCTGTTCAGTCACCGTGAAGCCCAGCGGACCTCCTAAAAACATGCCACCGCGCAAGTCGAATCATCGAAGCCTGGCAAACAAGTACAGTCGCCCCAACCAGAGACAGCAAAGCAACAACAATCAGACACAACGCCGGCCGGAACAGCCCACTCGCGATCTTCGCCCTGCTGCATCAAAGGCACCCCATGGACAGGGGAAAGCAAAAACCCATTCAGCATCCACAGTCTCTCCAGTGATCCAGGACCGGCCCCGGGCAGAGAGACCCAGCCAGTTTCCTCAACAGCCTACGAGAAACCCGCCTAATCTACAGGTGGCGCCACTACATGCTTCACCATGGCAGCAACAAGGTGCCCAGCAATCTTCCCAGCCGCCAATTGCTCTGATGATATATAATACCTCACCAGAGCTTGTCGCAGGTATGGTGAAGAACCTGCAAAGAAACGGGATTCAGGAGGTCACACAATCTTCCTACTCGCCAATGAGTCAAGCAACTTCCTTTGGGAGTCTGCAAGGTGGCTCTGCCGGCTACAGCTTTCAGTCACAACAAGCGCATCCACAACCACAGGCCCAGGCACATACACGGGTCATGTTTCCCCCTTCTTACCCATACTCGAGTTGGCAGTCATCAATCCAACAGCCTCCTCCACCGGCGTTCTCGCAGGCCCCCTCTCAGAATAGTGATTTTACCCGGCTTCAACCTGCATCTGCACAAAACCACTTGTCACAACAGTCTTATGATCCATCATTGATGCATAAAACGGCTACAAGCGATCGCCAAGGATCACGCATGCAACTACCAACAAATATGAATTCGCCTATGTGTGATGATGAAGATAGCATGCTCTTGGGGGCGTGTCTCGACGCTGCAACTGCAGACACGAATCTATTTCAAGACTCGGGAATGCCATTTTATGATAGAGATGCGATAGTATCACTGTCTGATATAGTGTCCCAGGTTCAATCCACTCCTTCAAGGGTGCCATCTACCGCTGGCGAATCCATGGGGCTCATGCATCGGTCACCCAAGGTCGATGAGAAACTGTGGCTGGAGCACATTGATGATTTCAATGACATGAACTTTGACCACATGGGGTCTAATCCAGAGCTTCGAGTCACTGTCGAAATGGTAGAGCCTCAATTTCATCAACCAGAAGAAAAGCTTCAGGACCAGAAGCCCAATGGTCAAATATCGTCCTTGCTCCGCAGTGCTCTAGAGCAAGATTCAGGTTACCGCACCCAATCAGGGATATTCGATGGGGATCCCAACACCATGTTCAAATGAAGAAAAGCTCGAAGTAACGCTTATGACCATCATTCGTTTGTTTTACAGAGACCCTGTTCTCTTATTTTTCTGTCTTGGTTGGATATCTCCTTGGCTATTTTCTCGGTTCTGCGGGGGAAAATATGTTGAAGCATATATATCATATACTTCGAGGGTGTCGCAGTTCTTTTGGTTCATCTATTCTTTCGGTCGACAGACTAACTTTTATATCTTGTTTCAAGATCTGAGTCGCAGTATAGGCGTGTTGCGGGTTACGAGGCGCTTTTTCTTAACGATTTCGATGAATTTGGATATGACCTCTTCATGAGATTTCTCTTACATGGCATGGCTCACGCCAGTAGTCCCAGACTAAATTGTTTCTGCTCAATTATGTATTTTTTTGGTCATGCAATCCAGATAACGCCAGACAAAAAGTAAAACGTTGAAAACTTTGGTCCCAGAGCCCATGCTTCCATGCCATTTCAGTCCCGTGTATCAATTTCCAGGTCCAGTTGCACACCGTTCGAGATGCCATAATCTCCCAGGGTAATGTGATCTTTGAATGGTCTCTCGCTCTGTCGCTTCAAGATAATCTGGCCAGGGTCACGACCGATTCGGGCGGCGACCATCATCTTGAGCTGGCCCACGGTATCAGACTCCAAGCAGGGAACAGCAGCTTTCGTACCAAGCCGATCGTTGACGTTGACGATGATCATCTCCTCGCCTGCCTGAGCCACAGGCGCCTTGGGCTTCTCTTCCTTCTTTTCCTTCCTCTCCCTTCTCTGATCCCTCTCGCCTTCTCGCTGTCTGTCCCGTCCCCCGTCACGGTCATCTCGACGGTAGTTCCGGTCCCTGCCATAGTCGCGATCCCGATGTCGCTGCGGTGACCGCCTGCGGAAGTCACGGTTTCTATCATTGTCCCGACGCTCTCCCTTCCACTTGAATCCGCCTGATCCTCTGGGTCTTGGCGCTGGTGATCGCGATCGATCTCGGGGTCTGCGTGGGGGCGAATCTCTGCGGTCGCGATTGTTGTTACGATCGCGCGACCTGCTGCGATCTCTGCGCTGGCGACGTTCGTCATTTTCTCTGTGTGTATCATCGCGGCCTTTGCGATCGTCCTTGTCCTTGGGAGCAGGTGATCTTGAGCGAGCTCGGGGCTCCGTTGGTGGTGAGTCAGTCATAGTTGCGAACTTGCAGCTACTATTGTGACAGCTTTTATTATTGCAGAGGCGGTGCTGGTTGCAAAGTTGAATGCGCGGTTCTTGAAACAGGTTCTTTTTGTTACTCTTGGGCGTGGAGACGAGAATTCAAGCGCAGAGGCTAGATGGTTTTGAGGTGTACCTAGGAAAGTGTTGAAGAGGCTGAGGTTGATTGCGACGTCACGACCTAGCTTTTCGAGAAAGTCTGGAGCTCCACTTTTTGGCAGCTTTAAAAGACATCTTCAATTCTCTCTATTACAATGACTGGAGGTAACACCAGTTTTATATTGGTACCGTTGAAGTTCCAAGGTTAGTTGCCTAACTGAAACACATATAATGCTGGCACAGCTATTGGGTAAGTTTTTATATACCGGCGAGTGTATATGCTGCCTAGAGTTGTTTGATCCTGGCCGTCTATATAAAAACAATACTTACGCAACCCTTTTTTTTCATATAGGAAAAAAGTATATCTTTCAGAAACATACTACCCCGTTGCCATCAAATCTTGCTGGCCTGATATCTCTTGACGCAATATTAGAGTAAGCCTCGATACCTGTGGTTTCCGTGCTACGCGTGTGTACAACACTTTGGTCCAGGGTAGGCAAATGGCACATGCTACTATTGCATACATTTGCGATACTAGCGAAAATCTCGCAGGAAAGGACTATGAGATTCGACTCTTTTTATGACCTGATATGATAAAATGGGTTTTATTCGGGACAAACGATCTTGGATATTTGACCGCCAGATGTATTGTTTGGGTTTGCCATCAACCGTCGCAGTTTGGTCATCACAGAATCAGACATACTATCTCCATGACCTTGATCTCAATGTGCTGGCATGCAGCTCGGGATTCACACCATGAAAATCACGAGGGTAGGTATTGATATGCTGCTAAGCTGCTAAAGTTTGGGCCGAAGGAAACAAATCATCATTGTGATGCCAGTGATGGCACATGTTCATATGCAGCGTAACCTCGTATTGATGATAGGTACATACGCACGGGCAAAACTCTTGGCTTGATGCAAGCGATTTAGCGAGGAAATCCGTTATGTTTCTTTGCCCATAGGACTTGGCACACTTGAGAGAACAAACTTGTTTGCCTGGCATTGAAGTTAGAGTCGACATCCGTTGCTACGGAGGAACTTTGACGTCAACGTAGTGTAAGAGCCAAGCTCGTCATTGCAGGGCTATAACAAGGACTAGGGTCTTAGTCATAGCCGAGAAATTGAAGAACGGAAAGCTGCCGCTTCTTCAAGGCACGCGACCCGCATGGTGCAGCGACAGTTTTGCGTGGGCGTCACACAGCGTGGCCACGTCAACATTTGGCCTGTGAAGTGAAATAGTAGTGACGATTGGACGCAGTGTAAACAACACAGCGCAGCGGTGTGAGCTCGATCGGACAGATAGACAGACAGACAGACAGGAATAGAACCAAATTCAAGGCATTGGAAGAACCTGCATATACGGAGTTATGCAGTGATGCACCATACATAGAGTGCCTACAGTAGCACGCACCCACGCGGTTATCCAACAATCCGGGGTCAGCGCTGACATCCAGGCTTTTGATGGCTGGGCCTTATTTTTCCTGGCAGAATGGCGTACCCCCAGCCAAGTGTTAAGCGACCGACGGGATTGCCGTTGTGGCAGAGTTTCAGTTCAGCGGAGACAAAGGTAGAGGAGCATAAAAAACAAAAGAGGGCACAAAGCTTTCATAGGAATAGAAAACAAAGCAGCCTCACAAGGCATTGTTGTTGGGAGAGATGCAGCTGACGGATGCTACCTTGCGTACACGTGTGATACACGTTATTGGGGGCTGTGACTAACACTAACACAAAGTTGTTGTTGAGACTTCACAGAAACGCAATTCGATAGAAAATTAGACTCATCTAACTAATTCTCATTGCAGTAGCGCTCCACGGAACAACGATCGACGGCCTTGGTGATGTGTCTTGGTGATGTGTCTCGGCGGTTGGTGTTGGGTGCACCAATTAGGTATCGCGCCAGGCACGCCGCACAACGATCAGGAACCGTGCCTTTTAATGTGGCCAATCAGGCAATCCGAGGACCTGACGGAAATTATGCAAATTTTACTTTCTGCGCTGTTGTGAAAGTGCACGAAGCGAGTCACGACGCTTGAAGTGAGGGTCATTGGGCTGATAAGATTGGACAGAGACTTGCAGACAACCAATTAACACTCAATTCCCCTCTAAAAACGCCTTATTCGACTACCGTCTCCTCAACCGCTCGTGGCCCGTGAAGTCAAGAGCTAGACTACACGAGCACCCTGTAGCGGCAACGAACGCCACCTTTTCTCCAGAAATTATTAATGACTTTTTAAGGCAGAGCGTCTTTTTCTCTTTAATTCCCTCATCTCCCAGTCATTGACTCGATTTGAGTGGGCTGCACAATGATTTCATCGCCACTCAACAATCCTCGTCGCCTGTCTCTGCTGGTAGCCAACGGGAACAATGCCTAACGCCTAGAGTGCAGAGTTTTCTTCCCATCCATCCATCACACGGGAGACCAGGGTCTCAGATCCCCGGTGGAAACCCTCTTTGAGTCTCCAGAGTATCAAATTCTGCCGCACAAAGTGTTAGAGAGCCGAGAGCCTGGATGAAATGGATGTCATGGCCATGGCCCATGGCAGGGGATTCGAATAAAGGGTCTAATAAGTAGACATGGCCTAGGCCCAAGTTTCATGACAGGCCTGCTCGGTCAGACTACCTGAAGCTGTCAAGCAAAATGCGCTGTAATTTCCCTCGAGGAGCATGACAAGCCTGGTCAGGTCACAAGTACTTGAGACATGACCGCCGAATAGGGGTCTGTTCGTGTCACCTGTACCAGTTTAATGGGTCCATCCCACCATCACCAAACGTCGCCTGCGCTCTGGCTCTGCCATTGCAAGGCCTTGGTCTTGGCCTAGAGTCAGGGTGCGTGCTAGTGCGTGCTGCAGAAGCTGAGAGTTGCTGTTTCTCTGTGTTGTTTGCTTCTGCTCTCAGGTTCCTCGTAGTATATTAAATTTGACCCCCCCCAGGCTTTTGAACAGGCCACCCTTCTACGCTTCGAAACAAACTTGTTCTCGGTCCACAGACTTCGTTGGCAGAGTCTATCTCGCTCGTACATTTCTTCGTTGAATACATACATAAGTTACTTTACTTATTAGCTTGTGCTTCTCGCTGTCTGGATACAGAGCATCGATCTGTTGTCGCTTCCAACTCACCCTCTCACTTACACCAATCGCAAACGCTTTGAAAGCACTCACCTATACAACGAACACCAACACAATGCATTTCTCCAAGCTTATCCTGGCTGTTCTGCCTGCCTTCGCTCTCGCTAACGAGGGTACCACCACTCACACGTCCACCGCCGTCGTTACCAAGACCTACTATCTATCTCAGGTTCACACCATCACCGCCACTGGTGTGAGCACAACTGCTGTTGAGACTTCCGTCGAGGTTACGTCCACAGCTCTCGTTGAGGAGACCACCACCTTCTGGCCTGTTTCTCAAAACAACACCACGCCTGTCTCTACCCCCAAGGCCTCTAACACGGCTGGTACCACTGGTGGCTCGTCCGAGCCCTCGGAGGTTCCTGGCAACGCTGGATCTGCTGTCGCCGTCGGCAAGTTCGCTGTGGTCGGAGTTGCTGGTATGGTTGCCGCTGCTCTTCTGTAAGCGCGTTCTGCGTGGAATGAGATTCCTTGAGCATCTCACGACTGTCGTCTTGCACTAAAGCCGACAACAACCACCGTCTTCCATTTCTTGTCCATTCACCTTTTATACCCTGGCCACCAGCGCGGCCTATTCTTTATGATGAAACGCCACGATACCAACAGCAGGTCGACACTTGTCGCCTGCTTCACACTTGATGAGTTCTGAGACTCTGCCTCCTGGATAGCTTGACTGCTTCCTTACGCTTCATCACGCCCGCTCCACTGACAAAACATGCGGGCTTTCAACTCTTGCTGTTTCTTTCTTCCCTGGCAGCATGCACCCAGCGCGTTGACTGCGCTGCGTATAGTTCAAACCTTCGAGTTGTCGCTTGTGTTGAAGGGTAGCCGTTGATGTTCCCAAGCCTGTTCACCTTGACCAAATATATCGCAGTTCCAAATTTCCTCAGTTGAGGATATCACTCCAAGGCTTGGTAACCTCTCAATGGCTTTGAGATCATATCCCCTTCCTACCACGACAGCTGGTACATGCTCCTGGCTGGAAACCCTTTTTACCCCATTTATTCACTCAACATCTCTTCACTCGACTCTGCTGCCCTGTAGAGAGTCGTTTCCAAAGAGACGGGGACGACGTCGGCGACGTGGAAAATAATTCATATTCACTTCGGTAACTCTGCTTCTCGGATGAACTGGTTTTACTATACTTCTCTTTTGGCGATACCCCCTTTTTACGACGGCGCAGGTGATCCAGGATCTAGCTCTGCTTGATCCTTGGAGGACGGTTTGCAGCTTGGAGTATGGCTTTGATTTGATTCGGAAGGGGTGGGATACGATTTACATGAATAAGGAGGATTGGTGAATTTTTGAGTGTCCGACAATGGGCCAACGATGATGAGCCATGATAGATGGCTAGTAGATAGTATGAGAGCAATAGACTTTGTCACGCTCAACGATGGTTGGATCTTGCTTGAAAGTGAAGACTAGAGACCAGGTGTTGCCAATTCGAAATGGCGTGGAAACCAACGTCCGGTGACTAATCTGAACAGACCCTTGCTGTAGAATTACAATTTTACCCAGGGTTCTCAGTCTATCCGTCAAGCATCACTCTATAAGCTGGTTCAAATGTATACAAATGAGACTCGATACGAGAATCTGGTCTTTGACCATAGATAAGTCAATGAATAAATCTGCAGGCTTCAAAGCTCCTAACCGATGATTTCACCTTCGCGGTAACTATGGCGGTATTCGTGACGGGATTTAGAAAATGGGCTGAATAATGATAATGCGATGTTCTTTTATTGGTTCATCAATCGGATGCGGCCCGGGGTGTGCGGGTCTCATCGGCCTTTGCCCCCGAGTCTAGGAATTTGAGTTCTTTGAAGCAGCCGCTATTTTCGAAGCCTGCTTCCACATATCTCCACGAACGCCCAACGGCTTTCTTATTTTTCATTGTATCGTCCTTTCGGAGAGGTAGAAGTCGTTGTTTCTCTGTATTATAATGGCTTCTCTTGCTCCATCCCTCAAGCGGGCACATGCGCCTCTTCGCAAGGCGCTGAGCGCTACGCCCACACTTAGAACTTTCGCCACTGTACCTCCGAGTGGCAGCGAGCCCGGCAAACCTCGACGAAAGAGTTATTTCAAGGACACAGCAGTCTCAGACTTCTCCGATTTCCTTGCGACGTCGTCTCCAGCCCAGCCACTGTCTCCAGCAGAGGCTTACTCTTTGAAGACCGCCGAAGTCGGCCCTGAGGGCAAGAAACGAACCATCACACGACTGCCAGAATGGCTAAAGACACCGATCCCCGCCGGTAACGACAACTTCAAGAGCATCAAGAAGGATTTACGAGGATTGGGACTACACACCGTCTGCGAGGAGGCTCGATGTCCCAACATTTCAGAATGTTGGGGTGGTTCAGATAAGAATGCTGCGACTGCTACTATTATGCTCATGGGCGACACATGCACCAGAGGATGCCGTTTCTGCAGCGTAAAGACAAATCGCAACCCTGCTGCGTTGGATCCTCACGAGCCCGAGAACACCGCAGAGGCCCTGGCCAGGTGGGGTCTTGGCTATGTCGTGCTGACCAGCGTGGACCGTGACGATCTGGCAGACGGTGGTGCGAAACATTTTGCTGAGACAATCCGAAGAATTAAGCAGAAGAAGCCTTCATTGCTTGTTGAAGCTTTGACTGGCGATTTCCGAGGAGACTTGGATATGGTCAAGGTTGTGGCTGAGAGTGGACTCGACGTTTATGCGCATAATGTTGAGACCGTCGAGGACCTCACTCCCTATGTGCGAGACCGCAGAGCTACTTTCAGACAGAGCTTGTCTGTGTTGAAGCATGTCAAGGACATTATGGGCAAGGACGGTCCTATTACTAAGACCAGTCTGATGCTTGGTCTCGGCGAGCAGGAGCATGAGATCATGGCTGCGCTGGAGGGTAAGACAACCCTTTGAATAATGCTTTGTGAATCAGCTAACAGCGCTTAGAACTTCGAAAGGCTGACGTTGATGTCGTCACATTCGGTCAGTACATGCGACCTACCAAGCGTCATCTGAAGGTCGAGAAGTACGTGACCCCTGATGAGTTTGAGATGTGGCGCAAGCGAGCTCTGGACATGGGTTTCCTGTACTGTGCCAGTGGGCCTCTCGTGCGTTCTTCATACAAGGCTGGTGAAGCCTTCATCGAGAACGTATTGCGCAAGCGCTCCGGCGAGAAGGCTATGGCCAGTGGAAACCTTGGCCAAGCCGTTGCTCTCGACTCAACACAGTCGACGATCTAAACAGATCACTATACTCCTCCTTTCCACATCAACCACACCTCACTACACTAAATAATCATGGGCTATGACCGTATCGGAAGGCGTTTTGGGTAGGGTCAGATATTCAACTAGAAAAGCATGGTCTTCAACAAGGCTGCTGCGACCTTGTCGCACACTCACATACAATACAATCACTCACCCCTAGCGGGTTGTACATCAAATATCTGCATGTAAACGTGGTGGTTGTTCTGATATTGTCCTTGCTGTGTAACTGAACTCCTCTGGATAGGTTCGTTCACTACAGGAACGACGTCACTCACACTATGATCAACCCATCTCAGTGCCTGTCCCATATGTTTTCGTAGTGAAACTCAAGCATGCCTCGTAGCGACTTGATTATCTTACCGGATAGACTTGTCGTGGGTGATAATGGCAGCAGTTGCTCTTGTCATGAGCTGACACTGCCTGGAGGGGTTCTCATCTCTTGTGTAGGTAAAGTTGGAGTTGATGAATCACTGCCCTACATTAGACTTGTTCCACTACAGACGATCATATCTTGTGATCACATCACCCTTTCCATTACATTCTTGGGATGATTGATCTGGTTGCCACGGGGAAGGCACAATCGTAATCTTGATTACATGCAAGGGAAGAGCAGAGCGACAGTCAACAAGCTCTTTCCTATTTCTTGAACAAAGAGTTGCTCGGCCGTAACTTCTTATCGACGAAATATCTAAGGTACCTTCAACTTCTTGGACCTTTTCTTTCGACTCTGGTTTTCTTGATCAATTCACACGATTTCGACTTGGGCTACCTATAGGTATATTCACCTTCACTCTCTTGTCAGGTTCTTCATTATGAAGTTCCTCCTCCTTTTCCTATTCACCCTTTTGGGAAGTGCCGAAGCGAGGTACTGGCTGGAGGACATTGAGCACCGTGGGAGTGCTCCCTATTATCCTGACAAGCTTTACCCTGTGTTCCGTAACGTGAAAGACTTTGGCGCTGTTGGCGATGGAGGTTAGTACTTCACTCGGATTCAGCTTCATAGCTAACAAAACAGTTGCGGACGACACGGCCGCTATAAATGCAGCAATCAGTGAAGGTGTTCGATGTATTCCTGGTGTGTGCAAAGGAAGCACTATTTCACCCGCGACTGTCTATATCCCAGCCGGGTGAGTGCCCAGAATAACATCGCGAGTTTAGTATTGCTAACAGAGAAAGAACATATCTCATCAGCAACTCCCTCATTGATTTGTACTATACGCAAATCATTGGTGACCCCACAAACCGACCTGTCATCAAAGCATCCGCCTCCTTTTCTAAGCAAAGCTTCGGATTAATCGATGGAAACCCCTATCTGTCTACTGGTTCCCTCGCATGGAACTCAACAAACGTCTTTTTTCGCCAAATTCGTAATCTGGTTTTGGATACAACTGCCCTTCCCCCAGACTTTCCTGCTGTGGGTATACACTGGCCGTCATCTCAGGCAACAGCCATCACCAACTGTGTGTTCCAACTGTCGACCGTTCCTGGAAATCAACACACAGGTCTCCTCATTGAAGAAGGATCAGGGGGGCTTCTCAATGATCTTTATTTCTTTGGTGGGGGAAATGCCACAGTTTTGGGTAATCAGCAATTTACAGCACGCAACCTCTGGTTCTCCAATGCCGATGTCGCGATATGGATGACCTGGGACTGGGGGTGGACTTTCAAGAGTACAGTGTTTAAGAACTGTCGAGTGGGCATCAAGATGGACGATTCATCGTTCGGTGTTGGCTCTATCACGATTCTTGACAGTTGGTTTGAGAATGTTGATGTGGCTATCGCTACAACACGCAACAGCTCACAGAGTATCAGCAGCGCAGCTTCTTTGGCGATGGAAAACGTCAAATTTCAGAATGTGAACAGCGTTCTCATGGGCCCCGAAGGTACTGATCTGGCACGCTCTGCTATAGCACCAGTAGACAGCGCTGTTTTCCTGATGGTAGGCCGACTCGCGGAACTGTGAACATTGCTAACAGAATCAGGGGCACTACGCGAACATGGAGGGCACATTCGATGCGATGGCCCTTTATCCGCTTCCTTTCACTCGGAGTCAAAATCTCCTTGATCGCAATATCTACTACGAGCGATCAAAGCCTCAGTACGAGCAAGTTCCAGGCAGTTACTTCATCTCAGCAAAAGCAAATGGTGCATACGGTGATGCATCGCATGATGATACTCAGGCACTTAATGCCTTATTCCAGTACACGGCGGCAAAAGGGCTCATCGCATATCTTGACGCAGGATACTATATGGTTTCAGACACTGTACACATCCCACCGAATGCCAGAATTGTGGGTGAAGCCTTGGCATCAATCATCATGGGGACAGGGCCCAACTTTGGGGACTTGAGCAAACCTCGACCTGTCGTCCAAGTCGGTCGCCCTGGTGATGTTGGCCAGATAGAGTGGTCAGATACAATTGTATCAACCCGTGGGCCAACAGCAGGTGCCATCCTAATTCAGTATAATTTGTTTGCTCCTGGAGCCCCCTCAGGCATGTGGGATGTACACACTCGAATTGGAGGTTTTGCTGGGACCTATCTTCAAGTTCCAGACTGCCCTGCGATCAAAGGGACAAACGCGGTCAACCCGAGATGTCTGGCAGCTTACATGAGCTTCCACGTAACGGCTTTCGCTGGGGGTCTATTCACAGAAAATTGCTGGTTTTGGGTCGCAGACCACGATCTTGAGGATCAAAAATACCAACGTGTTTCTATCTTTGCAGGAAGAGGAGTTCTTGTGGAGGCACAGAGAGGCCGCATCTGGCTCAGTGCGTCTGGTTCAGAACACCATGTTCTGTATCAATATCAGCTCGCCAACACCAGAGACGTTTACATTGGCCACGCACAGACAGAGCAGGCTTACTTTCAACCCATACCCGTGGCTCAATACCCATTCCCTCTTGTGCCAGCACTGAACGATCCAAACTTTCAGCAAGACTGCCAGAACGACCCTGATCCAGGATGTAATATGGGATGGGGCATGAGGATTCTCAACTCCAGCAATGTTGCCGTATATGGGGCAGGGTTGTATTCATTTTTCACGAACTATAACGATACCTGTGCTAGCAACAAATCTCCAGGATTCTGCCAAGCAAGAACTTTGAGCATTCAAGGCTTGAGCCCTGGAACGAGGTTTCTAGGATTGACTACAGTGGGCACTAGGATCATGGTGCATCGAGATGGGATGGATTTGGCTCCGGCTAGTGACAACAACAGCACATTTGCAGACACTTTGGCTTTGTATGTATCATGAGCATTTGACATACTTTTTTGATGTCAGATAATGAAGGGGGAAGCTTAATAAGGGTATCGTTCGCTATACCAGTAAACTAACTAGAATTCCAAATACCTCTCAATGTTGCCAATGCAATAAACACAGCTTCATCTGTCCTAATATTCCGGCATCCTTGACCAGGCAACACATTAACCCAGTGGTCGAACAACTCCTTCGTCCTGGGACCCTGGATGCCCATACTGCTGAGTTCTTGATCGTTCATTGCTGCAAACTCCAGACCTCGCGGGCCACCAAAGACAATGATAAGATGGTTGAAGTTGACTCTCTTAGACGGCGGGAAAACCCTAGAGGCCGGAACGCCACGTTCGGAGGTGCCAATACTGACATCGTAACCGTTCTCGTAGGGACTCTCAGTGAAAACATTGGAGAGGGAACTGGCCCTTCTTACATTGTATCCCCAGTAGTAACCGCCCTCAGTTCTTGGTGCAGCAGGATGCACAGGTTCAGGGTATTGGGTCTCATCCTCGGAAAACTTGAGTGTTATCCGTGTCTTTGCTGGGATCTTGGCCTCAACCTCGACAGGCTCCCCCAGACCAACTTCAACGAGCGAACCGGAACCTGTGCTTGTTTCACCAGGAATAACTATTCCTTCCCGATAAGAGATCCATTCCTTAGGATTTGGATGATGCGGCATTTCGAGAGTGGGCAACATGGCAGTAAGTCGCAAGTTGGGGTGCAGGCCGAAAATTTGTTTGCGCATAAATGGTGGTGCCTCCAGGTAGGTTAGAATGTGCGTGAGAAAATGGCACGGGTCGGTGTCGCCTGTGTAACTGTTGGTATCTGTTTGGCGAGGGCGGGTCGCGAGAGGAGAATCGTCAAAAACAACCACTTCGTCGACAGAGAAAGCAGCGAGGGCACGAGCAATGCGAGCGGGTTGGTTCATTCGCTGGTCAGCAGAAGCGAGGCTGTGATTGTTCGTTAGTAGAGATAGACACTATAATAAAG
This sequence comes from Fusarium proliferatum ET1, assembly GCF_900067095.1. NCBI lineage: Eukaryota > Fungi > Ascomycota > Sordariomycetes > Hypocreales > Nectriaceae > Fusarium > Fusarium proliferatum. The sequence continues at coordinate 1,733,939 of NW_022194791.1, forward strand.
ATACATACTCTGAGAGGATACTGCTGGGAATGGCAACGGAGATGGTCCATGATCGACCACCTTCAATTGGGTCAAATATCGTGGAAGGTCTGGCGGAACCTCCCTCTCGACCATTATGTTCGGTTTTGCGTTTCTGTTAAGAGTTAGTGAACTGGAGTGAATTGAGTGTTAACTGATTACTGACCTTAGAGTTGCGCTCTGAGTAAGACATCTTGTTGTTAATTACAAGGACTGATAAGATCTGAAATGTGTAGATCACTCGAGGTAAAGTTGCGACAACCTAACTCTAGCAAAAAGTTGTGATAGTGGGGTCAAATGTCCGGCAGAATATCGCCGCCTTGGTCACCGCCTGCCCAACACAGAGCTTTCGAGGTTCGCCCGCGCTTCGTCAGCATCATGGTGAACAGGATGCGACAAATGTGGCCTTTCATGACAAACACAAGGACTGAACATTAACGGAATCGCGACCATGAGTGGCCCCATCAACATTGCTTCTGAGTCCGAATGGAGTAGTCTCCTCTCGGGTACAAATGTGGTCATCGCAGATTGTACGTTCGAACAGTCCGTGAATATCCATGTCATAACTAACACGACTTCTACTTAGTTTACGCCGACTGGTGTGGTCCCTGCAAGATGATTGCGCCTACATTCGAAGCTCTCGCCAAAGAACACTCACGCCCGAAGAAGGTTGCCTTCGCAAAGGTCAACGTCGATAACCAGTCCGGCATCGCCCGAGCCCAAGGTGTTTCCGCCATGCCGACCTTCAAGATCTTCCACAACGGCACCTGCATCGAGACCATCAAGGGTGCCAACCCCCCCGCTCTCACAGCGGCTATCAATAATGCGGTGAAGCTTGGCGGACCAGCTACTGGTAACGTTTTTAAGACTCCCGGGCGAACGCTCGGTGGCGAGTCACGATCTGCCTCGCTGTCCAAGCAGTGGAATTTGAAAGCCGTCTTCGATGCTCTGATAGCGTTCTTTGGACTATACTTTGTTTCTCTGTTCACTGTAAGTGACCGACTGGCGGTCTTTCAGTGTGAAATACTGCGGTTGCTAATTAGATGGTAGTTTGACCCGTATAAGTCAGCGGAAGACAGCCCCTTCAACCTTCATCGTAAACCAGCACCAAGAAACACCGGTGGATCGCAGACCGCTGGTGGTGCCAGAGCTCCCCCACGTTCGTCCTTCAAGACATTGGCAGATCTTGGTGGTGATTAAGGAACTTTGGGTATGGCGTTCATCGGTAAAGGGCTCTACTTGGGCATGTATATTCAATCTTTTCAGGCGAACTTACTATACAGTTCTAGAATCATTCGACTCGTTTATATGATGTTGAATCTCCATTTTTGATTCATGGTGACCAGTTAGCTTGTAGCGACCTAAAGATAATTGCCACATATATCAATCAGCACGTGACCACGCGTATACACGAAAAGACGAAGCTCTTATAGTAAAACTTCGACTCCATTGCCCCAAATCTGTATAGTACAGAAAATGTTGTCGGCCAGAAGAATACGAAATGCTTGCCCGAGGTGTAATGCTTCCTATTTAACGGTATCGTCAGGATTTTATTCTTCCAGTGCTTTACTTCGCTCGCAACGTATTTCTTCATTCCGTTCCTTGCAGCCCAATAGGAAGGCTGCAATTTCACAAGCATTTTCGACGTCAAGATGTTTGCGACAAGACACACAAACAACGGGACAGGCGTCGCCGGAGGAAATTGAGCAAATTGTTCGAGACGCTAAGCAGAGATTTCGAGATACTTTACCAAAGGGATATCTTAACGACGAAGAATATGCGGTGTACGAACGGTTGTACGGTGCGCCGCTGCGTGAGACGAGACCTGAAGATGTAGGTATTCCAGAACATGCAGACATGGGACCACAGCCCCCGCGGCCAGATAATGAAGGCATTGTATTGAGAGAGCTGGAAGGTGGCGAATTTGAGGAGGTCGCTTACGAAATTCCTTTCAACGAGGGTGTCGAGGACATCAACGAACCAACTCCGGAACCCGACTTGGAGGACCGTGCAATCGACCAAATCGTGCCAGGCTACGTGGATTTAGTTGCCAGAAGCCAACGGGAATACGATGCACTACAGAAACTTTCGGAAGACTTCAAGGTCGCACAGCAGAAGCAACAAGAGGCGGAAAATGAAGCAGCGGCCCAGGAAGAGCTGGAAATGGAACAGCTGGAGGAAGATACGAAAGCGACCTGGCCTGAGGAGTATGAGCATAGTGAGCGACCCACTGGCGAGGAGGCACGATTTCACCCCCTGACTCTGGAGGGTCGTTTCTGGGGAAGTCCTATTGAAATTCTCTTGCCACAAGACGAAATGATCATGCCGATTCGTGATCTTCTACAGCGAACTCACATCGATCACGTCAAGAGTGCTGCTGAAACAGCCTTTGGCGGTCCAGGTCTTCCACTGTCTCCTGCGACACCTGAGGCTAAGAGGAATGGAAACATGTTTGGCGTTGGCCTTCCAGCAGACCAGCGACATATGACTGAGATTGAAGGAGATGCTTTCCTTGCAGGCTTCATGCCGCCAGCCTATGCCTCAGTAATGGCTACCCTCAAAGAAGTTCGCAAGCGAGTCGGAAGTGAGTGGCTTCAGTCTAAGCTTAAAGATGGCAGTGGCATGAGCGTTCTTGATGCAGGATCTGGTGGCGCAGGCTTGATTGCCTGGGACGAGATCGTGCGAGCAGAATGGGATCTACTGCAAGAAAAGGGTGAAGTCAAGGGTGATAACCCCCCAGGCAAGCGCACAGTCATTATTGGCTCTGATCGTTTACGACACCGTACCAAGACTTTCCTGGAAAACACCACTTTCCTCCCTCGACTTCCCGACTATGAGCACTCAGGAGAGATGAAGGGTGAGCATCTAGATGCGGGTAGCAAGCCTCAGCCTCGCAAGAGTTATGATGTCATTATCGCCTCTCATCTGTTTCTTAAGGAAGAGCAAGACCACTACCGACAAGCAGTCCTTAACAAACTCTGGTCCTTGTTAAACAAAGATGGAGGTGTTCTGATTGTCCTAGAAAAGGCTCACCCTCGAGGATTTGAGGCTGTCGCTCATGTTCGAGACACCGTTCTTCGGCAGTTCCTTTTGCCCCAATCTGGAGAGCCAGAGCTTGATAGTGAAGCCTTTAACCCTGCTTATGAACGGGAAAAGGAGCTTGGATATGTTGTTGCCCCCTGTACTAACCAGGGACTGTGCCCGATGTATCAGACACCTGGTAAGAGCAAAGGCCGCAAGGATTACTGCCATTTCAGTCAGAGATTTGTCCGTCCTGCGTTCTATTCTCGAATGCTTGGAAACAGCGCGAGGAATCAGGGCGAAGTCGAGTTCAGCTATGTTGCCTTCAGACGTGGTGTCGCTAAGGAGCGGTCTATAAGTGGCAAAGAAGCTGCAAACCGAGCCTTTGAAGGATACGAAGACTCAGACGAAAGGCCCGATATGCAGAGCCTGCCGCGATCTATTATGCCCCCATTGAAGAAGAAGGGACATGTCACCCTTGACTTCTGCACACCGGAAGGCAAGCTTGAGAGATGGACCGTTACCAAGAGCCAGAGCAAACTCGCATACCACGATGCTCGCAAGTCACGATGGGGCGATCTTTGGGCGCTCGGAGCCAAGACGCGAGTTCCACGCAACGCTAGTGTTGGCAAGGGACCTGACGACGGTGGTAAACGAGCCGGACAAGGCAAGAAGCCTAGAAAGGTCGAGATTGTCATGGGCCCTGGCGGAATCAGTGCCAACGAGAAGAACGCCCCTCGTGAGCGTCGTGGAAAGAACAAGATGGACAAGAAGAGCCGCCTTATCAAGGAGATTCTCGAGGCTGAGGAAGAGGAAGAGAGAATAATTGCCAAGCAAATGGATGAAGAAGTAGAGGCTGAACTGCGAGACGACTCTGACAGAAGAGGTCGATCATAGGTGGATGTATTATATGTAAAATAGACGTACCAACACACTGGTTCGAGGCCAGGAGGTCATGATGAGGGTATGGAGCATGATGATAGATCTCAACACCAAAACAACAAAATAATGTAACGATTTTATGCAAAACGGTCCTTGAGCCTTTGAACCACACTTGATAGCTGTGAAGTAGTATCTAACAGCATGCTGAATATTGTCCAAGTCATTCGGCTTACTTACAAACTTCTTGAATGTGATTCGAAACAACTGAATTCAACAATAAGAGCCACGCCCGGTTAGCTCAATCGGTAGAGCGTGAGACTCTTACGAGTACGCGATCTCAAGGTTGCGGGTTCGACCCCCGCATCGGGCTGTTCCTATAAATTCGATTGCGAGCGTTTGCGAGGCTTTCTTTTTTTTTTTATACGTATTTTGCCCTTTATGATGATTGTGCTTTGGTAGCATGGTGGTGTTTCTGATGAAGTGAGCCTTGACGATGTGCACCTTTTTGTCTGCTCTTGACGAATGGCAATTTGTGATCCAATTGGCCTTGCTATTCCTTTATCATGACATGGATTGGACTGCTAATGGGAGTAGCCCAAGTCCATATCATGGCCATTCTAACATCACCTGTTCTGATATCGGATGGTTTTCTCGAAATTTGCATCTCCGCCCAAGACCCAAAACCACGGAATTGCATGCTCTGCATCGGATCATCTTATCGCTGCCCACACATGAAATAACGTGCTTTATCGCAATTCTGACATCTCCGGTTGCGGCCCGCGGAAGTCGGCGATTGCGTTATCAAGGGTGTCTTTGGTGCCCGCCGACAGCCCGATTAGAGAGATGGCGTGAGTTTGAGCCAATGACACGAGCCTGATTTGGAGTTCTTTGGAGGGGGAGGGGCAATGGGGTAACCCTTTTTTTTCCATTTTCCATATGCTCATGAGGGAAAGAGCAGGGGTTCAGGGTCTAGTCTCGTTCAGTTCAGTTCATGAGAGGAGAGCTCTTCTATAAGCCGACCGAGTCTCGCAGTCGCGATATTTTGGTGCGCTTTTGTTGAGGTGAAATCTTTCTTTTCCTTCTTTTCTGTATAAGCAGACCAATTTCTCTATTCAAAATGACATCAATTATACCATCTTCGCTTCTCGCAGCTCTCAACTGCAGAGGCAATACTCATCTTGTCATTGGCACCAACCCGCTCGCTGCGACTCGATGTACCCAGTCTCTAAGCTCTGGCGCAAAACCAATCCTTATTGCCCCCGAAGGCTCTGAACTTCACTATGCTCTACAAAAGAAGATCGACGATGGCAGTGTCCAATGGCACAAGAAGCAGTTCGAAGACGCCGATTTGCTAAGATTTGGCCGCGAGGAAGTGGATGGTGTAGTCGATGCCGTCTTTGTCACATCAGGACCACGAGACCCTCAAAGTATGTCTTATACCAAGAGTACAAGGGTAATTAATAACGATTTCCAGGCCTTCATATTTCTGCCCTCTGTAAACGAAATCGCATCCCCGTAAACGTTGTTGACGCTCCTCAACTCTGCACATTCTCTCTCCTCTCGACACATACCGACGGCCCGCTCCAGATCGGCGTCACTACAAATGGTCGTGGCTGTAAGCTAGCCTCGAGAATTCGTCGTGATATTGCCGCTTCTCTCCCAGTCAACCTCGGTGCTGCCTGCACACGCCTCGGAGACGTCCGCCGCCGCATCCATGATGAGGATTCCTTAGGTGCTCAAGACGACCCCGCCTCTCTTGATGATTCGTATGACCAAAACGCTCAATTCAACCGCTTGATTACCGAGGAGGATGCAAAGAACCGAAGGGTGCGCTGGTTGAGTCAAGTCTGTGAATACTGGCCCCTCAAGCGTCTCGCTGCTATTACCGACAACGATGTCGAGACGGTTCTCAAGTCATATCCCGGTAACGGTCCCGATATCAAGCGCGATCCTGGTACACCAGAGAAGCGTGTTGGTACCATTATCTTGGCTGGTAGCGGACCTGGTCACCCCGATCTCCTCACCCAAGCTACCCATAAAGCTATCAAGACCGCTGATCTTATTCTCGCTGATAAGCTGGTGCCTTCTGGTGTCCTTGACCTTATCCCCCGCCGCACTCCTGTTCAGATCGCTCGCAAGTTCCCCGGTAACGCAGATCGCGCCCAAGAAGAACTTCTTGAAATGGCTCTCGCCGGAGTTCAAGAGGGCAAGACAGTCTTGCGCCTCAAGCAGGGTGATCCATATGTATATGGACGTGGCGGTGAAGAGGTTGCCTACTTCCGTCAACACGGCTTTGGGGACAGAGTATCGGTTCTCCCAGGTGTTACAAGTGCTCTTAGTGCTCCTCTTTTCGCTGCCATCCCTCCTACGCAACGCGACGTTGCTGACCAGATCCTGATATGCACTGGCACGGGCAAGAAGGGAAAGGCTCCGTCACCGCCAGAGTTCGTGCCCAGCCGTACTGTCGTCTTCCTCATGGCCCTTCACCGCATCAACGGCCTCATTCGTGAGCTGACCACTCACATCGAGCTCGAGCCTCTTGCCCCGGCTAACGAAGAGGCTGCTTCGGCGCAGCCCCCTCCTCCACCAGAACCTACTCAAGTCTCGCCCGTAACAGGCGAGAGCAAGCGAGTACTCTGGCCCCGCAACACTCCGTGCGCTGTCATTGAGCGTGCCAGTTGTCCCGACCAGCGGGTTATTAGAACTACACTTGAGCATGTTGCTGAGGCTATTGAGACAGAGGGCAGCCGGCCTCCAGGTCTCTTGGTTGTTGGACGATCTTGCGAGACTCTGTTCACCCCTGAAAAGGGTCGAGCTTGGGTCGTTGAGGAGGGATTTAGAGGGATGGAGATCGAAGATTTCACCGTCGGCCTTGAGGCCTTGCAAGCATGATTCATGACATCCTATATAATTTGGTTTGGAGTTTACGCGGGCATGATAAGGGTTGCATAACTGGAGTTGGATAGACCTGGATACTACTTCTGCATAGACTCATATCAACAATGATCATCATTACTATCCAATCTTGATTCACTCTGCACGCGAGCGTATCGTGTAGACACATAGTGGTGCATCGCCGTCCCCCACTAACGGTCTCTTGCTTGCTAAAGTTTTCCGCAAGTCTTGCTGTCCAGGCTTTTCCAAAGGGGCACGCTCTTTATACTTCATCACCCAAAAGACCTTTCAAGTAGTTACCTCTCGATCCACAGGGCTGGTTCTCCACTTTCCCAAAGGCCTTTTCTTTTGCCAGTCACGCAATGCCTTGTCAAAATTGGTCCCCAGCTTTGTAATCATCAGCTGGACAGTCGAATCAGCCTCCGTTTTCTTGAGTGAGTAGATCGGATCTTTTAGATGATACTCAAGGTGATTCAGTTGCGTGCGATTGATTGAGTATTCCCATATTTGCTGTTTAGGATCCTTGAGGAAAGCATCAAGCCATTGGAAGTCTTTGCACTCTGTTTCGTTCCAACAGGAGGACTTTCGTGAGCCCATCCTACAAGCTTGTCTGGCGGAGAATGAATTGAACGATGGAGCACCTCTCGCAGCACGGTTTCTAGGAAATCCTGCACTGCCGGAATTGGAGGCGCCTTATTTGGCTCCAGAATCTTGAGGAGAGTATCAAGAAACTGGTCAAACATACCATAGTTGTCCCCTGGGAGCCAGAACTCCTTGTTGTCATTTAGAGTTTTGCAGCTCTGCTCCAGCAAACACAAAGCTTATGTGCCGCAGAATTGATATAAGCTTCTTTCAGCCCTTCAATGAGTTTCTAGCCTTGAAGCCACCGGTCCTTAGACAGACGAGATCTGACTTCTTCCACTGTGAAGCACAGCTGTTGTCCACCATGGTCAAGGATGAACTTGTAGAGCTCGGGGAGTTTATCATACAAAACATTTCTCTGAGATGACATGCACCACGAAAGACTCTTCAAAAGGGACCTTTCAGCTCTAGGCACAATTTTTCGGAAAAAACTAGAAGTGCTAGTGATTTGCTCTTCTAATGTCACGCAACATCTCTGACCAACTTGCGTTCGAAGTATCCATTCTTCTTCATCCCTGTGCTTTTCGAAGGTGCTGAGAATGAAACAATAGTGGCCGAGCTTCCATGAAGTCTGAGATTGTATCTCGTCTTGTGGAAATGAAACACGCGCACCACTTCCGCCTTACCAAACAAACCCCCGTCATCCTCGCTGTGAGCGGCTTTCCTCCCAATGTCGTAGTCCAAGAAATCTTCAAAGTCGGGAACGAGTTTTGGAGGAAGTTGATCACCGTTCAGATTGTACAGAATCCTAAGGGTAGTTTGATCTTGGCACCCATCACAGTCAACTTGAGAACGCGTTGTCTGTCCCAGCATGAAGTAGAAGCCAGCTTCTGAGCAGATCTCGTTCAAACAACGTCCAACGGATCGATCGCGGCTTTTAAGATCTCGCAAACACAAGCTTGGTTTTGTGTAAAGGAGATCAAAGAGGTAAAGAAGTTTAACGACTGAGGGGAAGTCAGTCCGAAACTTACCCAGCATGGATTTGAGAGCCCTGCTGTGCTGGGAGAAAGTGGAGACCGATAGCTTGTCTTCCCCCATTGCAAAGAATTTGTAGGCGAGGACGAGTCGATATCCAGATATCAGTTACTCGACTTCATGTGTCACATATGAATACTAGGACATGGCTGTGAGGTCAAACTCGGGGCTTTCGGCTGTTGAAAGGCGCCGTTTTTGAGATCCAAAGCACAAGCAAACGTCACCACCCTCATGTTGCGAGGGAAGACAGACGACTAGAGTTCCGATCATGTCTTGTCCCTTTTCTAAATCACTATGGTTCGTGGGGGAGAAGCTTGTGAGGATCGCCTCGTAGTTCGAATATACCGAGTCTTTTGGTCGTATCGCGCAGTATCCTTGAGCTAAAGTCCTCAAACCACTTCTTGTTCACATTGAACTTCGAGGCATCAAGCTCCCATGTATTGCGTACCGAAGTGTCGACACCCATCCTATTGCGGTGATCAGAGGACACCCGTTGGAAATGACCGTTGCACTATCCTTGAATAACGTTGAGTTAACAGTTGTCGTAAGGCACGGATGAATGCAGTGACCCTCCCTCTTGTTAATGAGATCAAGCGTAGCAAACAAATAATAACAAGGAACTGTTTGTTCGCAGTGCTAAACGTTGCCCGCTTCTGTTTGACTTGCTGTTTGATCTTCTCTCTGATTGTGCGGCAAACCCTGGTCTATACCGCCCATCCCGGAGATGCAAAGTCGTTTGTTAGGCTGTGATTCTTCCGCAGTGGGTGGCCTTCTCACTTCAGGTGAATTCGGTGGCGGCCCGTATGGACTCACTCCCGCCAGCAAGATGATCTCACGGTATCGTTTCTCACCAAGTGCCTTCTTCATGAAGTCACCCCGGAGAGGTTGAAGAACTCTCTCTAAGCCATTGTAGTTGAAAACCCAGCTTCGCAAGTCAGGTTCAGCCTGGGCCCCAGTCTTGGTCACTGTGAGTTTCTCACACGTGCCAGTTGTCTGATCCAATATCCTTAAGGCTTGGAGCGACTTTTCTACCCCGATAGCATGCTCGATATGCAACCTTCGAGCCTTTGGTGCGTTGAATTCCCAGACAGTCTTCTCGGGCGAAGTCAGGAATAGATCCAGTGCAGTACAATCCCCACAGAACCCACAACCTCGCTCTCGGAAAACCAATCCGCTGCCAGCCTGAGATTGTCTGGGCAAGTCTAGGCGGATGATTTTGCGCACAAGAAGCTCAAGAGTATCCAACAAAGCTGGTATTTCCCTCCACAGGCCGTCTGCGGACAAACGAATGAGGGGGGTTAGCAAGCAGAAGATAACGCCGAATGGATCCTTGACAAGAATCCATCTCGCTTTCTCTGCCACGAAGAGAGAAAACGTCTCTTCAACCACCCTAGAAGCTTCTACGGATGCTCCTATAGCGTGGCACTCAGTGATGAGCCGAATAAAAGGCCCGCAGATTAAATCGTGTCTTGGAGTCTCGACCAACCACCCTTCTTCCGCAGGCTCAAGCCTGAGGGGTGAGAAGTTGAGTTCACCATCGCTGTGATTTATAATGCTTTTGAACATTTCCTTTGCATGTTTAAATTGTGGTTCATTTCTGAACTGGTAAATGTGGAATAGAAGTTGAATCAAAAGTGCGCTGTGGCTCTCGCTGTGACGCCCAGTCGCAACTCTAGGAAGCAGCCTAAAAACGTCGCATGAGCATCAAATCGACCTGAGTAAGTAACAGTCGGCAAGAGAAGATAGACGAACCTGTTGACAATCCATTGAGTACTGTCGCAACGGAGCCGCATTAAGTCGAGAATCATTTCCAGATCCTTATACTCCCAATTGAGCTCTGTGTTGAGCTTCTCGTCCATTATTGTCTCCGACCATCCATCAAAAGATTTCCATACAGGTGTACTGACGGCCAGGATAGTACGCGAAAATTCGCGATATAACAATCCAAGTTCCACAATGGGCTTCTTTGTGATACCATCAAGCCTGTATTGAGGTTAGATAACACATGGCTTTAGACGCAAGAAACTTACCATTCTTTCCAATCGATAGAATCTTCTGAGCCTTCACACTTCCCTGCAAGATACTCTGCAAGTACATGCACCACAGTGATGCCTGTTTTTCGGAAAGCTGTTGTATATAGTGGCATATAACCAGACCTCAAGCACCAGTTCACGATGGGGTTGATGCATGTGCATAGCACTTGCGTGTCAGTCCCAGAGTCGCAAAGCTTGTCAATTATGTTTTCTGCCACCTTGATTGTACCCGCAGGATTCTTCTCCAAGTCGTCGACGACCATTGCAACAACAGGTGCTATGCCTGGATGATAGGTCTCGTGATCTCGAGTATGTCGTCCTGGCCGCGGAGAGGTGTTTCGACTATCATCTGTTCTCACCAGGTCCAGCAATCCTTCTTTAGGTATCAGAAGGACTGCATGGTCGTGCCAGCGGCGAGTCATTTCGTGTTCTTCCATAAGATGTTCATTACTCATGCCTTCATCATCATCACTGGCAGGTTCAAGGTCCCATTGCCGTTCAACATCAAAGCCCAATAACTCGTTTTCTGCATCAAGCTCTTTGTTTTCTGCCAAGAATTGACCTTCAGGCGTGAAGAGTCCGTTAATTGAACTTTCCACGGTTTTTCGAATGAGATTATCGGCGACCTCGTGCGTGATTTCAGCGAACAGCATGTAAAGCCCGGCTTCTGAACAAGAGGCGGACAAAGCTTCGCATACTGCCTTGTCCCGGCCCCTTGCTTCTTGGAGAGATAAAACCCCGGTGCCTTTCTTGTCGTCTAATTTATACAGTATCTTTTTTGTGCCAAAATGTCGGCGCTGCCACATCTGAAGAACTTCTTCCACGCGGCCGCTTCCCACGTATGATGAAAGGGCAGTGCTTTGCCCATCGTTGAACCGATGGACTATGTACGAGATAGTGAGCCGATATCCGGAGACCAGTTCGGTGGCCAGGCTGTGTGCAGAAGAAATCCAGCCAATGGCGGACAGGGCGAGAGCCGACGAAGCTGCAGTTGACACAGTTTTCCGTCTTCCACCAAGAGATACACCAATATCTCCACCGTGGTGCTCAGACGGCAGACAAACGGAAATGTGGCCAACAATGCGATCAGACTGCTCAAGGCTTTGGTCTTGCTCGGCTATAGGGCCCGGCCCTTGAAGTGTCAACTTTTTTGGACTCAGCAAGACATTTTGTATATCCAGTTCCTTAGTGATGTCCTGCGCTATCCTATCCAGGCATGACCGCCAGGCCGGATTGATCAAGTCGAATTGCGCACGGTCAAGCTCCCAGACATTCTGGGCCTTGTTGTCAGTACCCTGAACCAAGTGGCTCAACTCTTTGATGATATCGGCATAGTGATCTGTTAGAGGTAGCGGTATTATTTGCTGCCCTCCAATCTTGAGACCCGGGTTGACGAACTCGTGGTAGCTTCTGAAGGATACAAGTCTAGGTTCTGCCTGAATGGCATTCAGGGACGCGAACAGCTTCTTCTTCCATTCACTTTCTTCAATCTCAGGCGCGTCGTCATCATCGTCATCACTGATTTCGATGACGTGTTGTGGTTGTAACATCCCGAAGGTATGTTGGGGTATAAAGTGTCATGTCATGTCTAGGAGACGAGATTTGGTGAAAGGAGTGAGTTTGTCACACGTCAAAAGTGGCACGCGTCTCATGGGTAAGCGCGACACGCGAAAGAACTGGACACGGGGACGATGGCCAATACCAACATTTCAACCGAAATATGTCAATTTCGCCATCTATTGGCATTTGCTCCATAGTTCAGTTGACATTCGTTAGTATTGGTCACAGATTCTTTACGGCTCCAGAAGAGGCTGAGCTATATATCTGTCCCTTAGTACCTAAGAGGGCCAGTGCTGCCGCATTTCAGCCAGCGGCCCGGCCCGTTACCAGCGGAACAGGAGGCAAGGAAATCTAGAAGCTCTACTCAAAACGACAAAGAGACTGTGTCAATCTACGATAGACTTGGTAGACTTTGAGACTACCTTCATGATCATTGTGGCACCTCAGTTCCGGGTCAGAAGTTTTCTTGCTCTTTGAAGCGTTCTCAATGCCCTGTTCACCGTTTATCCATTTCTGGTATTAAACAATGCGAGCTCACTCAAAAGAACCTGAAGCGCGTGTACATATGATCGTGGAACAGTTTTGCTCGATTACCCTACCTACCCATCAAGGTTCTTCGTCAATACCGCTTTTACTTATTAGAAATACGTATATAATATGCCCTGGCTGGCGACGCCACTGGGGGACCATACAAGAAATATCCTTATCTCACAGCCAATATCTCACTTCGTGTGTCAATCGACTACCTCCTACCATTAACCAAATATCTAAATTGTATAATACGTCCAAAGGCCAGCAAGAGTCAGTTTGGGCAAGTATTGTAGATCTTACCAAGGACAGCTGACTCATCAGCCCCGCTATTGCAAGACAATATCTCTCAAGTGAAGCCTTCATCATGTTGATAAATCTCGATTTCTCCGATGCAAAGATGGGTTTCCTATCACAACGAGCCACAGAGGCAGTTGGTGGCCTAGATCTTCCATGGAGGTTCGCACCGAGAGGAGACTATGATGCAGATCATAACCCAGATGGTTTGATATCATTTGGCACAGCGGAACATGTACGAGAGCCTTTTAGCCAGAGCTTCAGAATGCTGACCATTCTAGGCTTTGGTAACAAAGGATTTGAAGGAGTTCACAGACAAGAATGTATGAGCGCATTCGACAATCCTGAAAAGCGGAACAGCTTATAACTCACGCACATAGGTCACCATCTCCCTAACAGATTTCCTCTATCGAGGTAGCCATGCAGGGGGTTCTCGCTTCCCCAAAGCATTAGCGGCCCACCTCAACGAATACCTTCAACCTTGTAGCCCTGTAACTCCTGATATGATTCGTTGCGTTGGTGCTGCTACCGCAATGCATGATATTCTCGCCTGGGGAGTCGCGGATCCCGGTGATGGCGTCTTGACCAGCAGGCCTGTATATGGCCGATTCGAGCTTGATTTCGGTAACATGTCTCAAGTCAGAGTCGTATACCCCAACAATAAGATAGAAGAAGCGTTCCAAGATGGTATTGTCGAAAAGTTCGAGGAGGCGTTGTTGCGCTCCCGAAAGGCCGGGGTCAATGTCAAGATGGTGATAATCGTTAATCCCCATAACCCCCTTGGTAAGAAACTATTGGTACGTCTCTGCCCAAAGACCTAATAGTTTTCAGGACGCTGTTATCATAAGTCGACGCTCATCAGTATAATGCAATTCTGCCAGAAACATAGACTGCATCTGCTGAGCGATGAAATATACGCCTGCTCCGTTTTCGACACAGATGAGCCGGCAGTCCCTTTCACCTCGATACTTTCAATTAATCCGACTGATCTTATAGATCCAGAACTTCTTCATGTCACTTATGGTCTTAGCAAAGACTTCGGTGCGGCTGGTCTTCGGCTTGGTGCCATAATCACTCGCAGCCAACCTGTCCTCCGGGCTATCGAAGCGGCCTTGAGATTCAACAACCCCTCTGGAGCTAGCTTAGCTATCGGAAGCGCCATGCTTGAGGATCGAGCGTGGTGTCGAGCTTTTATTGACTCTTCAAGACTAAAACTTGCCCAAGCACATCGCCATATTACGTCCCAGCTCCGTGACATGGGTATTAAGTACTTACCCGGCAGTAACGCAGGGTTCTTTATTTGGGTTGATCTATCCCCATACCTTCCATCCGACTTAGACGGAGAGTCGAATCAGGAATTTGCTCTCGCGAAAAGGTTGCATAAGATGGGTGTGTTTCTGCACCCCCGCGAGGAGCATTCTATCGAGCCAGGATGGTTCCGAATGGTATATTCGCAAGATCCAAGAACTGTTACCGAGGGGCTTCGGAGGTATGTTGATGGTTACTGCATTAATGACCAAGTGCCAATGCTAATAATTCTAGAATCCACAAAGCGATATCTTAGCCTGAATGGCAGTGGAAAAAGATGATCAAACTTATGACGGACAAATTCAAACAAGTGTCAGAAATTTCAAAGATAGAGGTAGAAAACAGCCAGCCATCATAGATAGGAATGTAAGTGGCTGTAGCTTTGATATCATGCTAGAAATCAACCCTCAGTCCGAGCGATGATGATTTGATAGCTTGTCTTGATGCACTTTTGTATCTGCCATCTACTGGCTAACAGCGTCCTCGAACTTCTTACCAGTCAACATGAGGAAGGCCTCGCGGTAGCGGTCTGCTGTAGCCTGAACGATGTCCTGGGGTAGCTCCACGCCCTCCTTGCCCTTTAGTCCTTCCTTAGTAAGCCAGTTGCGAATGAATTGCTTGTCAAAGCTGTCCTGGTCGCGGCCAGGCATGTAGCCGGCTGCTGGCCAGAATCGAGAAGAATCAGGGGTCAGAACCTCATCGACGAGGTAGATGTTTCCTTCTCCATCCTTGGCAAATTCAAACTTGGTGTCAGCCAAGAGAATGCCTCGCTCTTCGGCATACTTGGCAGCCTCCTCGTAGATCTTGAGGGAGAGTTCCTTCACACGGTCTGCAGTCTCACGATCACCAACCTCCTTCCAAGCGTCATCAGGGTGGATGTTCTCGTCGTGTTCTCCAGCATCAGCCTTGGTGCTTGGGGTCCAGAGAGGCTGCTTGAACTTTTGGGCTTCTTCCATGCCGGGCTCGACGGTGATGCCATGAACGGTTCCCTTCTGCTTGTACTCCTTGAAAGCTGAGCCTGTCAGGTAACCTCGCCTATAGGACTGTTAGTGCTTAAATGTCCCTATAGATTACGAAACTGAAGATCTATTTCATAGTCAAGGGAGGGTTTCGTGTGGTACTTTTGCATTGGGATGGGGGGGACGTACACAATTGATTCGATCTTGATGACAGAAAGCTTCTTCACGACCATCGAACGGTCCTTGATGGTCTTTGCTTCTTCGGGAGTAACGCCCTCGGGAATATCGAGACTGATGAAATGGGTGCGGAGGCCAGGAATGCGCTCTGTTAAGACTTGGAACCAATGAGCCGAGACAAGGGTCAAAATCTTGCCCTTGTCAGGGATTGGGTTCTTCAGAACAGCATCATACGCAGAGACACGGTCAGAGGCCACAAAGAGAAGAGTGTTCTTGTCTGGCAGCTCAAACAGGTCGCGCACTTTGCCCGAAGCAATCTTTTGAAAGCTTGGGAGCGTGATTTCCGTCAAAGCAGACATTGTGACTGAATTCGGTGGGTTTGACTTGATCAGGTTTGGCTTGTTGGAATAAAGTCAATTTGTGAGTGTCCAGGGTTAGTCACGGTTGTGATGATACCTGAAGGGAGGAAGTTGATGATGAGGTGACGAAAGTGTGAGGAGAAAAATTTAGCCTGTGACTTGGATACATCTTGGAAAGCTTCTCCACTGAGTCATAGAGGTATATGCCAGTGCGATTTCGCCATTGGAGACAGCTGACCAAAGTCTTTGATGGGAAAGCAGACTTTCCACCTGTGACGCATTCCTCCTCATAAATAACTGAACAAGAACCGATCGCACTTACTGACAGGGGCAACAAGAACGAGTCGCGTACAGTGTTTTACAGTGTCAAATGATGCTTCCGGCACGGTCTCACAAGGCTCCACTCGCATGATGTTATTGGCTACGGCTTGCTTCCATCCAGACTTCATTATCATTCAGTAAAATACCTAGAGTGAGTATTTTGAATGAGCAGATGTGATTCGGAGGCTTCTTTTATACCATAATGCAGTTTCTTGGCTCTTATTCGTCTCTTCTTCATATCAGGCCGAGTTTCTCTCGTGGATCGCCATATCTGTATCAGACTGTATGACAACTTTCATATGGTTGGCGACGAGTTTCGCGAGTATGAAGGCAAATGGAGCAACATTGGAATGCAAAGTGGCAGCGAGGATGTGTATTTTATCAGATTTCATGAATATCGAATCCCATTGCCAAAAGTGTTCGCAAGAACAATATGTATGGTATGATTGAAGACATCCACTTCCCTTTCGTCTCCGGTAACGTAGTCAAAGGAAAGAGGGAACATTGGAGATCCGATGCTAAACCTGGGCTGAACGATGTTCCTATATGAGTGCAATGGATGAAACTCGATCTCATTGTAAAGCTGTGCGAAAAATTACAGCATTCTAGATCAAGCACCTGTTATATCAGACGGGTCACATACATTTATCTACCTTTTGTTCAGGTAGTCATACTCCAGGAACATATGCTTCGCGAGAAGAAAATATTATTCTTTCAGCTTCTCGCACTTTTAAGTATCAGCCAATAGTCTCGACACACCATTGGCCTCCGCAAAATTAACCGCCCATCTTCTGACTGCTCCCCGCCTTACTCATAGATATGTTATTATCTGTTTCCGTCACTCAAGTCAACCGAGAGAACTGTCTATTTCCATTCCTAAAGCATGATACTAATATCATCAGGCATTCAATATAGATACTTTCTATCATAGCATCAAACCATGCATTCAGTTACAGACGGTGGCGTTAGTCCAACCGAATGCTGTCAAAGTCACATATCAATAGAATTAGCTTGAGTGCGACTTCCGAAGTTCAAATCTGAGAACGGCCAATCTACTGCATATAGTTTCAGCCTGATTGAGAACTTGTTGACGTGCTGCCGGCCATCCTAAGACTTTCCCCTGCAGTCTCTCAGCATGGCCACTTTACTGACTTTCTCATCCCTACCACGGTAATGCGCCTAACTCCGAGAGAAGTAGTAATGAATTAGGTACTAACTATAGGTGCTAATGTCCCGGAAGCATATTGAAAGGGGAAATTGATTGCAGAGTTTAGTTCTCAGAGATACCACCTCGATAAACTTGATGTCTTATACACGCGGTAATACTAAAACTCAGACTTTATCTAGCCCCAATTATTACTAAACGGTCGATAAATTAGAAACACGTCAATATTAATGCTTCCGGTTTGGCTCATGCGTCAAAAGCTTTCCAGTTGATCTCCTACCCGAATGGGAACTCATCTTCCGCCATGGACTAGGCATATGAGAGAGTACAAGTATATGGGTATTGAGTCATGTTTTAGGCTGTTTATAGGCTCGCATATCAAAAAACACCATGGCAAGGATCGTATCACAGACGTCACGGTAGCCTTCTTGCCTTTTCGTGTGGCAGACTCGTCCACGAACTCGGCATCTGTCCAATGCCCCAAGTAAGTTCATGCATGTTACTAATCATAATGGTTGTTTTCTCATTGCAGGGGATACTGAACCACTTTTTAAGCCTTGAGAAGAGTAAGTAATACATCCAACATTTTCTTATCAGGCTCGTATAATAATAAGTAAGATATATCATATTTCAAGAGTTGTGTCAAACCTTCTCTGATGTTTAAAGCCTGCCGAGTTCTGTGCCATGACCACATGAAGTGACACAAAGAAGTTGTATGGATAGCTTACGAAGCCACAAAAGACCAAACCCACCTCGAAAAACATATACTTGCTATTCAGCATTTACGTACGTAGTAATTAGGTAGCTTTAGATATTTCAAGAAAGTACGTGCATTGACCGGGTAGTCTGGCATTCGCCTGTGGCTACAAGTTTGGTTTCGACCTTAAATAAACGGTGATTCGGATGTCACTTATTGCTGATGACAGCTACTAGGCAAGATGATGTTCCTAAAGCTGTCCTCCGCGCTTATTCCCTTGTAAACGCTTGTCGGAGTGAGTAAGCCGAATATTGCTATAACATCAGATTGAATGATTCCTCTATTGTTCGTTGGTATCGGTTCATTCGGCTCGCCCCAGCTTCGGGTGTCCTCATACTGATTCAGTAACACCATGTTATATATGCCAGTGTCTGGAAATTGAAAGCTGAGGAAATTTTGTTGACCATACTGCCCATGTTAAATCGTATGTCATCAAATCAAAGAAGGGCCAAATAATCAAACACCCCACACTGGCTTATATTTCAGGACCTGTCCGATCAAAGTGGACCAAAGCGAGCCGTTTTAACAGTGAATATTGCAGATATCACAGCGTCGGCTTTGGATAAAACTACCGGCACTTCTTATCCCGTCTATGGTTGGTTCGAACCATTTTTACGAAGGGACGAATATCCCCCTGGCGCCGAGGGCTGGGAGGAGGCCGCGGGATCTGGCCGGGAGCAGAACATGCTGATCATGATTCGAGTCCGGTAGTTGATGGGAATCAGGATTCAACCAGGGATAGTCCCGGCTTTAATGGGAGATAGAATGCCTGGACGTCAACATGCATCCCTAGTGGCACCATGTTCTCCAAGTGTGGCCCTCGCTTGTGATGGATCCGCTAGGCTACTCCATCGAGAAATCATTTCCAGGCACTCGCGGCAAGATTGGATGGATTATGCCCACTGAACTTGACTGGGATTGAAATCCTGTGAAGGCTTCAGCTCTTGTCTTTTTTGTGGCTACAAGACTAACTTAGTTTTCTTAGCGTAAGGCTTAAGCTCAGCCGATGCTAGGTCGATGTCAGCATGAATGGTCCATGGATCAGTGTCTTGATCAAATGCCCATCACCGAGGTACCGCAATCGCAAATCGTTGATTCAATCACTGCAAATCTTGGCAAGAAGTTGTGTGGCAATCCTGGTGTGTTTGGAACTCATCGACGTAGAGGATCAACGACCAACCAATACATAATACGAAGCGATATTGTGCTCGACTCGGCTCGACTCGGCTCGTCTCGGTAGGTGAGTGACCGTGAGTCCCTTGGACCAGGCCAAGGAAGTCAACCGGAGAATAGACCTCTCTACTGGGCTTGAAGGCTCCAGGATGAGCTGTGGGGAAGTATTATTGGCTGCTGCGTATCAAAGTGCGTATCATCCACTATTCGCCTACAGCAACAAGATTCAAACAGTAAAGCGCGTGGGGAGTTGAAAAATAGAAATGATTGCTGAGGTTCATGGTGGATGATACGCACTACACGAGTCCAGTCCAATACAATATCTTGAGCAATGCTGAGTTTTCAGCCCTTCTCTCAGCTTCTATACCTAGTGCCTAGGCTGAAAATTGATTTGCGTCAAAGCACATCCCAAGCTTCATAGATAGCGAGCGAATTGCCCAAAGCTCAAACCATGGTCATGATCTAAATATCATCCTAGTAGAATCGGCACCTCCCGCCATCCCTGCCCCTTGCATTGCCGTTCCTCGACCAATCACGGTCGATCCATCCGTCTCATAACCGCTTCGAGGCCTCTTAGGCGCGGTTGCAGAAGCAAGCAAGCAAACAAGCAAGAATGTCTCCTCTTCACTCATTCTCAACATGCAGGTGTTGCTTATGTAGAAGGTAAAACCCCTACCAGTCAGGCACCCACCCATATCATCCCCGGGGCTTTTGCCTCGTTTCTACATTGTCTATTGTCATGCATACCTAACATTTCGAGTTTTGCGCTGCCGGTCTTCCTGTGGATGTTTGATCGTCGGGTTCGCGAGGCCAAGTAACGCTAACATATAGACATCACGCAGAGTTCCAGACGCTCCCACGCACGCAGGTCGTCTTGGCCATTTTCGTTGTGATGCCCGCTCGTCGATGTCGTTCTAAGCCTCCCCCTTGTGCTTGTTTCTGGTCTCCTCGACCCAGCTTGTACTGAGCAGCACTCAAGGAGGAGCTGACTGAACTACAAACTACTAACTTATAAAGCCACGACGCGAGTGCCATGGACCTGGTGCCAACTACATACTAAACTGCAGATCAACGCTTCCTTGCCGATCAGCTGCGCGCGCGGTCAATCTGATCGGGCAGTTTAATACCCTTAACACCCTCGTCTTATGAGCCAATCGCCTCCTCACCTGATCTTCCTATCCTAGGTATGCTTGGATCTCCACCAGCACACCTCATTACCTTCTCCTCTTCTGCTCATTAAGCACTTGCGCTTGTAGCTCCACGGATCTCATGCAGAGTATTCCTGCCTACCTACCTAAGCGACTTATCTGTACTGCTTTGAGTAGTGCAAGTGAAGCGCACCGCTTCGTGCTGACCTGCTGCTACGCATTGCTTTTTGTTGGCTGGACGGCGTCGCGTACCACTACCTGGGCTGGGCTGGGCTGTCTAAGGGCAGTACTTTTCGCCCTGTAGCCAATCTCCCGCTCCCGCCCCCTACCAAGGTAATCGGTCTCGATTCTAGAAGCTCGTTGATACTAAGTCAATTGCAATCTAATACAGTATACAAGACACAAGGGTTCAGTTCAGTTTCACCAGGATACGGGCTACGATCGGTACGCAACGACATCGGCATCATCATCAGCATCAGCCATTGGCGTTTAGAGTACAGCGCATTTTGTCGTTTGTTTGATTGTCTTTTTGTAACCTTGCTTGTTGCGGCACCGGCACCAGCACGCTTGTTTTCTACTAGACCTCTAGTGACTGCCATCGTTTCTTCGTATCTCACCACTTGCCGGAGTGGAAACATGGAGTCCTCCGTCCCAGTCGTCAAACGACGAGCCTCAATTGCTTGCTGCCGGTAGATGAGCCTGTCTCGTGTCCGTTGCGTAATCGTTTGCTGACCCTATGCCACAGATGCCGGCAAATGAGGAGTAAATGTGTCCGCGACCGTGGCCAGCCTCTCTGTAAGGCCTGCTTAGACGCAGGGGTCAAGGAAGGCGAATGGTAGGCTTCCCATATCGTATCTCTGAAACTTTGTCTGAATCTCTGTACAATAGCGTCTTCAGGCCACGAGGCCAACGAGATATTGATCGAGAGCGACGGCGTCCGCGTGTTGCTCGCAAAAGGACTGCCAAGACAACTCGACAGGATCTGGGACGATTACAATGTGAGAGTCTTGCCCCAGGCACACTGAGTAACGGATGGGAAAATCTGCCTCCGCTACCAGAAATCGTTGATGGCATAAACCAGTTCACGCAGCATTACTTTCAACTCGGTTTCATTCCTAAAGAACAATTTCCCCGGCGTATTCTCAAAGATCGCACGTCGGTTAGCGTCTTTCTCGTTGTCAGTATTCTTAGTATTTCAGCTCGCCTCAGTCGTCCTCTATCAAGGCGGTATGGATCCGGCATCAAGGCATCCGAGTTTTTTATGAAGCGGGCGACAGAAATTGCACTCGGCGAAATATTTCCGACCAAAAATACACTAGAGAACTGCCAGGCCTTTTATCTTCTTAGTATCGCACAGCAAGGGAATGGACTCAAAGATGAGAGCCATGTACGTGTGGAAGACCTGAACAACCGCCTCGTTACTGACTTGATAGACGAGCATGGGCCTTGCTCTTCGAATTGCGTCTGCAATCAAGCTGCATTTGGAACAGACTTATGCTTATGAGACTTCGAACCCTACGCCTGATGCCATCATTCTTCGCGAATCCGCACGGAGGACTCTGGTAAGTCATGCCAAATAAACAAACGTTAGTGATACAGCTGAATATAATGTACCCAGTGGATGTTACATAGTCAGGATCAGCTACACTCATGCTCTTCCTCACCCATCTCTCTCGCTGCTTCGGATATCGATGCCCTACTACCTTGTGATGAAGAAGACTTCGCCAATGGGCGAGAACCTCCTTCGCGAGCTGCTCTTGAAGGTACCCCGCGTGCTATCAAAGACCCAAGCCTGGTCAACGATCCAAACCGGTCTCTTTTCGGTACTCTTATTCAAGCACACGGATTCTGGGGCGTTGTCATACGGGGTGCAGTCAACTATACCCCATACTCTTGTCCATGGGACCCAGAGAGCAAGTTTGTCAAAATCTCGACAAAGCTTGATCAGTGGGAAACAAGCTTGCCTCCCAGCCATCAATGGAGTAGGGCATGGCTTTCTGAGTACAAGGCCAAAGCACAGGATCTGGTATGCGGCCCCTTTTATAACAAACCAAGCCACTAACAACCCAGGCATATCTCGGGGTCACAATGATTCCGCGACTTTGCAATATCGTTCTCCGTCGCCCATACTTGGAGTGGTAAGTTCAGACAAGCAGCACATAATGCCAGGTCTAATATGCTGTAGTATCCTGACTTCATCACCCGAATATCACCAGAGGCCGTTGGTCTTTAACCAGATAGCCTGCGATCTTTTCAACAATGTTCTTAGACTTTACGAGCAAATCGACGCCCAGTTTCTTGGACGCTCCTCAGATGAAAGTGTCGGTGCACAAATGGCCGCCTTTTGTGTCTACACTTGCGGCCTTTTTTCTATATATCTTTGGCGCTATCCTAACTGTAAGTTATCCTGACTGAAAACGATATATAACCTAGGTATTGACCCTCTTCGTCTTATCTAGTTCTGAACGTCACATGCGACGGGCAAAAGATGTTTCTACGCAGCCTGGATATTCTGATGGAATGCAAAGAGGTCTGGCCTCTTGCTTCTCGTTGGGTCGATGCCTTGAGACGCTTTGCTCGAGATCCTGACAGTTCATTTAAAAGCGAAAATGGAATGGCGGATGGCAGAGACCCAACCCACAATCCATTGACTCACCTTCCTGCGATCACGCCGATATCATCTGGCGCTTCGCCTGCTTCGTCCTTGTACACTCGACAAAGCAATTCCCTTGCTTCCAGTTCCATTGCTCTGCAATCTCCATCTCCAAACGATATCTCTGTGCCCATATCTACGACTCATATTTTGCCCTCTCATTTTTCTCAACCTCAAATCCAACAACAGCTACAGATTCATTCCCATCCTCATCAGCTACCGCTATCGGTAATACCACAGCAGCAGGCTTTTGTTCCACCTCAGCTTTACATGACTCCTGATAACATTGCCAACTTTGGCATGGTCCTGGGGGGCTTTAACCCCAGTGCTGTCCAAGCTTATCCGATAGCATCGCAGGGTAACGCCTCGTTAGCAACCAGCATCCCAACAGCTATGGACATCACTAGTGGGCCACTGGACCCTCCTCCAGACGGCTTCTTGGACGAGTTGAACTATTATTCGTACGGATCTCAGGAATGGATACCGGCAAGTAACTTGTTCGAAGGCTATAAGTGATTTCTCATGGCTCTGTATGGGATCTAATGGTTGCAAGAAGGAAATGTTGCAGTGCAGTGATCGTCTCCATTCCTACGTTGGACAGACGGGCAGTAAAATGACACAGTTTTTATAGGGTATGTTAGATGAACTTATTTCATATCTGGTCATTTTCCTTACACTTCAAATTCAGATGAAATTGAAAACCATGGGGATTATTTGTCACATATAGATTAGACTGTTCTCTTCTTTATAGGCAAGAAGGGACATAAGCTTGTCATCTTATTTCATGACCAAGAACCTTCGTATGATCCGACATATGAAGGGTGAATTCCACCATGACTTGAAACCACCTGACAAACAGATTCAGATGCCAAGCCTTCATTTCATTTGTGGTAATTGCTACGTATGGCTTGGATTCATCAGCACAAGATGGCATATCACAACGTCTTGCATGTGTCCGTGGGTTCATGAATTGTGTGAGAGCCAACGATTGTTTGACTATCGACAGCTACAGACGAGCTCACTTGATACTCTAGTCCGAAGGTTCCATTTCAACGTGTCTTCGCTCAACTCTAGGGGTCCCCTACACACTCCGAATTTTCAAACCACTCCTCAAGAATCCCACCATGTTCCACAAAGGTGGTTTATCCGAGTACGCCGTCCTAAGCGTTCCCTAACACTTGAAAGGGAATCCAAGACAGACTCCATGGGCCGCGACAACCAGGACTGCAAAAGCAGAACAAAAAAGAGTAATAAACCGGCCGCCTTGACTCCCTATCCTCTACATGAATTGTGGGCCGCCGCCGCTTTTCATCCTCGCAGGGCATACATGACTTCTCTATTCCATCATTGCATCTGAATAAATAAAACAAAATGGACTGTGTAGTGTAGTGTAGTGTAGTGTAGTGATATGATAGGGGAATGAATACATCATGTAGCGATGAATATGCCAGGTGAAGCGTCATAAGGGGGTATTTGAATTACTGCAGTGTCGTATGGGGTCTATATACATGCAAGGGTCGTGGGGATCGTGCTATGACTGGGGAGGGGGAGGGGAGCATTTATTTGTGGCGGCGATCGCTCGCCTTGGATTGGAGATAAGAGTCTGAGTGCCAGATCAGTTGGCCATGACGGCCTGAGAGCCACCCAGTTGGCGTTTAACCTGCTCCCGGGCCCAGCGGGCGGTCTCGATGGTTCGGGGCTGGAATTCCCGGTTGGTCTTGGTCTCCTTGATCATAACGGTGAGCCAGTCTTGGCGGAAAGCGTCAACCAGTTGGCCGTCGGGATAGGCATCAGCAAGGTCACTGTTTAAGTTAGCATAGTTCATGCAAATTGCTGGGCTAGAACAGCTTACCCAATAACGCCCATGGAAGCCCGCATCAAGGATTCGCTTCGGTTCATATCACTAGCGATAATGCTGAGGGCGTTGAAGATGAGAGGGACGTATTGCTGGAGAGCTTGTGCTATGACGTGTCAGTAACGATTGCATACCAGACGGACAGGACGACATACTCTTCTCGCTGACCTTCATGGCGCCAATAATTCCGCCCCAGGCATCCATAATACCCTCGCGGAGGGAGACGACATAGTCGTACATCTCGTAGGGGCCCTCGGGAGAAGCGGTAACAGTTGTAGCTTGCTCGAGAACCTGGGCAACTACGGACAAATATGTCTCGAAGTGGCCACCGATGGCACCAGCAATGTCGCCAAAGCATTGTAGGATAGCAGGCTTGAATTGGTTGGCCAGAGTGGTACTCTGCGGTTGGTTAGATATGCCAGGACACACAAATAGGGGGATACATACCCTGAGGTTGTTGAGGAGGTAGTTCATGAAGTTATCGCAGTAAGGCTGGCTGCGCTCGCCCAGAGATCGAGTAATGTCGCTGACCAGACCAATAGCCATGGAGCAGAGACTGGGCTCGTCCTGGTTTCCGAGGGCGTTGTACAGGAATGGGGCAAAGGCATCCATGTACTTGACGAAATCCTCCTCCATGGCAGTGGAAAGAGCGCTGATGGTAGCGAAAACGGCATCAGGAACGCTAGACTTTCCACCGACGCTGTTGAGGATCTGAAGAAGAATTTGCATGATACGATCACCCTGAGGAATGATCTCCTTGTCAAGGCGAGAGATGATAGCCTGGAGGACAGTGCACAGGCTGTTCTGCATCTCCTCAAGAGTGATCTTGTCCTCAACACTTACGACCTGGTTCTGGAGAGGAACAGTCTCTTCGAGTCTCTTGATGATTACATCAGAGAGAGAGGCTACTGGCTGCAAGCTTTCGGAAGCAGCGTTCTGCACAAAAACGTTGAGAACCTCATAAGCAGCGGTTCGCACTGAGGTCTCAGTTTCTGTGCGAGCAGTAACATCCAGCAGAGAGCTGACGGCATTGTTGAAGTGGGGGGTGATAGCGTTAGAAGAAGCACCGAGATCACCGGCAAAACGTTCAGCCAAGTTCATAAGGGCCCAACAGCATGAGGGTGCCATCTTGGCGCTGCTGAGAAGACCCTTGAAGAGCGACTCGATCAGAGTAGGGAGTTGCGTCTGAGGGTCAATGGCCTCGGAGCATGCCTCGGTGATTCTGCCCAGGGCATACGCAGTCGAGTCCTTAACATGCAGGGACTGATCGTCCATCATCGTAATGAGGATAGGCAGGGCCTGCTTGACGATAGGGTCCAGGACCTTCTCGTCAGGACCCTCCATGATAGCGCCGAAAGCAGATACAGCAGCATCTCGGTTATGCCAGTCCTCGTGACGTAGGTTGCCCTCAACAAACTGAAGGACAGGTGTGATGATCGTAGCGCCGACGGCCTGTGCGTACAGCTGCAGACACTGGTAAGCAGCGCGGGACAGGTTGTACTCGTCGTCGGTGGCGTCCTCGTCCTGCTTGGTGAGGAGAAGTAGGAGAACCGGTACGACTTCGTTGGCAGCAACGCGGGCAAAGTTGTAGAAAGGGCGCATCTGGTCAGAGCTTTCTACTTGGGCGTTGTCATCCTCGATGGAGATCTCCTCTTCGCAAACGGTACTCCAGAACTCAACAGCCAACTTCGCGACATCCTCGTCATCGGACTTCATGCCAAGAATGGTAAGACCAAACAAGGCCTTCTCCATATAGAATCGCATGTTCTCGTAGTAAAGGGCCATGATTCGGTTGAGACAGCCAAAGGCGCCCTGTTGTATCCTTGAGTCGTCGGCTTGTGTGGCCTCGCAGACGACCTGCATAATGTAGTTTCGCTCTCCCTCGTGCTTAAAGTTGTTGCCGACAAATTCGAGCGAGTCACCAAGGGCAGTGATGGCAGCGAGGCGAACCTCGATGTTTGTTTCCTCCTTTCGGGCTCCTTGCACAACAGCAGTCAGAATAGCATTTGAGTGTGTTACCAAAGCCCCGCGCAGTTCAGCATCTTGGCTCTCGCAGATGTAGCCAATGGTGGTCAAAGAAGACTGCTTCTGGTGGTCCGCACCCTCGCTCACATTCTTGACAAGGAAAGGTAGCAGATCGTTCCACTGGCCACGGGGCAACTCGATAGCGGCAATAGAAGAAATAACCTGGGCGGCGGCAGTGCCAGCCTGGGTGTTGGAAGAGTTAAGAGTCTGGAGGGTGAGCTCTTTGACCCTGTTCTTGGTCTCGTCGTCTGTTTGCTGGAGCCATTTCGCTTGCAATTCCTGATGACGAGCAAAGTCTCGGGTTGTGAAGGCGTTCTTTAGGGCGATACCGGCAGCAGCTCTGATAGAGCCATCGGCAGAGTCGTTTGCTAACTCTTGTACGAGGGTTGCGAGGTATAGGGGCTAGTAAATCGTCAGTCGTCATTCGAGCGGAGGGAGGATCAGGGGTGCCATACAAAGTTGCTCTCAGCGGCTTGGGTAAGTTGCTGCTCGGCAGCATTTCGCAGGTTCGCATCTGACAAAAGTTAGCATTGGTTCGCTTCACTCGCAGATAACTGCTTAAGTTTCAATCGGCGGGGAGGTGTGGGATACTGACCAGGCGACAGCGAATTTGCGAGCACCTGGTTTATCTCTGAGCTCGACATTTTTGCGATTTTAACAACGGCTCGTCATGCGGTTTCGGAAGGTATCAATAATGAGCGAGGCGCAGAAAGGCGTAAATGTGTGAGAATGAAAAAGAAGAAGGAAAAAATAGAGCCTTTGGTTAGGCGCACGTGTCGATAAGTTTGGCAGATGGAAGAGAGAACTGTTCTGGATGAGGCGGAGAGGCGGGGGTTTTTTCCCACGACGGGGGGCTCAGGCCAGGAGAGGAAAAGAACGGGTATGAGGGTCGAACGAGCTTGGCGGGCCAAAAACCGATGGGACGGGGCCTTGTTTGATTTGATGGGCTTTGAGATGCTTGATTGCTAGCAAAGCGTTGGTGAAGGAAGAGAGAGTCCTGGCTTTAGACAAAAGAAGTGTTGATATTCTACGGCTTGATGTTACAGGAGAGGAAAAAGTTAACCTCTTGGATCAAAGGTTTGATGATGACAATCGGCAGCCCGCTCCTGCCTTCAAAGTTGCTACCGCCACTTATTCCCACACTGTATTGCACTGTGCAGACGTGATCTGTGAGAGGCGGCTGTTTTTCACCAACGAGCAGCAACATTTGGTGCCTGATTTGATGTTTAGGGGTATGCAATTACAAGGGATGCAGGCATATGTTAACTCAGGCTGCAGTTGTCGATGAGAGTGAGAATCGCAGCGACGAGCAGGACTGAGGATGCTGTGATTCATCACCTGTATATAGTCTCCCTGCTGATGCGTCACAGCCCTGAGCCTCACTGTGACTACTGTACGTACATCCAATACCTTTCCCTACCTTGAGGTCGATAGGACCCCTCCACACCGACGGCCATGCCCTTCTTTTGCTGCGGGACCTTGTGGCAAACGCCATCATACTTTCCTGGCTCGTGCGAATATATCTGCTGCAGGTTTCGTTTTGTTTTGTTTACTATGAGACGATACATGAGACTCTGGGCTGCTTTTGGGGTCTCGTGACCTTAGGTGCTTATGCACGCTGTCGCTTGTCTTGATTCAGGTTTACTCTGGACTGCTGTTAGTTCCAATGCGCAGAACCTCCACTATGAACACATAATTCAAACCTGCTTTCATTACTTACACTGGGAGGCAGGGAAAACTTCGCTTAATCTCTTAATAGGTCAACAGTCGCACTGTACGCCTTTTATACAGTGCCCCGCGGTAGAGAAATTCACACCATGCTTAGTTGGCACAGTGCCAATTAATAGCAAGCAAGGTATCTCCCTCAGGGCTTCCTTACGGTACTTGAGTCCAGGCATCCATAACAAATGCCATTCAGGGCCCTGGCTACTAAGGTACCTTACCTTTTGGTGGGAGTTTAAAGTTAGGTACCTACCTAAGCATAACACAAACCATCCCTTCGAATAGTTCCTGCTAAAGATATTCATTTTGTAAATGAAATTATCACTTCACTTAGCTCACACATAATCTGATGAACCCCCCTTTACTTTCCTTAGTTTTTCTTTTCTTCTGTTTGTGTTGATTTCTTTTCCAAGTAAATAGTTCCACTCTTCCACGGCAACCAACGCCGCCAGCCTTGCCACGCTGGGTAACTCCTTTATTTGTATCCAGTTCCACGGCGGATGCATTTTGGGCCACTATGAAAATGAAGCTGACTTGTCAGATTCAGGGCTCATGTTCGATATTCGCTTCGTCTTGGGATTTGGATCTTCCATGTGTTTCCAGGGGTCCAGTCTGGGGAAATTTCGTTGCTTGGGCCCTGCTCCCACTACTTTAGTACACGGCCATTATATCATGAGAGCACTGGCAATATCTACTTCTCCTAACCGAGCCGTTTTACGATAGCCCAGTCTGTCTTATTGCCTGTCAGTTTGTTCTCACAGTAAGGTGCACTGATTTCGGTTTATAACTCCGTAATAAATCTCACAGTTTCCATGTTTGGATACGTCTGTGCCCTTCACAGCATCGGGGAACACAAGGTCTACGGGCAGCTACTTGTGAATCAAACAACTACTTAGATCGCGAATAGAAGTGGGCTCGTTGGGCAAAGGGCTCATTCCACACAACTGATGGACAGCTCTAAACTGAGTGAACTGATGGAGTCTTAAGATTTCTCGCATGGTTTCCTTTGCTCTCTCCTCTGCTGTTGAAAGGATTAGTCAGGCTTTCAGCTTCTTCCTCGTGCTCTGGAGAGATGTCACATTGCCAGTGGAGCACGCTTTGTATTCAAACTACATCAATAAGACTTGCATGTCTTTTCTAGATGAAACCCCTTTCTTATTCAGGTACTAAATAGTAAGTAACAGGTATGATTGACCCAAGAGTCCCGCTCCAGCTTAAGTAAATACACTACAATCTTGTGTTGGTTGCCATACAAGTATGTTCAGCGTTAGACCACATGCTCTCACTTTGAGTTGTATGCATCGTACAATGATACTTGCTTATGCTTAACCTTGGGGGCAATGTAAAACACCAACACAATAATGACAACAAGTCTCTATTCAGCGTTTCTCCTACCTGAGCCCTAGCTACCTACCAAACATGGATCCCTATCCTCGCAGCCGTTAAAGGTCTACACGCAGGGCCCTACCACAGAAGTCTTATAGGTTCGAATCAAGGAACTCAAGGTCGTGTCAGATATTCGATTTGGCTGGGATAACAGGGCAATGACATCTCGCAGTCCCGGGGTCAAATATCGGTGAGTTCGGATTCGAACACCTATTACTCGTTCACTACTCGGCATCTGTGCATGCTAGACAAAAAGGATTATGAAGGACCGCTGGGCACTATTTGGTCAGAATCAACTCTCATGAGTTCAAAGAGTTGAACTTATCATTCATTATTACTTTGTCAAGTCTGCGATTCGGCTGGTTAGAGGTGGGTCTTGTAGAATGCCTGCTCCTCGATGGAGGGGTAGGCTGCGGGACGGGATGCCCGAAGACCATGATGAGGTCACTGGTCCCAACAGGCAACCCCTCAATCACAACTGGGACTTGTTCTCGCGCTTCTGCCTCCAAAGGAGCATCTTCACGGGAAAATGTGAATGTGCTTAGTGAAGAACTTGTCGTTATTTATTTCTTGTCATAAGTCGTAATTATGTGTATCAACCAAGCATCTACATACATCCATTCAATCCCATACTAACTAATATCGTTTCATCCGCTGTATATGATGGATTTCGTAAATTCGTACAACCAATAGTTGCCCAATATGAAACATCATTCACGACACCCGTGCATGTCTGCAGTTGCTTAGGGGGGAAGGTATCCATTACTCGAAAAAGGAAACCTCTGCTGCCCTTCAAAATGTGACCATGAATGAGAACGCCAGTAAAAAAGCAGACTTAACGGAGGTAGCCTCGGGGTGGGCGAGTATCATAAAACGTCTCACGTTCCGTTACCTCGTCCCAGCGAGGGTGGCTGTGTCGGTGACTATCCCGTTCATAGTCGAATTGGTATTCTCTTTCATACTCCAGTTCTCTCGCTCGCTGCTTTCGAGATCGTCGGATCTCATCGGAGACGTCAACAAGGCGAAGAACATCGTCCTGCCAAATGTTAGCATCTAATCATCGTTATTTTTGGGTGATAACTTACGTATTTAAGATAGTCCATGATGTAATAGAACTCCTTGGTCTCCTCGTATTCATACCCAGAGCTCTCAATAGCCTCACGAATAACGAGGTCCTTGGTGATCTCAGTCCACATATCCTTTGGTGGTGGAGGTGCGGGACGAGAACGTGTTTCTCGTGTTCTTTCAATATCGATTTCCCTCTCGCGATCGTAAATGGAAACATTAACACGATCACGAGTGTCTGGTGGTGACGTGTCCTTCAGAATGGGCTTTGGCATGGGCGCGGGAGCAGGTGAAGGAGCGCCATCCCTCTCAGGGATGAATTTGCTTTTCCTGGAACCACTGTACCTCGTCCAGTTTGTCTCGGTACTTCCACCGCCGACTCCATCCATGCGAATGCGCTCAGTGCCTGGAGGAACATCAACGAGGGTCCAGTCCTTGGTAGCACCGCCCCAGGCTTCGCCCATCCGGCCACGAGAGTCGATCTTGCTGGTAAGATAGTCGCCTTCTTCGTCCACGGCACTGGGTGTCGGCAGAGGAGCAGCTGAATGGGCTCGACGCCGGGTTGTTTCGGACTCACGTCGAACTACGAGCTCGTCATCGCGGTAGTCGGATCGTCGTTCTTGGCTTTGAGAACGAGTTCGCGATGTGCGAGTGACATCTACTTCGGTTCTGTTCTTTGACAGAGAGATGTCGATATCTGTCTCACGCTCTCGGACTCGGGAAGGAGCACGAGGCTGAGGCTTTGGCTGGGGAGGAGGAGTGGGAGGTCTAGCTTTGATCATACCTGCACCCGTTAGCGTTTTGGATCAGCTGGTTAGAACTTTGGTTTGCTTACCATGGTCAATGTCTCGGTAGTGGGTGATAACCTCTCGCTCAATTGTCGGTCCGCGGATAGTCTGGGGCGGAGGAGGCGGAGGAGACGGCTTGGGAACCGGAGGGGGCGAAGGAGCCCTCTCGCGCTCAATGATGCGAGTGCGAATGCGCTCTCGCTCCTCAACTGGAGGGGCGGGCGGAGGAGAAGGCGACTTTGGTCGCTCAACGTATCTGACAACACGGGCAGGCGAAGGAGCTCGCCTGGGAGGTGGCTGAGAGGGTTCTCTGACTCGCTCTCGCTCGTAAACTCTGGTGCGAGAACGCTCATGCTCATGGTCGTGCGAGTGATGGCTGCTGGGTGAAATGCTGCGGGGTCTTCGAATGATGCGTTCTTCTCGAACGCGAACTGGGCTGGGACTTCTGGGTCGGTGTCGGTCGATGGTCTCTACTTGACGCTGGCGCAAGACCATGGGGCCAGCTTCTGTTCGGCGAGTATCTTCTCGCAAAAAGGCGGGTGTGCGAGATTCCTCTCGTGGGGGAGGGCTGATGGTAACGGTGCGACGACGATAGTCGACTTCATCAAGCCCCTCCGGGGCTGAACGTCGAGGAGCAGGGTAATAATCCCTCTCCTCGAACTCGGTAGCCCTTACACGGGACATTTTGGTGTAATAAAGTGCTGCTTTCTGTGAATGTGTATATACCGATACTGATTTTGGTGCACTTTTGAGGGCGCCAACTCAATTCAACAGGCTTTGGGTTGCGACAAAGGGTTGCAAAAGGGTATGTCGT
The DNA here is from genome assembly GCF_900067095.1 of Fusarium proliferatum ET1. NCBI lineage: Eukaryota > Fungi > Ascomycota > Sordariomycetes > Hypocreales > Nectriaceae > Fusarium > Fusarium proliferatum. The sequence goes on from NW_022194791.1 coordinate 1,766,465, forward strand.
CACACTTTCAACAGGGTGGGGTTCCAGCGACGAGCCTCAGTCTTGTTACGAGCCAGGCGAGAAGCAAAGCTGCAAACTACAAGCCCAAAAAGAATGCGATGTTTTTGAGGTGATAAGAGAGGAGGAGAAAAGCAGTAGCCAAGAGAAATGGAAGAGAAAGGAAAAAAAGAGTTTATGAGTGTCAGGTGGGTTTAATGGCGTGCAAGCCGCAAAGCGCCGCAAGAATCAGGCCCTGGACGAGCAAGGACGAAGCATGGAAGCAAAGCAGAACGTCGTCATCCGACAGCAATAATGAGAGGGAACCCCCCGCCAACAATAGGGTGTCAGCCGTGACCTTGTCCTTACTCTAGATAATGGAGGGGCTGGGCATGGGCAGTGCTGGTGCTGGTGCTGGGCTGGCCCTCGGGGAGCAAGAAAACACAAAACCTTCATATAGGGTGCCAAAATAAACTCAGTAAAAGATATCCTAAACTTAGTGTAGATATTCTAAATTTATGTAAGGTTACCTAAGTCTTTTTGTCATTTAGGATCAAGGTCTTGAGTTTTCTTTCCTCCCCTAGGCTGGGCTGCTTGAGCAATCCAGTGTCAAGATGGGAAGACCTGGTAAGCTGTTTGTAGCGGGCAAAGCGGGGACTGCTGCTCCAAGGTTAGGTACAAGATTGATGATGGTGGCAGCGGTCCGCAACGGGAGAACTAACATAAACGATGATCTTTTGCCTGTTGTACTTTCGTCGAATAGTATGTAGCAAGCAAGTCTGATCGAACCTCTACCCAAACGGTGATCGTAAACTCGACAACTTCAGAGGAATCTTGCCTGGTGTGGACATCACCGAATGACCACAATACGCAGACTGACTGACAGTACCTATCCCTGTCCAATGATCCATCAAGTACCGGAAGCAAGTCAGTCTGCCTGCCTTACGACCCCAAACACGATGAGTCTACCATGGCGGCCCAATGAGACGGGCCCTCCTCCCACGCGAAGCATTCAGATGGAGGGTCAAGCGCAGCCAGGAAAAGGACATGAGACCTACCAGCCTGACAAACTCTACCCGGAAATTGTCTCTGCCCAAGGCCCCATCAACGATAGTCCCATTCTCCCGTTATAGAGTTCATCGCCGTTGCCTTGTACGATTCGGGGCATTCGTTGGGCCTAATCTATGTCTATCGATTCGCGTTTGCTCTGCTCTGCTCTGCCCTTTCTTTGACGTGAACAAAAGCTCGTTTGTTTGACATCCAAAGCTGGCTGTGGTGTGGAGATCTACTGACGCAATAGTGCAGCAGCTCACCCCGGCATCTTCTGGTCCTTGGCCCAGTGCATTGCGAGATGGGAGCCAGAACAGGGCTCTCAGACTGCCCCCCCCCCCCCCTGCGGCGCCACGAGTCCATATCAGCGAATAACGTGTAGGCTCGAGAGGCAACTCGGCGAGGTCGACAAAGAAGGTACAGATGTTAATTCTGGCGAAAGAGATAACAATCATGCTGAGCTTTGCGAATGCTGCAAGTCTATCTCTGTCACAGAGTTGCATGCAAATCATTGCCCTTGTGATCTACGGTGGAGGTCCAAATCGTTGTTCCGCCCAGTTGGGCATTGAATCCCAAAACGAATGGCCCCGTCATGGGCTGGGACTGGGGTCTCAAAGAATTACCGAAGATCCTTGAGAAACATCGCACCAAACTTCCAAAGTCGCACTGAGAGCCCAACGAGGCGTCGAACTCGAACCCCATAAGCCACCATGCTCAGCTGTCAGTTCCTAGTCGAAGCCCTTTGGAGTCGCTGAGGCATCAATGCTGAGCATCTGCCGTCCTTCCATGGCTGTCCGTCACATGTGACATGCTGCTGCACAGACCAGGCAAGTTTGCGTGCCAGGCAGGGTTCATGACTGGGTACGTACGTAGGGTTGGGTTGGATTCGTCTAGATTGTTCTCTTGAAACTTGAGATAGAGCAAATGGAATATTTGGGCGTCAAGGTATTGAAGGGTGCACCACTTCAAATTCTTCTAAAGAGTTAATTCATCAGGCTTTATGCCAAGCATTGGGCGACGGCAGCTTCCTCACTGGATCCGTCTCAGAAACCCAGGAACATATTCTCAGCTACGAAATCCACAGTCATCGAATTGGACGGCTTCCGTAGCTCAGTTGGTTAGAGCGTCGTACTAATACTTCATTCCGAGTATCCGGTAATGCGAAGGTCTCAGGTTCAAGCCCTGGCGGGAGCAATCCCAATGCCTTCCAATTCGTATTTTTGATTCTCAGACGTTTTAAATAGATCTGAGAGATATTATTTTTTTAAAAAAAATTATCAATACTAGCAATTAACTGTATATTATATATAAGTAAGCACTATAAGGATTGATATATAAGATTAAAAAATAGCAATACTGTTAGGATTTTCTAAATATTTCAGCTGGAGAAGCTACATCGTGTTTAACTCCTCTTCATAATCCCGCCCAATCATAGAAGGGAACTACATAAAGAATAAGGTCTCATTCGTAAAGTAGATTGGATGGCCAGGATCTTACATCTCATGAATCGTCCAGAATCATTGACAGCAACTCATTATCCAGTATCTCAATCGGCAGCATCTTACTCAAGCACGGGTACTTTGACGACTTCTTGAACACGAATTTTCCAACTACTTCTTGTCGACTTCGACTATTCTGGAAGTGCTTTAGGGGGTTATAGATTCGACTAAATCAAAAGCCCTTATCAGTCCGTTGATGCTAAGATCGAGCCCAGCAATGACATTTCTCCAGGCGTATGAAGACTCGGCATGTGTGGAAAATATCTATTCAGTGTTCCTCACTTGAGTTGTTTCTGCTAATTATTCAAGAAAGCACTACAGAAGGAGTAATACCAAGAGAACATGCAATATAACCAAGATTGTCATTCAAGGCCAACTTGCCAAGGATAATTGCTTGAACGCCTAAAACTGATTTCATTCATACTGAGCTATCATTAAGAATAAAGGTGAGAGAAAAGTGAGGTAACGTCAATCTGAAAATGTCCTTAAAGCCAAACAGTAACGCCCCTCTACAGACCACGTTTTGTGTCCTTTGCGATCAACCCTGTCAAGCTCTTCTCAGGCTTAGGGTAATCAGGACGGCCAGCTAACATGTCTACTACCTCTGACAGACCCAACCAGTGGGCAGTCGCAGGTCTTCGATTGGGCCAATCTGTCCCGTGCTCCTCTAGCTCCTCCATTGCGTTGAACACGACCTCGGAGCCTTGAATACCAATGACAGAGGCACTCTTGGGGTCCTTCTTAACGTGGTTGTGAGCGTTACGTCCAAAGCCCTCAAGATGTTGGATGCACTTGATGGCCAGGCGAACAGCTCGGCAACGATCCATAGCAGAAGGAACACCACCCTGCTGTACGTGACCGGGGATACTCTCTCGGCTCTCGAACCGATCGTGAGCCTCCTCTCGGATGATGTCCGCAATGAGCTTAGCATTGTACACCTTGCTGGACTTCTCATTTACGAGGATCAGACGTCCAGCACGGGACTGGCCCTTGTCCTTCTTGAAAACCTCCTTGAGGTGATTAACATCGGAGTTGAGCATCTCAAGAGAGATACCTTCCTCGGGGATGTAGACAGCGGAGGCACCAACATCCAGGCCAGCCAGGGTAGCGATGTAGCCTGAGCGACCACCCTGAGTCTCGATAACGAAGACACGACGGCGGGTAGCAGACGCTGATTGCTTGATCTTGTCACAGTAGTTGACAAGCTCGTTCAAGCAGGTATCTGAGCCAAGAGAATACTCGGTTCCGGGAACGTTGTTGGAGATGGTGGCGGGGAGAATAACCATGGGGATGCACAGAGAAGGGTATTCCTTCCTGGCCTTGCGCATTTGTGAAACGGAGTGGAAGGCCTCGAAACCACCAACAAGGAATAGAGCATCAAAGTGGTGCTCCTCGATCAGGTTGGCGATCAACTCCATACCAGACTCGCCGGGAAGTTCTCGGTTTGTACCAATCTCGGAACCGCCCTTGCTTGCCCAGCCGTCAACCTCGAGCCAGTCGAATGGGCGGACAGCGCCGATAGGCTTGTCATCGTGGTGTCGCGCAAATCCAGCGAAACCGTTGTGAATAGCCAGAGGCTCGTGGCCCTTGGAAAGACAGTACGCAACAGCAGCACGTACTGCAGCGTTCATGCCACCAGCAGGGGCACCAACATTGATGAAGCCAATTCGCATACGCTAAGTAGTCAATTATCAGCAATGGAACAAGAATTCAGATTTGGGTCAGACTTGCATCCTTCTCAGGCAGCTTAGAATCGTCAACCATGACGTTTGTGGTCAACATATACGAGCCCCATTGATCGGCGAACTCGGCATCACGAAGAGACATGGCTTTCTCGAAGTCTTTGGCATCGACAGCCTTGGCGAGCTCTTTGGTCTCGGCAACAGCTTGCATCAGAGGCTTACGAACAATCTTGTTCTCGTTAATAGCGATGAAAGGAGTCTCGGTCTCTGGTGTAGCTTCGAGGACAGCCTTGACGGCTTCAACACCCTGCAGGGTAGCCAACATTCGGTCGTATGCGACGGCAGTACCGCCTCGTTGGACGTGACCGAGGGTGGTAATACGTGTATCGAGAGCAAGACCGCCCTCGCTCTTGTCGGCTAGGATGTTCTTGATTTCTTCGGCGCCGATCTTGTTACCATCCTTGTCGCGGGCACCTTCAGCGACAATGACAATGGTCTTGCGCTTTCCAAGGTCTCGATGCTGTAAGTCGTTAGTGCCTGTGATTGGGAGCTATTTTCTCTGATAGACCTACCCTTCGCACAACGACCTTCATATCTTCCTGCCAATCATGCTCACGAGGTCTCTCGGGAATAAAGACGAAGTCTGCACCAGTTGCGACACCGGCCATGAGGGCCAGCCAACCACAATGTCGGCCCATGACTTCGACGACGAAAGCACGAGAATGTGAAGAGGCAGTCGCTTCGACGTAATCGACCATCTCGCAAATACGGGCGAGTGCTGAGTAGCAACCAATGGTCGCGTCGGTTCCTGTGAGATCATTGTCGATGGAGCCGACGAGACCGACAATGTTGAGATGCTTATATGGTGCTATTTGGTCTGTAGACAGCTCTCCCTTGGAAACAAGCTCTTCCAGCAGAGAAGGCCACTCAGCTCTGAACTTGTCAGCACCAGTCAAGGAGCCGTCACCACCGCAGATGATCAGAGCATCGATGCCAGAAAGAACCATGTTCTTGGCGGCCGTTAAGCGACCAGGACGCTCGTAGAAAGCCATGCATCGAGCAGTACCAATAAGTGTACCACCCTCAGAGAGGTAGCCTCTGACATCGTTCCACTGCATCTGTCGGATGAAGTCGCCTCCCTGCACCAAACCCTCATATCCCTCGTAGACGCAGTAGGCGTCGCAACCCATGTGAAGGGACATGCGCACAACAGCTCGGACAGCAGCGTTCATGCCTGGGGAGTCACCTCCCGAGGTCATGACGGCGATCTTCTTCTTGGGGGCCATTTTGGCGAATTCGAAAATATAGGGAGAACGCTTAGGAGTGATGCTTCGATTCAAGGTTTGCCAGAACCGAGTTGAAGTAAGTTTGAGATATTGAGTAGCCGTCCGGAGAAGGAAAAAGCGCGGCGGGGCAGATAGTGTAGCTCTAAAAGTGTATATGATGAGAAACGAGGGCACAACAATTGGGGAGAGCACGATACTTACAGGAAGATAAGGAGAAGAGAAGAGAAGCGCCGGCTTCAACGGACGATATTGATAGAATATGGTCTCACCAGGTTTCCTGTCAAGAGAAGGGGGGAAATTATTACATGGTCCGGGCAGTGGAAGCAGTCGGTCGGTGACGCAGCTGGAGGTCTACATACAGTACCTAGCGAGGGGCAGCACAGGGAGGCCAAGAACCAACCAACTAACAAAGTGGAGGGTATGATGTGTGTGAAGAAAGAGCTCTTATCGCTTATCGGCCCGCGCGGGGGGCAGATTTTGGTTTTTTTAGGTGCCAGTCTTGACCCAAGGTGAGCTTTTAGCTGGCTCAGGTGGGTTATGATGTTACAATTCGTAAGGTGAATTATTAGCACTCACCTCACTTTGGAGCCTCTTGTCACTTTAGTCTCGGTGTTTTATGCTTGCTTGCTTGTCTGGTTGCCAATTGCCAGCTGCGATAATCCCCTCAAGCCCCTCTTCTTTTTTTTTATCGCACGCACAATCGAATCGAAACTGTTGGAATAATACCGCATTCCTGAGGTATTCATGCTATCAGGTCCACGTTTCGGTGGCATTGGACGACGCAATGGTACAGAATCAGCATTGGCAGTGGGACAGGGCGCTTCCATGAGACGTCATAAAGCCGCATTCACTCATTTTTGTCTACCCGCGGGCCGGACAGGAGGAGACTTTGCATGATTTTAATCATGAATGTCTGGATGCTGAATTCCAGGGTTGTGCTACGTATTCAACGCATTTCTTCAACATCTATCTATTCAAATGGATGTCATTTTACAGACAGTTACTGGCGTATCAAATTTTTGACATGATCTCCATCCTAGTCTACCGCGATCTCCTACTTTAGCTAGCTAATTGGCATGTAGTCAGTGGTTCGTGGGGCTAAAGTGCGTTGAATGACGGCAGCCAGATCTTCAACGCAGGACGGGTGATTGTTGAGACAGCAAGGCAGGCTGAACTGCAAGATCGAAGAACCGAAAGGCGATCGAGATGTGCTGATTTATCAATTGTCAGGGGCTCTTACATGGCTGCTCACCTCACATCGTATGCAACTTCAAACACGCCATCAGTTATTTCATGCCCATGTCATCCTCAAAATTGCTGGCCTCAGAAGACACCTCAAATTGGAATCAGTGTCTATCGCCATCAAACGGGATGAATAGTTGAGTAATGGGATACTCACTCATCAACTAGTTTACCAAAGGACGCCACATAAGAACCAAAGCCAGGCAGGATATCATCTTGCCATCTTGAATACCCTGGACCATCATGTGAATAAGACAATCCAATGGTAGAGCTTTGACAAGAGCATGAGTTGATTTTTATGACTACAAGAGGCCTAGAACGCATAATTGCTTTGGTAGGAATACATGCCTTCCAATAACATATCTGAGGCAGGCAAAGATGTGAACTCCAGGGTCACCAGCCTGTCGGCGCTCTGAAATCTGACCAGTCATTGAGAAAACTTGACAGTCATCTTGGAAACCGTGACGGGCTGTGATGATCGCTGCGAGGATTACTGAGGCGTGCACCACTGAAGCCCTGTGTTTGCAGCCCGGCGGTGCAAGCAAGGAAATGAGAGGCCAAAATGTGAAAATAGAAAGCTTTTCAGGAGAGTCATATGGCTGCAGATGCTGTTTTATGCGCTGGCAAGCGTCACTTCACAGCGGTTGGGATGGATGGTTGGCCTGTTGCGACGGCAGCGCGTCTGCTGACCTAGAGCGCCAAGCGCTGAGTCGCCAGGACCCTGAAGAAGCGCCCCTGAACATGACTACAGAGGCCTCAGCAGGGCCTCAGCTCATTGCAACCCAGTTTGACAAGGCTCAATTCAAGTCTGCCTCCCTTGAAGCTGCCTTGACTGCCGACTGTAACTGTTAAGCCTCTCGACAATGAGTGGTGCCGAGGATCCTGGAACATCAAGGCAGGTGACCTACCCCAGGTATCGTCACTGAAGCCTCGGGATATTCATCTAAGAGCCGGTAGCAAATTTCTCGTCTGATCTGCTCGGCATATGTCCGTGGTCACGCCTCTCCCATGATGTCGGGCGCATCAACATCAGAACGGACGGGAGGCAAGTCCTGCCCAACTGACTATGGGTAGAGGGATAGTTGCAGATTACGGCTCAAAAACCTCACCTTCAGAGTGACTCGACTCGGCTTCGTCCCGTCGGAATGAGCTCCGTGGTCAGGCGCAAGGACACGGTGATCAGTCATCAGTCGTTACCCGCCTGAACTTTGACCGCGTATAGCCTTTCCCTTATTTTCCCAGTGTCGACAGATGAATTTCTAGGCGAGATCACTCAAAGGCCCGTGGCCGCTTGCGGAGGCGAGGTGCAGCGTGCGGATGACAATCTGGGGGCTCGATGTTATCACGGGGTCACCGGATATTGGTTATGCCATTGAGAACGGGTCAAGTCAATGAATCCCCACGATCCTCTGGGGCTTCTCCAGGGCGAGAATCACTAGCAGGATTCTCATTTCTAATCCCAGATCGACCAGAATCACGTCAATTCGCCGTTGAAGTGGAAGCCTGGATTGCAAGCGGACCAATTGACGCTTTAACACGGGCGTCTGTTGACGATACCGGGTTGGGATTGGAATTGAAGCTCAATGCCAAAACACCATTAACATGACCGGTCAGGGTCTTCGACACCATACTCGGCGAAAATTCTCTCAGGGTCTATCATGTGCCTTGAAGCTATTGAACTAATGGCTTCCAAGAGAGCCGTTCGTCCTTACCGAGCCTCACTATTCTCAAGATCAAATGCCTTGGTGAATGTTAAGACCGCGGTTAATCCGGGCCAGAACAACACAAAGCGAGGCTTGGATCACCAACGTGACTTGTGATGGGGCCTCAGACAGGTCCCTGATGAGGAGCGGGCTACAGGGTGCTTGATCCGCGGGAGACAGAAGGTCCCAAGAGAATGACAGTGGGGGGAATTGGACCTGGGCGAGGCAAACATCAGGGTCGTCCTCAGTTCTGGACTCGGATGCCCGATTCGGTCTCAGTTCACAACGGAGCCGCTCAAGGGAGATAGACAGGACACATGACAAGCTGTCAACGTTCCAGAACGCCAAACGGACAGCAGGATCTGTTTTCCGTTACAGGAGGCCGCGGCCCCATTAGGAAGCGTTAGGGGACACCGAAAGATAGAACCGTTTGCACTCCCGAGACCGCGTTCGTCTGTGCTCGCTCCGTAACTGTCTCAGGTGGGCCACCTACTTGATCAGGCAATCCAGATATAACCCAAAGAGGACTGGCTTGGAGTATTTGAGTCTAAGCTCTATTGGGTATCATAGTGACCCGCTGCCAGAACACAATAAGTGCCTCTTCAGGTAAAGACCCGTGGAAACTGGTCACCAGGAAGAATTTGCCTCCCCCTCTCTGCCACCTCCACCCGTGTTCCTCCCCCTGACAGAAGCCCTGTCCTTGTCTGCTGTGTCGCCGAAGTCCAACAGACCTCTATCATCCTGTGCCCTGGCGTGGACATGACATTGGACAGTTTCTTGATTCGAAGAGGATCCCTTTGTTGAGAGAGGGAGGAGAGTTAAAGATACAGACGAGCAATAAATAGCTCTTTGGTCTTCGTTGTCATGCGTTTGCTGTACTATGCTGTGCTGTGCCGCCACTTTAACCCCCATTCTCAACTGAATCCGTCTGGTCACGCCTCTGCAAAAGTGTAAGGTTGAGATGGCACCCCACAGGAATCATTCAATCACTGGACTCATCTTTGAGTGAACCGTAACTCACTTCAGCGTCCGTTGACAGCGAAAATTCTCCTTCGCCGCGGTACCTCCGTCTTGTACTGGGAGACTTGGGCCTGTGCTATTTGGGTGGTACCCGCTATTTCCAATGCCCCCCCTCCCGTCCATTTCTCCTCCCAGTACGTACCCGAGCCACCCCCGGCCTCAGTGCTCACACCCCCTCTAGCAACCACGCCCCTGCGGTCCGACACCCCTGGGCCTGGCGTGCACTCGTGCTTGTGCTAAGGTACCTTAGACTCCATTTACATAGCGCACACCGCGACTCCCTTCCCCCAATCCGTCTTTCTTCCCACAGACCAAACAAGAATAACTACGTTTGATCCCCCCGGACTTTGTTCGTTCTCCTCCACATACACATACACTTACACCAAGCAACACCAACACCCAACATCCATTGCAGAGGGTTTTGAGAGGACGACCTTGCACCAGGAATCGCCTTAACACATACAGTATATGTCTACTCGAGGATCCCCATGAAACGCAGCATCCACCTCGACATCGCACTGACACGCCAAATTCGCTTACATTGACCTTCAACTCCCTCGACTTCACCGCCCGCGACCAAGTCTTCTCCACCTCGAATCTCAACCTCTTTGCTGCTCTCTGGCGCATTGTCGGCTCCAATTCGATTTACTCCGCCGACGACCTATACAGAACTTGTCGACCGCTTCGATTGCACTTACAACTTCGACCGACTTATTCGCACCCACCCTCGCAACTCTCCCCAGTCGATAAATCGACAGGTTCGAGACACATAATGCCCTATCGTTTAGACACTCACGTCTTGACAGTGGATGCGAACGTCATCCACAAGGTCGATACTGGCAATCCCGCCAATCTCTATAGCATGTGGACTGGTAAGTTGTCTCTTGTTTGTGTCGGCTGCTTAGATGCTGACCAGTCAGTCTTTTCTCGGTGCGCAGACTCCGTTGAACAAGGTCGAAGACTAGAGAACCTTAGCTGGCGACTGTGGCAAAGAGAAACCTTTGTCGTCGACAACGAAGAAAAGACAGCACCCTCTACACAAACTCTCCCCCAGAACATTCCTTCCGAGTCAAGGATATCCGATCTTCCCCAACTATCTGGCAGTGTTGAGTCTCTCGTAGACGAAGAGGCCGTCGACTTTAGTTCATTATCAGCACCGCTTGAGATCGCCCGCCCTCGTGTACGACGTCAAGATTCTTGCGCCAGCACCCGAAGCAAGCGCGAACGCCACATCAGCTCTGACGATTTCGAGAAGATGATTGTCTCTATTGTTAAGGACAAGGGTCCTCTGTCGGCCCCTCCTCATGTTGCTCCTGTCCCCAAGGAGTCTCTTCCAGTTCCTCCTGCTTTCGAGCGTTCTGGCTCTACTACTACAGAGTCTCAATCGCCTGCAAAGTCCATCACAGCTTCAGAGGGTTCGCCACAACCTTCACCGCAAAGCCTTCCCCGCACCACTGTTGTGCGTGGCTTCTCACCTTCTCAGATTCCCACTCCTCGAACCATCTCCGGTGCTGCTCAAGCATCAGACGCAATTCCTGAGCCCAAGTCGTCGCCTGCTGCCAAGGTGGTGCAATCAAAGAAGCCCGCTCGCTTTGCGCTTGGTGGGTCTTGTTCGTCTAGTGAACAGGACCAGAGCCTCAGCAACAGCAAGCCCATCATTCCCATCATCAAGAAACCCGTGTTCCAGATCGGTGGCTCTTCTGAAGAGGACGGCTCACTCAAGAGTGCCATGGCTTCATCACGACCTGGCTCGCTCCTCTCTGCACGCAAGAAGCAGGCCTCGTTCAGCAACAATGTCATGACACGAACGATTGATGATGAGGCAGCTGTCGACTCAGACACCGACGACTACATCGACGAGAGCGCCATCGATGACGATGACGACTCTTCGGACTGGGAGGACTCGATGGAAGAGAGCGGCAAATCCAGCATGGACGACAAGTTCTTCCAGCGAGTGGATTCCAAGGCCAACTTGACCTCACGACGATCGCTCATTACCCTCATGCTTGCCCAGAACGATCGCGCACGCACTCTTGGTAACCACGCTTCCCAATCGACTTCAGCCATTCCACGATCTCGTATGGCCCACGGCCCATCACTGGGTGCCTCGCCTAACGACTCTGACGAGGCTCCCCTGATGATGAAGGGCATGCGTGGACCTGGTCTGAAGCCTATCCATGAGGTCCCTAGGTCTAGTGCTCAGCCCATCATGACCGGTCCCAACCACATCCAGCCTCAAGCTGCGCTGTCACCTCGCACTACTCGTCGCAATATGTTGGCGACTGAGCTGACTGAGTCTCTTCGACGTCATCTCCTCTGGGAGCGACAACAGAAGTCCTCGACAGCCAATGCCGTCCTCAAGCGACGACATACATCGCATGATGTGGCCAACCTGAAGCAGTACCCTGAGAAGCCTTGCATGAAGAAGAGCGAGGATGTGAATGCGAGCAGCTGGAACCAATACTTCTCCAAGGAGGCCAGCGACGGATACCACTCCAAGGGGTGGTAAATGATACCCATACCATACTATACCATACTGACACAACTATACCCACTACGATTGTGCATTGGACGGCGCACGAAAGGCATCACCACATCAGCATTGAGCGTTTTTATTTTTTGCTGCACTTGGCAGCATTTGTTTTACAAGTCGTTTAGCGAAACGGAACTCAAGTATTTTATCTTTTTTTATCACTCATGGCGGGGACTCTTAACATTATGATACCATGAAATCGTGTTTTTTCAAGGCCGTGGCAGGCTCTTGTTTCGCCATTTCCTGGCTCGGGGCACGTGTACTTGTAGTTCATATGGGGAAGATTTCTGGGGCAACCTGAGGATATGATTTCACTATGAAAGTTTGAGGTGGAGGGAACCTGAGTTTAAGGCGGAGCATGGGTCACGAAATACGGTCATTGGTTTTACTCGAGCAAGTGCAAAAGGCGAAAACAAAAGTCAAAAGCAGTGGATGATGACAAGTGAGAGAAAGTGAAAAGCGATGTATGAGCGAGCGAGAGAGAGAGAGACGGAAAAGCAAAAGATTAAACGAGTCACTCAGCAAAAAAACTCGCAAAAAGGGCGAATTGTCTATGAGGAAGAGGTTTCCGCAAAAACATGAATAAAACTTTTCACGTTGAACAAACAAGCAAAATAATGAATGACTTGACCCAATTGGGTGGAGTGAGTGAGTGAGTGAATCGATCATCCAGAAGCAATGGGTATGGTGTTGTGATGGAATGTTGCATTGCATTGTGAGTTGTCAGAAGGGTTCCAAGGTTCCTGGATGCTTCAAGGATTGCTGGGAGACATGACCCAGGATGGACGTCATCAATTCCGGGTGTTTTCAACTGTGAGCCAGGCCTAGCCAGCACCTTCAGAGCTGAGGGTTGCAGGCGAACATCAGCGGCCGTTTATTTAATGCTGGCAGGCAGAAATCCCATTGGCTCGGGGAGGACAAGCCCCAAGCCTTGAAGGCCATTTGAGTGTGGCAGACCCAACCAAGCAAGCCAGCGCTGCAGGCTTTGTAGAGCTCGTGACTTGATCAATTGGCTTTTGGTTTTTTTGCGAGAGGAGAGCAGCGAGAGAGAGAGTCAGATCTGAGCACATGTTGTCAAAGCATGAATCTCTGAGACAATTTTCATCATTCAGTCTTGTTAACTCCTTGAAAATGCTCTGCATCTCAAGGAGATCACTTGTAAGCCAACCAAACTGTCGGTAGTAAATGGCGTGAGTCGCTAGACAAAAAGGAACATGGGACTTTACGATAATACCCGTAGTCTGATCGAGCGGTCAGTGATACTGGCTGCTGCTTTTAGTCGTTTCTCTAGCATAGGGCAGTGCTGTCTTTGTTGGGGATACCTTACCTATGGATGCAAGCTAACAAAGCGCAGTTACTGTAGTAAACAACACACTCTAAGGCAAGGTCAACAACACGAGGTCAAGTTAGAACCGTCGTGAGCCGGTCTCCAGCGACAAGTTTTACAAGATGACCATTGACATGAAACGACTGGCTTGGCAACTCCAACACCATCTCCAGGGCTGCCAAGCCATCGGCACTCGCTTCTGGGACCTGGAACGCGCCATTGAGTTTTTTTCCCTTTACATGGGTTATCATCTCAAGTCGACCTGAATTGAAAGGGTGTCCGGCATCGGTATTCAGAAACTGGTCCCAGCCTCTCATCAATAAGTCAAGTGTAAGCTGAAGGGGCACACCCGGACGCTAAGAACAACACGCGTAAGTCCAAACGACTCCCTTGTATCTCCGCCCTCGGCCAAAATACTAGACTTCGGGGGTTCTATTCCTTGGAATATACCTGGGCAGACGGACGGATCTTTCTGGCAGCCTTTCTTCTTGCGTTCCTGTTATGTACCTGAAATTGGAGGGTTTAATTGTATGGGTTGCAGCGACAAGCCACGAATGGGAAATGTAGCATTAGGCAATCCATAGTTAGCTATTTTGAGTTTTTAACTCTGACTGCATGTGCATGATGATAGTTCTTTATGTAATTGAAGATGGCAGACATCTAGAGACGCGATTGACATATGATTGAAGCAACCCAACGTGCATCTCGTATCATCCAAACTACTACATTCTACCATCAGCTCTACACCAGCACAATGTACTTCCGGTTCTAGACGCATGTGCCTAGTCCAGACCATTGAATTATCGAAACGCGTCTTTTGGCTCACTCTGCTCATGGACACCTGCGGAGCCGCAGCCGTTCCGTATTTCCAACATTCTAGAGCTCACGAGCTAGGCGCCACATCGCGAATCAAATGAGAGGAGGACGGACTCATACTCCGTGACTGAGAATGGATTGTTTCAAAAGGATTTGCGCAAAAGGAGGCTGGATAAGGAGACGTGTTTGAAGTTAGTCATTTCTGACAAGCTGTGGCAGAGATGCAATGATAGCCAGTCAATTGCTTCACCTACGACTCCTCCCTGCGTGCGGGGAAGTCAAGCCAGAGACCTTTCAAAGGCAGAGAGGCAAAGGGAACCAGAGACAGCGACGCCTCTCCCGCTTGTGATTTTCCGGGGAAGTCCATGGCATCGTCAACAGTGACAGACAGAGACACTCTCACACAGCCAGGCATCCCATCCCGCATGTACGTACAGTAAGCAGAAGCCATTGACTCTGTGTGCCTGAGCTCAGACTCACTCGTATTCAACCACATACTTTTCTAAGCGTCAATGGCGTTTAGACGAAAACCAAATCTTAGCATCTCCCCTCTTTTTGATGAAGCTTTGACGTGTTCAATTCCCCAGAAAAAAAAAAGAACCACATGTTGCTGACTTAACTGCGGAGAATCTGGAGAATTTTCCGTGGTCACCCGACTATCCTTTTCTTCTCTCCGCATAATTAGCAAATTTGCCTTCAGGTGAGATCACATGGTGTTGTTCAGGTTTGGCATTTAAACGAATTGCAATTCTGTCCCCACAGAATTGTCAGTTTGCTTTTTGCGATATGTGCGCTTGGAGCTTTCAGCACCTCTTGGGTCATGAGAAAACGAAACTAGACCAATTGAGGATGTTGGCAGAAGGGGGGGGGGGGGGGGTGCGATGTGCCTTGTCTCGTGGCTGAAAGGAAAGGGATTTCGCATCGTCGGGACTCTCTCACTGTTACTGGTACATAGGGTGCAGGGAGTGTTTAAAGTCTGAGTCAGAAAGAAGAGCAGCGCAAAGCATCTGTCAGAGAGGAAAAGATGTCGTTTTTAGGCTAAACCGAATACTGGAAAAATCGAGACCAGGTCCCCGTAAATGGCGGGTGAATGTTTTCCGACCAATGAGAAGCGGGGATTAAATGTTTTGCTTGGGGAGTGAGCAGCGGAAATAAGACGAGTCAGATTGGTTCAATTGCCGATCGGAAACTCGGGGTGGGAAATAGGACCCTGCATGAGTTTACTGAGAGCTTGCGTTTGTGTTGGTTTGAGCCATCTTCGAAGCTCCCGGATATTTGAGCCCCAATGCCGCTTATTTCACTGTGCCGAGGGCTTTGAAGAATGCTGCCTTGGATATATGTAAAGCCTCATGCTATCCCGCCTGTTCTGGACTGCCGGGCCAAGCTCATGCGGCTTTTCAGGTCGCTTTCTCCTCCGGCCTCACATCCATAACCGTGACCATAGCATTCCTGGTCACCTTAAACTAAGTTAAGCGCTCCGAAGGCTCGGGATTCTCATGTCTCGCAGCTCACATGTGCCATGGCTACGCTCCATTTCATTGAAACTCTCCTCGGCACAGACAGGCAGCCATGGATCTAATGTCGGTCAAATTCGGCATCCAATTCTGAGGACTCTTTTCCATCCATTGTCTTTCCTTTCAGGGCTCCATCCGGCGGAGGTGGGGCCCCCATCCGGCGGGCGTCGGGTGTCCACTTCACTGTCCGGAAGCTGGCTGCTTGTTAGGTATTATGCTCTCGGAAACGCAAAGAGGGCTTTTTTATCCGGGCAAAATGATAGAATGCCGTGCAATGCATGCAACAAGGGTCTTTTTTTGATGTACATGCTTGTGCTCAATTTTGAGCTGACGCTTGACCGTCTTTCAGGTGTTTAATGCCGCTCATTCACCGCTTGGTCCTATTGCGTGCGTGCTCGCTACAGAGTCAAGCAGAGGAGAATTTTCACATCTGATGCCGGACAAGAGGGTGCAAACAGGAGCCTGGAGATGCAATGCATCCAGTCAACCGACCCCTTCTCCAGAATGAGCTGCAGATCCTTCTCGCTGCCAAGTTAATGGTCACTGGCAGCGAATCTACAGCACGCCAAGGTTCCTGAATCGAAAGGAATGCCGACAGATCTAAGTTAGAGACGGGTCATGGCTGACATCAGAAGGGCCTCACGTGGGTTGAGAGCTGTAGCCTCCGCTGCGAGCGTCCCCCCTACACTTTACTTTGCAGCACCTGTCAAAAGGACATGCCCCCTGTGACCTGATCAACCTTTAGCCGGAGCAAGCCTTGTTGACCTCGCCTTGCCTCAAGTGGAAACGTATTCCTCGTGGCCTATGACATCGTTTGCCTGCATGAGTCGCGAGCATCTACTTGTACCTAGGTACAAGCCCCGGATCTAATAAGTCTCGGCGTCAAGTAAGAAAAATGCATTCCGTTTCGAAAAAACAGGAACTAATTAATTCAATTGACTGATATTGAATAAACTAAATTGAATCATTGGTTCCGATTATTGTCTACCCCAGCCACCGTTAGAGTTTGACTACTGGCAACCCACGATCCTCCCCAGACGGGGCTGCGACTAGGTAATGACAAAGGGTTCACTGGGGTTTGCGGAACCATCATCCACTGACACGAGAAATTACAGGATACCAGGTGGCAGCCACGAACAAGATTCGGGGCTGCTTACTTAACTCTTACTATTTAATTACTGACCGGAAACCCACCGAGAGTCTGAGATGCTGGGCCTTTGCCGTTTTTGGTGTATTTCACGTGTATTGAAACCCCAGAACCTATTGACTGGAGACTGGATGTCCATGTATCAATGGCAAACAATGTCTAAAACGGTCCACCTTGTAATGAGATCAACGATGGAGAAGCCATCGAGAAGGAAACCACAAAACGAAAAGGCTGTGGTGTGCAATAACAAAAATCAGGCACATGTTGTGATATCGCGATTGTCCTCTCAACAAAGCAACAAGTTTTACGAGCCAGGACTGGTGATCAAATAAACAACGTCACAACGGGTATGCAGGGCTGCTATCCCGTCCTGCAGCCTACAACTTAAACAGTGGTCAACATCGAAACCTCGAGTTGATATCGATGTTTCTGCTTCTCCAAGATCCATCGAGATCTGGGGTGCCGCTACGTCATACTCTGGGGTGCAAGTGGTGCGTTCTCGCGACACCCCAGAATCTCCAAATCTCGCAGATCTTGCGCTCAAAGAGCCCGCATCGGAACATCACGCGGCTATAGATCTGGGCAGTGAGAATGGGATTTTCGCATTCTTTGGTGTTGATGCGCTGTCGATGATGCAAACGGGTTGTAGTGTTTTGATGTCGAGACGAGGTCATCTCGCCTGTCTATGACCGAATAGTGAACCGGAAATGAAACATACATTTTACTTCTGGTCGGGAACTGACCACGGGAAGAGCTGTTGCGCACCAACCATCTCCCACAAGAACAGCCATAACACACTCAGACACTTCATCAGGGACAAACGGTGCTTTGTCTTTGAGCGCCCGTTTTCGGAGTCTTGGGACTTGGGAACACAAGCGCGGCAATCTGACGATCCACATCGACATTGACACCTCAGGCTCACATTACATATACTTACATTCATGATGGTGTTGTCCAAGCACAAGCACGGGCCTTCCTCTATCCCTATCATGGCTGGTGGTGTACGGACTTGACTCCGACGTGCCCCGACCAATCGCCCATCACCCTCAGGAGACCTCAAGGCCTTCTAGAAGTCTTCTCCCGCACATGGAGAAGAACACCTCACACCTCCATCAATTTTCTCTCGATCACGCGCGGGTTAAAGTTGAGGCTGAAAAGGGCAACTGTTGACGATGCGGCAGATGATGATTCTGAGCTAAACAAACAACGCGGTATTTTCTGGCATCTCGTCAAAGACATCACACTGTGAAATGCATCTTGAGGTCTTGTTAGTTCATCAACAACCCGACAATGGCTCTCGACGAATGAGAAAATCGAGAAATCAGTAATTTAAATCCGTATTTTATCCCTCATCTCCACTCAAATCTCTGTTCGGGTCCATAGTGGAGAAGATATCTCGAACGGAACAGTTTGGCCTCCCTGTAATCAGCCTTGTAAACTCTAATGCAAACGGTTATGGTTGGGCATCAAAATCTGGTTCTTGCATCATCATTCTCCGCTGTGCCCCGATATCAACCAGACAGAGACGACTCATGAGATATCGTGAGATCAAAATGGATCCAGAAGGTCTCCAGAACAAACTCCAAAAAAAAAACTCCAACAATATCACATCTCCACTGATAAGAATCGTCTTGTTCCCGGCGACTTTACGGCGCTCCTCGGCCCCTCAATAATGCCTTTTTGCTCGGACGGGACCCTCATCCATCACCGTTTGCATGTCTCGCCGCGGCCCTTCTGAAAGCCATTGATATCAGTTGAACCGTTACCGCCTCTGTCGGTCCGGCAATGGCAGGGTAATTGATATTCCCTCATTGGTGCTGCTGTGACAAATTAATGGATCCCTTTTCATACTTTCACTAACTCGTTGACATTTTTGACACGTGAAATCCCCGTGGCTGTGTCATATTCCTAGCCACGAGGAGGTAAAGTCGACAATATTGGGTCCGCCATGAGATTCTATCGATAATCGCCATGTGGGCATGCGTTTCAAGGTCCATTATCAACGGAGTCGCCGATGAGGGGACAGCAGTTGGAGATGGTGGAGGATGCGAAGCACGATTCAAGTTCATTTGCATCTGTTGGAGTGGCTTGGCTGATCCAATATCTGCGCTTCCGGTCCAAGGTTGTGCAGCCGCGTCTTGGGAACCTTGGATGAATTGGATACCGACAAGAGGTTCCCCTTTGAGAACACCACTCGAAGCTTAGACTTGCCGAATATGAAGCCGACTGGGTAACTTTAGTTGACTGTCGCCCTTAACTTAGTGCTTAGCTTAAGCAGATGTCAATTTCCTGCGTTTTGGAGGTATCTCATGTACCTACAGGCTACCACCATTTCTTCAGCGTCCCACGTGGTGAAGGTTCTCCGCACTCACCAAAGTGGCCGCCGTTGATATTCCCTCTTTAGTATCTTCTGCCGAGAGTCTAAAGCCATTGTGCCGCGGCCGGTAATTGATTCAAGTTGGGGGGATGGAACGATGTCGACCATTGACGACTATTGAAATCAGCCTTGGTATTGTTGAGATGTTGTGTTTGCAACGCCAAGTTGACTGTCATGTGCGACTCGTCGGCCATTCTTGCGCGAGCGGCTGAATTGCCAACATCCTATTACAGAGGCTAAGCATTGATATACCGAAACGTGCCAGATATGGCTATAGTAAATGCCTAGACTCGCTGTCTAGTTGTGTGCGGTACCACCAGTGTGGTTTTAGCATAAAGCCATCATATCAATCGAAGAATAAGCCTCCTCATCGGCCCATACCTATACAATATGCTCTGTGTAACAGCTGAGGGCTTTGGATGGTGGTGTAGGCAAAGGTGTCTTCTGATGCTGTGAATTACCCAGTGCACTTGGCTGATAAGACGAGATTATCACAAAACACGCAAATCGCTACAGTTCTTATCCAGGGTCCTTGACTAATAATCGTTGACTGGTAATCGGCAGCCAGGCTGCGCCTCTGCTGAGACGGGCAGGTCGTGCATATCAAACTCTCGTTACCCCAGACCCCAGGTTTTACCAGGCATAATAGCCTGCAGGGCCTTGTGCCTGCTGACATGGGATCATGCCACGGGGAGCCTCTGGCTTCCAGGCCATTGGCTTTCCATGTGCTTTGCTGTCAACTGTCACTGCCAAAGTTGCCACCCCCTCCCGAGCCAACTCGACCCCCAAATTCGTCCGAATTTCCCCAACTTCCCAAAGAAACGGTTCTGCGTGGGTTTGAAATTAAGAAGCCGAAGAACCCCCATGTTCCGGGGAAGACAGTAGGGGTCAGCCGACGGAGAAACTATGCCGTGCAAACGAAGAGGAAAGACCCTGATCGGATCGGAGGGCCGTAATGTAATCAAAGAGGGAGATGATAAAAGATGGCAGCTTCTCCTTTTGGTTTGACAGGCGACATGTGATGGCCAGAGACGGAGGCCTGGTGATGGGTTGATGCGGAGAACCTGGATGCTGGCCATCTCATTCATGCGGATGCATCGAGGGTCTGATCCGCGGGCCCGGACACTCAGCAGTTGCTGTGCCTGAAGGTTGGTGGTATTCCCTCACCACAATAAAGAGGTGTCGATCTCACGGCCCGTGGCCATGAGGATGGTGGCATACGGGCCGAGTCGATGCGTTGGCACGCACAATGTGATAATGTCAGAGCAGAGCATCCCTGATCCAGAGTCGGTGTAAGGTTTATCTGTAATAACAATCGATCATATGAAAGTCGAGTGGCAGCCTATCCGTAGAGTTGACATACATATCATCGCTGATGCAAATAGCTCCCACGTGATGCCGAAAATGGACATTGAAACACCCCGTTTCAGCTACCTCGGTCAAGAAAGGATCTGATATGATGTCAGAGACTTTAACCTTGTCGAATGCCCAATACTCTATTGCTTAATCTGAAACGGGCTGTGTTACTGGAGGGTGGCATAGGGAACAGCCTCCGCGATGCCCTCATATAGATCTCAGATGACTATGTATGGCTGTAAGTCGAGGGATCGTCAGTCAACGGTGCCAATTACGGATGTGATACACAGTCAGTCTCGTACCGTAATCAACGCAACGCCCTTCTTTGGTCATATGACAAAGTATTTGTATAATCTACCTGGCTATCTAGATATAGGATCAGACCATAGACATATCGCTTCTGCATAGTATATTCGGTAGCGCTCACATACCATAGCTACATCGACTATCACACCGAGCACATTATCCCAATACCCACTTCGTGAATCATTTTAATTCTTTAGAATATTTCTATTGGCTACCTGCTTTTCTCAAGACCATTGTTGGGCCAAGGGGCAACTGGTTATCATCAGTCTCAGGAGTGTACATAGTAACATAAACCCTCGACTCGGGACCAAGTCAATTGATTGTCTTCCTACTAGTCGCGAGCTGATCATCGATGTTATATGTGACTCTACTGTTCCTAAAGTTTGTTAAATCGGCTCGCCAAAAGCATCCATTACATCATAACAAGATCTGCAATAGGGACTCGATCTTCAATGATGTCAAGCCATTCACGCGATGTCACTTTCTTGAAACTATTACAGGAACTTGACTTACTAGTCAGTCTTTGACAGGATGTCATGACTCGCAGGATTGATAAGTTCAAGACAAATCGAATGGTTGTCTTGATAGCTCGACCATACCCTGATACCCCAATTGCATTACCAAAGATCATTCAGCAGTTGAAAATCCGAAGAAGCTCAAGGGACCTGCGATAATTCCAAGCGAGGGGCCTCCAAGAAAATAGTAGGGATTATCGGAACTTTGGTTATCACTGTGAAGCACACAGTTTCTGCAGATGCAGAAGAGATACCTTGCTGTTCAGGTAATAGAGGTGATGATATCAGCTCGCTTGGGTAAACAGAGATTTATCTTATGCGATTATGATATATGATTCTTTTGTGACAATATCCGTTTAAATCTTATTGTGTCAAATTAATACCAAAGATGTCATGTCTTTGTGCTAATCGTTGTTAGAAGAAGTTCAAACAGGTAAAGGATCGCAAGTGTGCCCCATAACAATGGAAATATCAAGTGGACTGTCGTGAAAGCCTCTCGTTATAAAGATGTATTGAGGCTCAAGAAAGCATTGAAATTACAAATGCCAGTAAACAGACTCTTTCTATGGAGTCGTCCTTCACATATCGCTGAAATCACCAGCCATGATTCCGACAGCATATCCGTCTATTGTCGCCCATCCATGTGTTCCTTACACCTTCCTTACACCTTCCTTTCATCCATCATCAGTGGTGCTCAAAATTTTGGGCATTCAACATCTTTACCAACGTTCAGTGACCGTAAACGTTATGTAGAATGTCTTGATACGCGTGGCTTAGTATATCGCACCCAGCCCCGGTCTCCTGTAAGGGAAAGAAAACCAATTATTCGTTTTGCAGTTCTGAGTTTGTTGAAAAGTTTTGATCTCGATACGAATCATTCTGAAAAGCTATGTCTCCTTCTTGAGTCTCTTGGGATCGGCTGCACCTTGCTGGGTCTGATTATCTTGTTGCCGTTTCTGGTTTCCAGGGCCATTGGGGGGATTAGAGAGGATATTGTGCTTCAGCGTGGCAGGTCTAAAACTGTGAAAAGAAGAGTTTGGTTGAGAGCTGCCGTTGTGACTGAACGACCGTGAGCCTCCTGGCTGTATAGCACTCACTGCGCCGAACGTGGCCGCCGATCGTGTCTGTGTTCCGGAGCCCTGTGCCACATTGACTTGCGACCCTTGCTGATTCGCTCCGAGCTTGAAGTCAAAAATAGGATTCACATCTCGTGGTTGGTCGTCGAACCGAAAGCTCTGAGAGGGTGCCGGGGGTGGCGGCCATTGGTATGCTGACTGCTGGTAATAACGATTGTTCTTGTTTGATTCCTGTAGTTTGTTGTACCGAGTCCAAAGGCTCGAATAGTTGTGGCCTGCATGTACACTGGCCCTTCCCATATCGGAAATCTTTTGTTTGGACTGTTCTACCTCTTTCGAAAGTTCTCGGACCTTCTTGTTGGCCTCATCGAGGCGAGCTGATTGCTCTGTTGCAGAGTTTCGCGATCGTTCTAAATCCTTCTTTGCATCTGCAAGCTCTCTCTCAATAGGTTTCCGGCTGTCTTTGTAGGAGGAAAGCTCATTCTTGACACTCTGAAGCTCCATCGACAGTTGTCGTTCCTGCTGCCGAGACGCAGCGAGAGCAGCCTCTTTCTGAAGCATTTCCACCGACGGGTCGTCAGCGTTCTTTTTCAAGGCTTCAAACTCAGAAGTGAGCTTTTCAAATTGAGTCAAAGTCTGTTTCTCTCTTTTCTGAGACTCATCAAAATCGGCTGTAGTTTGTTTCAGCTGGGCCGAAAGGCGACGCTCGCGCTGCTGGGATTCATTAAGAAGTGTTGTCTTTGCTTGGAGAAGCTCGGAGAGGAGTTCTGCTTCCCGCCGTGAATTGGCCTGGATGGCCAACTCTGCCTCTTCGAGCTTTATAGAGAGGTCTTTCTCCCGCTGCGAAGGAGTATCCTCTCGTGGCTGTTCTGCCGACATGGCGGGCGTTTGGGAGGCGTAAGAAATGAGAGGAGTTTCGGCTAAGCGCTGCGGAGATGAAGGGAATAAATAAATGGTGAAGCAAGAGAGGGAGTAAGTAGATGAGAATAATAATCTGTGCCTGAGCCACTGATTCAGTGACGAGGTGAAAAGGCCAGGCTTAGCTGCCAGTGCCCGGCAGGTGTCAGGCAACGGAGACAAACAAGCAGTGGAAGAGAAACGAATTACAGGATAACGGGTGAGTGCATGAGGGCTTGGCCTGACCAAAGATCTCTTAGGTCACCTTTGAAACGGAGGTACCTCATGCTCCCCCTACTCCAACTCCCGTAAAACTACCACGGGCAATGAAGCCATGTGAAGTGCGCCCACCCAAGTGTAAACGTTTGAAAAGATTGATCTAAAGTTCACGAAACCAGGACAAATCTCTGAGGTCTCTCCATCGAAAGTCATGTACTTCGCAATCAGCATTGCCTGTAAAATGCAGAAGAAGACAAAGATGATGGCAATAGGATGAAACCTCTTTGACCTGCAAGGCTTCTTCATAGTCTCACATGGCCTTGATGCAGTCTCGGATCTAGGCGCAGAGATAGCAGCCATAACAGTTCCTCCTAGAAGCAGATAGTTCTGGAAAATGACGGACCAAGAACTTTCAAGGCGGATGAATCTTCCAGCTGTGGCAAAAGCAATAAAGCCAGGCTCGAACACGATGAGGACGATAGCCAGCAAAGCGCCTGCCAGCCCATGGATGTTTGCAGCGGCTAGAGGTACGATACTCCAACGATATCGGAGTTGCACGACGAGGCATGCTGCAATTGAAAGACGGGCTGCCTCTGGGAGACTCAGGAGGTTGATAATCAAGATCCCCAGAAGGATGATGAATATGACAGCATGTTCAAGGGCAATCTCAACGTGTCTCCTTATAAAGCTGTCGCCTAGAGGTAGCTTCGCATCGCGCACTACTTCTACATCCTTGGCTGCGTAGTATTGAGCTACCCTCGCAAGGCTGAAGAACAGAGGTAAGCTGACCCCTATCGATGCCATAACTGTATTGTGGTCCGTATAGCTCGTGAAAGTGCTGTTAAGTGAGATACATGCAACCGTCAAGATCGTACCAAACGGAACGTACAAACGCCCCCAGGAATTAGATCGGGAGGCATTATGCGGGTAAGCGAGCCTCGCGACCAAAGCCCCCGTCATGCCAAGTGCAACGGCAATAAGGCTGTGAAGTGACAGTCTATGTGTTTCACCAGGCTTCAAGGACCGTTCAAGGTAGATTCCATATAGAAACAAGCTTGACAGAAGCGTAACGCTACAGGCGACTGCCAGTAATGAGTGCGATATAGGTACTGCGAAGTGACGGAAGTAGGTGATCTTGTACCTCACGGGATCAACTTTGATGATCTCGAGGCGTCTCAAGTGCTGAAACGCAGTATATGTAGAGTAGGACCCAAAGACCAAGATGCCAAGGGCACCCACCCAGTCGGCGAGGTTATAGGGGTCGGTGAGGACATGGGTGAGGGTGTAGAAAGCGCCTCCGATACGACCAAAGATCAACAGTAACGTCGATCCCAAGGAAACATTGTACAACAACTTCGAAGTCTTGAGCTTGTGGCCAGCCATTCGTAGTATCATGACAGATCCTGGCCCGATATCACCACACTGTGACCCAAAATAGATATAGAGGGGTTTGATCTGGTGTATCGGTGGAGAAAGAATGATGTTGGCTGTCGCAACGAGGCAGAGAATATGGTGTACGAACAGCTCCATAGAGTAGAGCCGTGCCTGAGGCAACTCGTTGGACCATACTGCAAGCTGTGATACAACGCAGACTTTCCCTGCGTTGTTCAGGGGCTGATCAACTCCCCATGGCGTAGTACTCGCAGCTTTGATACAGGACGGCAGAACCACTGTAAGACCAAAGGCCATTCGAACAAGTGTGATCACGAGGGGCATAAGCTTCCGTATTTGGTCTTCGTTCTTGAGTCGTTCGTGGACTGTTGGTGCATACTTGCGGAGGAGGTAGTCAGCGAGGTAGTACACATGCCAGTAAACAACACTGGACATGAGGAGTCCAGAGAGAATCGCGGGGCCGTTAAGGTGTTCCATGGCTATTGTTTCTAATGAATAGGGAAAGAATTTTGAGGAACATTTCTAAAGTTGAGTGTGTGAAGATAAAGAACCCCAAACGGCCCCGTGATCACACTTGTCCTTGTTTACCTATTTAACCTTTGGTAAACAAAAGCCCCGAAACTTTACGTGTTCTTTTCAGGGAGGTATTGGCTGATTGACCTGCTGATAAGTTCCAGAAGTATTGCGTGAGATGTCGTAATTGAATTTCTTTCATCTTTACAACTGTTCAATCATGGCAAACACGATGGCTGAAAAGATCGAGGAGGTCGCTGCACCTCTTGCCTCCCAAGACGAAGTCCAAGAACAACATGGAGATAAACCAGAGCTCAGCCACGCTAGAAAGATGAGTATCTTGATTGTGATGAATACGGTTTCTCTTGTTCAGTCCTTCGATGCGACCTGCATCTGCGTTGTCCTTCCTGTAAGTTTGCCCCTCCCTGTTGTGAAGCCATCACCAACAGATATCCAGTCGCTCGCAAGAGAACTGAATGCATCCTTTTCTGAAAGCCTGAGCATGGGATCCGTGTTCCTGTTAGCGACAGCTATCGCCCAGCCCATCTTTGCCGAAATGGCCCATGTCATCGGGAGAAGGCCAACATATGTGGCCTCCCTCGTTATCTTCATCGCTGGAACGGTGCTCTGCGGCATTGCAAAAAGCAGTATAATGCTTCTTGCAGGTCGAGCTGTGCAAGGAGTAGGATCCGGAGGACCTCAGGCATTGTCGGGTA
Source organism: Fusarium proliferatum ET1 (assembly GCF_900067095.1). NCBI lineage: Eukaryota > Fungi > Ascomycota > Sordariomycetes > Hypocreales > Nectriaceae > Fusarium > Fusarium proliferatum. The sequence goes on from NW_022194791.1 coordinate 1,792,627, forward strand.
TAATCCACGCCGATATGTTCGCGATCCGTGAACGTTCGCGGTGGATGTCGTATCAGCATGTCTCTTGGGCTCTCGGAACTATTGCTGGACCCCTGATTGGAGGAGCTGTTGTTCAGAACAAAGATTCCCAATGGGTTTGTATCCCTTATTACCATACCACATGTCCCGATGTTAATCGTCGTAGAGATGGATATTTTGGTGCACCCTTCCATTGCTTGGAAGTAGTCTGATAGGAGCCATGTTTCTCCTAGGCTATGACAAAGGGAAGCGAAACCTGCGTCTCATCAAGAATCTCGACTGGGTGGGCATTCTCCTTTATATCATCGCGAGTGTCGGTCTTTTGCTCCCTCTGACTTGGGGTGGCTCACGCTTCCCCTGGAGCTCAGCGGCAGTAATCGTTCCTCTAATCGCTTCGTTCCTCGCGTTCCTAGGGCTGGGATTCTACGAAAAGACGACAAAAAAGCCCATGTTTCGAAAGAGCTTGTTCCGACATCGATCGACAGTCCTCCAGTTTGCCAGTGCGACTATCCACGGCAGTCTCATGTGGATGGTTCTGTATTATCTTGCCGTCTACTTTCTTGGCATCAAAGGCCAGACACCGCTTATGGCTGGTGTATGGGCACTTCCAGCTACTGTCACTGTTGCCCCTATGGCGGCTGTCGTAGGGATTGTGGCATACAGGACAGGACGATACATGAGCTTCTTGCTTGGTGGCTGGGCTCTTATGGTCGCCATGTTTGGAGTCATGACAATTCTTGACAAGGACACCCCGACGTGGGTGATCTTGGTCATGACCTTGTTCTTGGGCATCGCAATAGGCCTCCTTATTCCAGTCATGAACCTTGGTGTGCAAGCCACGGTCCGAGAGGAGGATGCTGGACATGCAATCAGCATGATCTATCTGCTTCGAACGATGGGCCAATGCATGGGAATAGCCATTGGTATCGCTGTCTTCTCCGTCCAACTGGAAAAAGAGCTCGGAAAGCTAGGCCTCGACACATCTCAGATCAGCAATGCCTTGAAGATGATCAAAGCGTCTGTTGAACATGGAAGCCTTGGCCAGCAAGAACACATGATGAACGCTGTGGTGAAAGCGCTGCAGTGTCTCTGGATGACAGGTAGCATCTTGGCCGGCCTAGCTTTGATCCAGTGCCTGTTCGCAAGGTGCCCGAAACTTCCAGAGGATCCGCATGGCCCAGTCAGCGCAGAGCTGATGCCGGAAAGTCGTTTCTCGGATACCGCGATAGGGCGGGTTTGGTATTGTTTCTCAGGCAAGATTCTCCATAAGGCTACGTAGCAATCAAACCAGAGCTCCGGTGGTTTATTCGTCCCGAATTAGCCATGCGGATGCTAGTCTGTTGGTGATGCCCAACATGTACCCCTTGCTTTAGCCGCGATATCGATGGAGTGCCAAGACAATGGGAACCGAAGCCAAGGTTCGAGATGAGTCTCGTCGATCGTTTGAGCACGCTCCCAAGGATTAAGGCCCAAGTCCACGCCGTTCTTTTTATTATACCCATGCCCTGTTGTCTTGACGGAGCAACTGTGTTGACAAGACCCAATCACGGTATCCGCTGAAGCCTAAGGAATTCGCCTATTCGTTACCAATGCAAAAAGCCCTCCTAGGGTTGACGGTTTCACGGGTTAACCCCCGACAGCGGTTGAGACGCGATAGCGGGGACCATGGGTTGAGAGTCCCGGCGTGCAGAGTGCAGCTCGGTACGGAGTAAGTATGATCAGATCAGGGAGGCGAGTTGAAGGTTGAGGTTGGGGGCCATAGACAAGCAATTATCGACTCCAGGATGGTGAATTTAGGCTAAAGGGTTCTGGGGGCGCGAACTGGTTTCAATGATGAATCTGGAGTTTTGTGTTTTAATTTAATGGCAGACAATTGGGAAACGGTAAATCAATTGAATAGCAGTTGCATCTTCATATTCAGTCACCGTGAGATAGGGAGGTAGACAGAAGCCAATGGCAGAGCAATTGCGATCATTATCTAGTAATTAACGAGGTATCGGGATCAGCCGTCAGCAGCTACAACAAGATGAGTATTCTGGTCTTGAAGGAAACGGTCACCGTTTACTCCGTAGTAGCCATGGAATAAACGACCGTTTAAACGAATCACCTAAAACAATAAATTGGAATGGAATGGAATATTATCATTTGTCTAATAAATAAATACACCACTGGACATCAACTCACGATATCAGCCATGCCTGCTTTGACCTTCTAGAAGGGCTTAGGCTCTCCTGTCTGTCACTTCCAGGGGCCCTCCCTGGGCGCCGGAAGACCCGCGGGGGGCCAGCCTGAGTCGGGAACGTTGGCTTGGCACAGGGGCAATGAGATGACGAGCCTGAAAGGGCATGATAGACATGGGACGAAGCCTGGAACAAGCCTTGGAGGATGGGGGTCATGGCGCACGTGTGAGTCTGTCTGGTCTCCGGGGGCGCCGTGGCCAAACTATGCTATGCTAACAAGGTTGACCGAGATGATTGATATATTTAGTCGTTTCATATCGAGGTCATCTGTTTGTTAAGTGATACTCGACAAAGGGAACAGACGATATGTTCAATTACAGAGAGGGTGTGACTAGAGTATTTGGCTGAGCCCGAGATCAATCGAAGCTTTGTGGCCAAATACCTCTCACAAGCCATAGTCAAAGCCATTCAACTCCGCCCTGACATGATCTGGCCTCAACTCAACTGACTCTCTCCCTAGTTTCACAATGCACTAACCTAACGACGGATCTCATCCCCGTCAAGCCATAATCAGGTCCCGTGATGGGCGCCAGCGACGGTCCGGCGCGTCTGTCCGTTGATCCGCGGTCATTCAGGCGCCTCTTTCATCCTTTCATTACTCGGCCAAGTGTACATACGTAGTATCAAAGAGAGGGGAGTGAAGCAAACAGCGCACTCTCTTGTCAAGGCGCCAGGGGCAATAAGTCTGTGTTTGTTTCAATATTCCTCATGTGGCAGGGAGAAGATGCCAGAAATATACACCTCAGCTCCAGAAGCTAGATCACGTCCTGTGATGCATTTTACAAGGGTCCATCCATGATTCAGAGTGGACTGTGGGGTAAACTGGTACGCCACAGCATTGCCTTGGTTATCGAATCACTTTGTTTGGCGATGGCTTCAACTCGACTTACAGTACATTGTGCTTTGACAAGGCTCAGACATTGGTTCGTTGTTGTTCAATCGTGGGCCATGTTCTTTGGCACTTTGCGCTACAGTGCCTGCATACCGTTTTGTCGTCCTGTCATGCTCAGAGCGTTAGCATTAGCAAGACACGACTTGTTTATGCCTAAACAAGTTTAAGATGAATTGCATCTTCACGCGTGACTTGATTTCAGTTTCCAGAAGCACATTCATCTGTTATCTATCTACCTTATCAAATTATCTCACCACATCCCACGCTCCCATCCCCAACCCCAACGCATCCCGCAAGCACGTCACTTCTCAACTTCCATCACATCCGATGTCGCCAGTATAAGCAATGCCTCAAACATACTGTCCGATACCGCTGAGAAAACTCTCTGGCTTCACATGCTAACAGTAGTTCGCAGGATGCATGTGAGTTGCAGCAGCATTACAGCGCATGCCCTGCAGTATGTAATGGCAGAGTGATGAAGAATTGCGTGATGTCCAACGGCTGAGTACGACTTCGTTCAGTACACACCCTGAAAACTCTGCACCCATTCAATATTTGCATACATCAGCATCATCTTTATGTACTCGCCAATGTATCGTCATTCAGGCCATATGAAACTACGCAACAACAACCACACAGAAGATAAGGCAGACGACTTGATAGCACTCTAGAATTCATCACAGTGTCTCCCGATAAATCTGCCGAGCGCTAAATGGAAAGGCCCTTCTCAAATGCTCATATTTCATAGGTATCAAGTTTATCAAGATATTCGTAAGTATTCGTTAAGCATTGTGCTGAGTACATCACTGCAGTCATCATTCCCCCCATTCCGACTGGATGTAACAGGAGCCAATGACTAGGTATCAATTTAATCCTCACATCTTATTTGCCTGTTTATTCTTTATTCTCAACCATTTATTTCTCCTCAGCATAATAATAATCACCAATAACAACCTCCCCACCAATTGCCGCCATTAGGTTGCTTCTGCACAAACGCCTCGTAACTCAATGTGACACTCCATTCCCGCATCTTCAAATCATATCGTCGCTACAGCGAGATACCGACGGGAATAGATTCAGGATGCACACAAATGGGCTGCGTGACCCCCACTCTTTACACGTTTCACATGTCCAAGATTGGGTACTCTTATTTGCGAGACGGTGACAACATTTTTTCTATTATCGCCATGGTTACAGATCTACATCAAGTGTAAATACTGGCGGCCCGTAACCGCTGAGAAGGGCATAGATGACCAGTGGCAATGAGGATTATCGTTCAGCTGATCTGGGGTTACATCCAAGCTGACAGCTAACATACAGTATACATACACTCACTCAAGAGCTTCAGCCTGGCGCCTCTCAGCTGTGACAAAGAACCGCCAACCAAGGCCTATTCTAAGTCTCTTTGTCTTTAGCTGCCGAACCACCAATCCTCTTGTACTTTCTCGGATCCTTCCGACTCATCATTCTCCTGTCGCGAGTGCCTTTTCCTCCTTCCCAGAATCCCCGGCCCTTTCTGCCTATTAGGTATCGGCCGCAGTATCTACACGCCTCAACCGCTGAAGAATAGTTCTGCTCGCGACTACACCAGCCGCAGATGATACGGTTGGCCCATTCGTTGATATGATCTTCTTGATCATCATGGCACTTGTCACAAGGATGAACCCGGCTGCAGCATGAGAAACGGAACCATCGGTAGGACTTTCGGTAGTGCGAGCATGCGCCCTTGTTTGGGAGCTGCTCTCCCGCGTGAAGACCTAGCTTCTCCTGCTTCCGTCGCGGCCCTGCGGTCGGAGGAGGGCGCGAACCAGGAGTGATGAAGAGGAACTTGACTTCAGGGATCTTGAAAGTGAAATGACCATGACAGTCTCGGCAGACATTGGTGACAGATGAACCCCTTACTGAGACAAGACCAGGAGCTGGAGTGGAGCATCTCTCGCAGATTGGGACAAATGTGCTAGGAAGCATATCTGCCACTTTACATCCAGCGAGATCAAGGTACCCGGCCCTAGTAGAATGCTCATGAACCAGAGTAGGTCGATACTTGATGGCAAACGGCGTTGCACATTTCTTGCAGCTCGTCGTCTTCTCGACGTCTGGCTTTAGGCCCGTGACCTCGTTGACTGTCTTGCATCGCTCGCACTTCACACTGATACTCAAGATGGAGAGCTGAAGTATTTCAATACCGTGCAACTCAATAGACGGAAGCGACAGCATGGTGCCACGCTCAAGGGTTTCACCTGGCATGGAGACCTGTGGTTCCTTCTCCTCATTCTCTAATACAGCACCGCCTTCATCAGCGTCATCAGAGCTGGAGCTGTCTTCAGATTCATCTCCATCGACGTGATTCCACTCAGGGGGTCGTGGGATCACCTGAATATGACTATCTTCAGACTTTGACACTGTTTCCTTTGTATCTTGGGTTTGATCTTCAGGTACCGGTGTTGCTGGTTCGACCTTGGGTATCTGTGCCTGTGCTTGCTTCGCCAGTTTGTGGATGTTTTGTGCGAGGTAGTTGAGATGACTCATGAGAGACATCTGCTGTTGCTCAGCTGCCTTTTCGCAGAACAGGTCCTCCACAGGCTCCGCATCTTCAGCCTCGACATTATTGAGCTGAATGCGGAGGTTCTGCAGGGGATATATCAGCGGAATAATCAGGTGAAGACTCCTGACAGATTGCAGTCCTGGTGGGAGCTCCGAGCGCTTCAGTGGTTGCAACGGCAGCGTGTACACGACGCCATCAGGAGAACGGCGATACTCGGGTGTCCTCTTCATACGCGCCTCGAGCTGACGAATCTCAAGAGCACGCCGTTCCTTTGCGGCGGCGATTTCGTCTCTCGTGTACGACGGCTCTGGAACGTACTTGAAGGGCGTGGGAGCAGGTTTTGGCGGAGTTGGTTCAGAAACCTGCTTGGACTGTACTGGCTCGTTTGCCTGAGGCTTTTGTGCCTCCACATGCCTCGTGTCTCTAAAAGTCACGAGTTTGACTGTCTCGGCCTTTTGCTCAGACAGAAACTTTTCCAAATTCTTGTCCAACTCTCGTGTGTGAGCCAGCAACGTAGCCCCAGGTCTCTCCTCCACGAGCCCATCCCATCCTCTCTCGATATTGATACCAAAACCCCTTGGGATGTCCTTATTCCTCACATGCAACACCGGCTTCTCATCCGGATATGCCTGCGGAACACGGAGATCACACTCGAGGGCAGCCAGCTCAAATGGAAAGTCAGGATCCGAGGGCTTGATCTTGAACAGCAATGAAGTCGCACCGTCTGGTGCAGTGGTTTCCTTTGGCGAATAGCGTCGCCGCAGCTGGTCGATCTGATATGTCCTAGGATCCTGAGCCTGCGATTCTGGTACAGGCTTTGTGACGACTCTAGAGGAAGAGGCTTCAGCCACAGCCTGTTTACGGGTCTGTGGCGAGCCTGACTTTTTGGTAGAGATCATGACGTTTTTAGAGGTGGGCTGTTGCTGGCCAGTTAATAGTGGTATTTTGGCGATGGTTGAAGTTGAAACTAGCGATTGACGCGAAATGAACCCAAACTCCTCAGACGTAAAGAATGTTGCAATTCAGCCTCAAAATAATGGCTATGGTCTGTCTGTAACTGGGAAATCAATGGGAATGGAGAGACGGTTATGTTTTTTTATCGTGATGTTGTTGGAGTGGCGAGGTCCACTGTCTCTGCCCAGCAGATGATTCCTTACGTGAGCAGAATCAAGTTCATTAACCCGAAATCGACAGTGACTCATGGGGCGTCACTGTCATTTCCATATGAAGACACTCGACTGAGATTGCCATTTTCCTATTCGATGATTGATAATTTTGTATTGACTCATACTTGATGTCATTTTGCTGTCTACTAATTCATGGTTGATGACTCGATTTTGGAAGACTAGGCGCAGTATCACCAACTGAATCCAGCTTGGCACATAGTTAATTATCACCATGCAGATGCAAGAGTTGGTGGAGAAATGAAATGAAAAATGAAAAAAGAAGAAAAAATTCAGGCCAACAACAGGCTTTTCAATAATCCATTCTATATCTCATTGGCTCAAATATTCGTCATCTGGAGTCCAAGACGGCCATCCCATATGATTGCCCTGTAGCACGTTTAAGAACAAAGAATGGGCGAGGAAGTACACACCCCTAATTAATTTAAACTCTTCCAAGATCTTGTAAACAAAGCCAAGATGCGTGTCTTTCAGGGGAAGCCCGCGAAGGCTTAACTACATCGACCCTTGGCACCTGAACTTTGGCCTGTCAATGTCAAAGCCAGCCACCTGTGTTACAGTACAAGGCTGCTCCAGCTTCAATGTGCACAAGGCGGTCCACGAGGACGACACTCACATAAGACGAGGCCATGTTTGTTCGACTCGGCGGAGGTGACTGTAACAGCTCCTACAGCTGCGTCTGCCGCTGTCTTACACACAGGAGAAGCAAACTATCGCCTGCAGTCCCTCCCCAAGATCACCCCCGCATCGACGATCAGGGTTGCTTGGTTTTCCTGCTTTTCCTGCTTGCAGACGGGGAGCGACATGAAGCGCCCGGAAGGCCGTCCGTTTGGACATTTGTCTCTCATGAGATGATGGGTCAAGATGATTGGAGCAATATCAACAAGTTCACATATGAATGAGAGATGAGAGAAGATCTATTGACATGCCCGTTCGAGGCAAGTCACGCGTTGCGCTTCGCGGGGGCTGTGGCTGACAGATCGACGTCGGTGAGCGGTACGTTACTTACGAGATATAATTTATCAATAATCAAGCATAATGCCTGGACAATAGCACTCGGAAGTCATCAGCAGGAATTCAGGCTAAAAGCGTGCCTGTTGCAAGCCGTGGTGGCTGAGATCTATCACAAGTCTATTAATGACAGAGCTTGGCCATGTACGAATCGATTCATGAGTAGGTAGGGGTCCGTGATGCTGCCCGATAATCTCAACAGGAGCCGTTGTGAGAGCCTGAAAGCATATCAGACGATGAAGGAACACCTAAGCTACCTAGGCAGTCAGTCAGTGTGATAGATATGGCTATATCACGATACGAGGCGGTGATGTCGTGGCACCAGAAGAAAGGCCATCGGCCAAACTTGATTTTGATCTGGTGAGCACCAGACATAGAACGTGGCTACTTGACCGTAACAAAGAAGCAATGAAAAAAAAAAAAAAAAAGAAGAAATTCGGATGAGAAGTCACTAGATTCATCATCAATTGACATTGGCACTTGACAGTCGTGCATTAATGGGCCTGGCCTTGGTCATCACGTAGCATTGCATGTAGGACAAAGCAAGCCATTATGAGGATGGAAGCTGATTACTTGGTAGACAGAGACATATCCGCTGTCTGTCATGTAATGCAATATCTTTGACGAGTTTCTTTTTCCTTCTTCAAAAACGGCTCGCTGCATATGAGGGCGCTGTTTGTTGACCCGTGATAGGCAAACAGAAGGGCCAGAGAGTGCGACAAGCAAGCGGGTTGAAACATGAGAAATGGAGTGGAGGTCTTTCTGTAAGTTACTATAGTGTAGGTGTAGGTATTGTTTTTCTGGTGTTGTGTTGTATCTGGAGAGTGTCTCATGTAAGCCCGGGGAAGCAAGAGACATCCATATTTATTTGCTATACGTTGGGGTTTATGGTATGAATGAATCGACAGGCGTCTCTTTATTATTAGAGATGGTGGGTGGATGGGATGGGGTGTGCGCGTCAAAGTGAAAGTGATGGATGCCGAGGAGACCTTTGTCTGTGAGGGAGTGGAGGATGGGATGACAACGAAGCAAGTTGAGTGCCCATATGACCGTGCAAGGCCTGTTAAAGCGACCACAGTGGGCGGTGAGGCCCGGGAACCCGGTGCTGTGTGGTTGATGAAGGCAGAACAGGAACTGCACCGTTTTTGATTATTTCTTTTACGGATTTTAAAATGAATGCGAATTATTCATTGGCTCTTTTAATTTATTTAATCTTCAACGGCAGTCGATATTGTTCAAACGGTAGATCTGGTGGTGATCATGCAAACCACACGACGCCCTGACTTGGCAATTCGTCTTCTACCTTAGCCTTGGGTATCTTGACCAACTCAAGAGCTTGACATATCAGCACAAGATTTTATGAGAATACACTTTCTATTGATATGAACAATAGTCTTTGGTTGGTATTTTCTCTAGCAGATGCTTGCATCTTGCTGTTCAATTAATTTGAAATTCATCCCCATTGTTCACCGTCTTCAACTTGTTCCCCTCGGTCAGTCACTTATCACTCACATTCAAATGTACAGCATCTCGCCCGCATCGATGCAACACCAACAAGCCCTCAACTGACTCACATACACCCTTCAGCGACAATGATACCCCATTCATCTCCGAGTCTCACAGCGAGAATAATCACCCTCGAGCTCAGAACATCGGTGAAGGCGCTTTGGGGGGACACAATTCACACTTGACGGCCCGTTTCCCTTTCCTGGTAAGTCACGATAACGGAGCACCGTGTATTAATCGACGGTACAGTATCCGTAGGTAGGTGAGATAAATTTACAACATACGATCCAATAGCCACGGTGCGCTAGAAAACTGCGGCTGGCGGGTGGCAGTACAATGCTCCGCCGCTGTGAGACTACCTGCTGAGGCGCCCACGGATACACAGGAGAAGTCGGGATAACTTCATTGTATCTCTTTACCGAAGTCGAACTCACATGTTTTGCTGCCTCTGGAGCAATCAGACTATGTCTCAGCCTCAGATCTAAGCGCCTGTTTGCACTCGCTAAATAAACCAACCGAGAAGTCGAATATAATACATTTATTGCCTTTTGCGTGACCAATTTTAGGTCACGCTTCTCATGCTATGATGGCGTTCCGACCCTAATCATCTGCCTCAATCGATCAAGTCAGGGTCTGAGTACACTTTTGTCTCACACGCCTTTCGATCATGAGAAATCCCTACAGCTGTCAATATCGAGACAGCATCATGTGGTGTTTCGAGATATGAACAACACGTACGAGAATCTTGCGACTGCTACGTGTCCATGTGAATGCCCTCATCTCGTGAGGACCATCGTCACCTCGGCTCCGGATGCCTTGTTCCTTGTGCCGTTTATTTTTCCCGTGCTGAAATTATGCTATCATCCGAGGCTGTCAGAGGCAGTGTGCCATTTAGAGCTGTTCAAAGAATCTTGTTCTCGTCAGTAACTGGTAACATCACTTTGCAGGTCTAGGTTCACAGTCATGATAGTGAACAGAAAAAAACCTCCCTTGTAAAACAAGCTTAATTATAACCTGAAAACCCTTTGTGTTCTTATTTGTTTTATTCATACAAACAAGGATAATTTGATTGTTGGATCTCCATGTAATTGGTTGCCGTCTAAGTCATCTCGTATTGATCGCATTCCATCTCCAGGGCCACGCAGCCTAGGGAATTTAACAACCAACCAAAGTCTTCCCTGACACTGGGATAAGCATCCAAAAACTCGGCTAACGACATCTCTAACCTTGTCAACGTATTCATCGCATTCAGAAATGATGGAATTCGTGGCTCGTTATTGTAAAAACGTATATAGATTTGATGCTCGAGGACGAGAGAAAGATGATAGCAAGACAAGTCAGCGACCCTACGAACATCAGTATTCTTATACCATCTTTGAGTGCCCGAACAACTGAATCAACATGCAAGATCAAGAGTCCATCTGGATGTATGATCCATCCTTCCCACTTGCTGTGGTTGGTACTGTTGTCTATGGCATTATCTTCCTTGCCATTGCATATCTCACTCTGATCAAGTACCGAGCCTGGTACTTCATTGTTGTCGTTATAGGTTCCGCCATTGAAGTTGCCGCTTATAATCTCAGAATCCATTCTGTTCAAAACCAGTCAGAGATTGTGAGTTGGTTCGTTACTGTTGAATCTCCTCTCACCTCTAACCAACACGGCAGACGCCTTTTGTCCTGACGCTCACTTACACGGTCCTCGCTCCGGTCCTTATTGCTGCTGGAAATTACCTTCTCATCAGCCGGCTTATCCTCGCTGTTCTTCCTCCATCCCGTCACCGCATCCTCCGAATTCCAGGCCGCCGCCTTACCCCAATATTTGTTTTCTGCGATGTAATCGCCTTTCTCATTCAAGGGAGCGGCTCTGGTATCGCAAGTTCGGATAACTGGCAAGGAGAGATGGAGAGGATTGGGGTCAAGGTTCTAATAGTCGGATTGGCATTTCAGCTTGCAGCCTTCTCTCTCTTCCTCTGCGTTTTCAGACGGTTCCATGTCCTTGCCCTTCGTATGGCTGTTGAGGATGCGCCTAGGGGTTGGCAGAAAGTTGTCCTTGCAGTTTACATCTCGAGCATCTTGATAATGGTAAGTCTTCTGGATATCGTTGCAACACAAGTTAACTTGGCAGGTTCGTTGCATCTTTCGTGTCGTTGAGTTTGCTGGAGGCAGAGATACATATGCCTTCAGCCATGAGTGGCTCTTCTGGGTTTTCGAAAGCTTGCCGATGGCTGTTGCTATAGGTATCTTTTGTTTCTATCATCCAAGTCGATATCTTGGAAGGAATGGCGCTCGATCTAAGGCTGTTCGCATTGAAGATACTATTGAGCTTGCTCAGGGCCCCAAATAGTCTTCGCAAAGCCTGTCAATTGAGCAAGAGAAGACTGTGATATCCGACAGGTGTTTCGTCAGAAGTCTTTCCGAGATTGTTTTAAATAGTAGAGAAGATGAATCTGGTTTGACTCGGCTGGTTTGGTAACAGCAGTTCAGTTGTTTTTAGAAATGACGGTGCCCAGTAGTGTTCATAGACTCTAAAGCTATATTACAGCTAAAGAAAGCGTCTCTCCTGCTGGTATAACTGTTCTACCATTGCTTAGGAAAAAAGGTTTCCAAACTTGGTCTTCGTCGTCAAACGAGTAATTGAGACTATTGATGAATCTCAGGGGCCACTCGCCATATTCGTAGTACTCAACAGGAAGCTTCCGGAGAACCTGCTGGACCCAAACTTTGGACATGGCTTTTCTACAGTGATAACCTTTCTTCCCTATTGCAGATCTCTTATCTCCTTCGACCGCTTTTCTGCTCATAACAAACTCTAGAACCAGCATGTGCAGGATGACGAGCTGTGAAGCATGATTCGTGGGGTCGATGAATGAAGCAAAGTCGTTACCGCTTAGATTTCCAAGTCCATCATATAGGAACGCGAGTTCATGGTAGCCTACAAGTTAGCAATACTTCAAGTAAAGTACAAGGGAAACGAACTTTCGGCAGGGTTTGTAGATGCTAAGGTAGCGATTCTTTGCATATGGGCCAAGTATTTTAACTCAGCAACGCTGTGACACAACGGACCAAGTTTCTGCACACTTTGACAGAAGCCCTCGGCAATGACTTTATCCAGATAATGATTCGTCTCATCGCCGTCTTGTATTAGGGCCTTGATTCTTTCGAGGTAACTTACACGCCCGAATGTCTTGAAGATGGTATGATCTAGATCAACATGAGGTTGTGTACCGACGAGCCAACCTTGATAAGTAAGCAAAAGAGGTTCGGCAGGACTTATTGAGAATTAACTTACAGCCCCTGACCATTGTGAGAAAGTCTATGAGCCCATCGTTCATATACGCAGATTGAAAAGTCAAGTTGAGCATCGCTCCAAACGCTGCTTCGGTGTCTTGATTGGTGAGACCAGGTCTTGCAAGGTGCTTATTCAAGGCACTTATTGCAAGAACTCGATGCTTCAAGGCTGCTTTCTCATACCCATTAGGAGTAATCAAACTTAGATGAGATGCTCCAAGCCCAAGCATAGAGTGTAGTAAGAAATCATACTTTTGCGTATCAGTCACATAATCGATAATCATGGCATTCAGCTTACTGAATGTGAACGCTGTGAGGCCATTTGCCACACTGCGAATCCATCTATGGGCAGTGGAGGATAGGCTTCGAAGAGGAAATGCCGAAAGAAGTTCAGATCGTTGTAATCGAACATGACTGGGTCAGTTCGCAGTGGTCGTGAGATGACAACCGCTGGGTTTTGACTACTATGTCTGGGCCTATTCAGGTATTCGCAATCCAAGCCTAAGCGTTCGCAGGCACCGCATTCTGGTGTGGTCAAGTCGCATTTTACTCTTCTCCGTTTGCAACTAGAGCAACCTGCTCGAGACTTGGTGTGGCCTTTTCGGGGGATAGGGCGCCTCTTGGTGACGATAGTAGAAGTATTGGAGTCGGCTAAGGAACCTGGCTGTGCGGATACCGCAGACTCGGAGGATTGCATGGAGGATGTTAAACAGGGCGATTATCTTTATCTACTCGTGGTTAAGATGTATTCATAAATTCTGTTAGAGGTATGATATGTTTAGATTACTCTGCACGTAAGCCAAGGGAACTGGAATTCCTCCGATCCCTGTCAGACATCATTACAGGGCACCCAATCATAACGGTCAACATGTAGATCAACTTCATCACAACAAACATCATCAGGTTCGAAGAATATACAGTACTTTTGATTATACATACATGGATATCATCTACCTGCATAACCAATCCTCGCAATGGTGAGATTGACAAGCATGTATTCATTCATTGCTCATCTATCTTCATCTAAAAGTCGTTGTCATCCGCTCCTGACACAATCACATTGTTGACCTTGAGGACCATGCGACATAATTGTGTGGCGAGCTGAAGCTGCTGCTTCTTGCCGATAAGAGGATCGATAACAAAGGCGTCCTTCATGTTGTTGTTTCCACGTCCCATGCAGTCAACACCAAGCTTTCCTCGGTCCTCAGGACCAGCCTTGACCTGCTGACTCTTGACCTCGGCCAGAGTAGCGATAGGGTTGAGACCACTGTTCTCGGCCAGGGTCATGGGAACGGTGTCGAGAGCCTCGGAGAAGGCACGCATAGCGTACTGCTCAAGCCCAGGTGTCTTGACAGCCTCATCCTCAACAGCCAGAGAGCAAGCAATCTCAGCAGCGCCACCACCGTAAACGACACGGTTGTCGCGGACCAAGTTTCGCACCACGCACAGGGCATCATGTAGCGATCGCTTAGCCTCATCGATGATCTAGGCTGTTAGCATTATTTTCATCCTTGACTGTGAATAGAACTCACCATCTTGTTGCTGCCTCGGACAAAGACTGTAACAGCTCGGGTGTTGGCACACTCCTCAATGACAAGCATCTTCTCCCGTGTTGTGCCGAAAGTCATCTCACGGACGATACCAGCACTGCCCAGCTTCTCGGCTGTAAGATCCTCAAATCTAGGAACAATTCGGCCGTTGGTAGCAATAGCAATCAACTCAATCTCAGGACCGCCAACCCATCGGACGGCCGGTAGCTCATTCTGGAGGAGGAGATGATTGGCCTCATCATCGAAACCCCACTGGCAAATGGCTAGGTTAGCGCCTGTGTCCTTGATCTGCTGGATCATCTCAATAAATTTCTCCTTCTCATAGTTTTGCAACTTCTTGAACTCCTCGACGCTGGTAATATCCAGGTGGTGCTTGGTCTTGGGCTTCGGGGGCTCGAACGCGCATGTGAGAATGGCAATCTTGGCGTCTCGGACTTCTGAAGGCATCTGAGGGTGAGAAAAGTCTTTGTCGACGATGACACCCTTGACGAGAAGAGTATCCTCGAGGGCTCCTCCGACCTTTCCATCGACCTTGATCAACTCGAAATCGACATCCTTTCGCTCAAGGTCGGCAACGGAGAGGACGGCATCAACGGCGATGTTGGCAAACTGGTCATGAGCTTTGGACACAATCTTGCTACCCAGACTTGTTCGGGCGACCTTGACAAGGTTGGAGGTCTCTTCTCGGGAGAACTCGATGGTGTCCGAAATCTTGTCGAGCTCAGCAACAGCGATATCGCAGGCTTGATCGTAACCGTCGGCAATTCGAATAGGGTGGATTCCCTTGTCGATAAGATCGGCAGCCTGTTCCAACAGAGCACCAGCGAGGACAACGACACCAGTGGTGCCGTCACCGATCTCATCGTCTTGAGACTTGGAAAGCTCCACTAGTAGCTTAGCAACGTGGTTTGTAATCTCCATCTGCTGTAGAATCGTAGCGCCATCGTTCGTCACGGTGATATCTCCATCGGGGGAGATGAGAATCTTATCGAGTCCACGGGGTCCGAGAGAGGACTTGACGATGTTGGCGACTGTTCGAGCGGCGAGAATATGGGACTTGACGGCTTCGTTACCAAACTGGCGCTTCTTCTTCCCCTGACTAAAGGATATTATTAGAAAGGGTTGGAAATAACGGTGAGGTTGCAACGTTGGTCAACTCACTCTCTGACGACAATGAAAGGTCGGCCTTGCTCATCCTTCATTACCGCCGCTGTTATTGTTAGCTGAGAATCACCATCATGGCAAGTCGTCGCAGTTACCATTCGACACATCCAAATCTGTCCCCTCGTTAGCTACCCCTCGCCCCTCATTAACAAAACTGTGCAGGACTCACTCAATGAATCCATCTTGATTGTGACTTGTCCACCCGTGGGGAGCTGTATCCGCTAGATTAAAGGCGTTTACGGCGATGTCGAAAAGGTCCCACGAAATATGGTGGCAGCCCGGAGCTTCTATCGTTTTCTTGATCGAATCTCCCACCTCAATTTTTTGAAGATTTGGGTGCCTTGCACACCGATGCGCGGCGCGGGGAAACAAGATAGTCCGAAATCAGGGGCTTAGGCGTTGGGTTGACCCCGCCACAACTCAGTCAATCAGGACTCAGTACCTTAGGCTTCAGCAGTTGGTTTAGTGAGATCATAAGTGAACCCCACTACCAGCCGATGCCCCGCCAATCGTCGATACATCATTAAAACACAATCAGACCTTATCCTAAGTTGATCTTGGAACACAAACTCTCCAAAGCAGATCGCGAAGTCTGCTTGCCAGTGTTTCAAAGTTTCCTTTCTCCCTCTTCTTTTCTGTCTATAAAAGCCCCCGATACCCTCTGTTCTTCGTCCTCAGACTCTTCCCTCTATCAGTACTCCTCTCCAGTAACTGAGCCAGGCCACATCTTCAACCGAGCCCATCTTTCGCCTTACCAACCCAGGTATACAAGATGTCGCGCCATCGAATCGTTCACACTTTCAATGCAAATGATATAGTATCCGAATTTGACGGAGATGACTATGAAGACGAAGTAGAAGATGAGCTCAGCCCAGAAGATCGCAAGGCCATGGAGGAGGGAACAGCAGAGGTTCGTCGGGCTCTGGGCACTGAAGCCAACAAAGTGACAAAAGCACAAATCGAGGAAGCTTTGTGGCACTATTACTACGATATCGACAAATCAGTCACGTATTTAATGAAGACATTCATTGCTCCGGCCCCCAAATCAGCAAAGAAAGCGCCAGAAGGTATGTCAGTCTTTTTTTCTGCTTCGCAACGCCTTTTTGGGACTGGAGCAGACCACGGACGTCTATCAAATGGGCATACGTCTATCATGGATCTTCCACACGCTCTAGGAGTTCCGGCATGGCATTTTGACGACATGCCATGGATGAGCGTACCTCAAGAACGCCAGACTGTATTTATTGAGCCAGAGCGTCCTCGTGGTGGCTTGTTGGGAGGTGGCGAGGGGCCTCCCAAGATGTCAAAGCTTCAAGCTCTTGCGGCCGCTAGGAAGAAGAAGACCGAAGAGAAAAAAGAGCTGGAACGAGCCGGAAGGGGTCTGGAAAGACTTTCCATCAATGAGTCACAGAAAGAGAACCAGCCAATCTTGGGTCAAGTTCGCCAGGCTCCTGAACCCACGCTACGAGTCAAATCGTCACCCCAAGAGGAATCAACGGAGGTTGCAGCTATCACCGACAACCTGAAAGATACCGATTCTACTCCCAAGGGATGGCTCATGGACGAGGACCTTCCAGTCATGATGCCTCGAGCTGCCCCATCCGCCTTTGCCCGGACGCTCTTTGGATCTGCTCCGTCCAAAGCCCCAAGGCCTGATGAGATTTTTGCTATGCCATATACATCCTCTCCCATTTATGTCGCCGAGGCTTTCGCCGAACCCAGTCCCGATGACGTGGTGCTCGCAGCCCAGGCGAAAGGTTCGAGTTTTGCAAGGACGAAATAATCGGCTAATCTAATTCCATTCAGCGGGGAAAAAGCCAGTGGCCAAGGCTCCTAAAAAGGCCCAAAAGGAGAAAGATAAGGATGTTTCTCAAGTCGCAAAGGACGTTGCGGAGTTGAATGTTGTTGAGGCTCCGCCCCCTAAAAGTAAGGGGCTCGATGTTTTGAAGGAATATGAAAATAGTTCCAACAAGAGAAGTATCAGTTTTGTTGTAGTCGGTAAGTTTACTTCTCTTCTCCTCTGTTCTATGCTGATCGAGTAGGACACGTCGATGCTGGCAAGAGTACACTGATGGGCCGTTTGTTACTGGAACTTAAATTTGTTGAGAAGCATACCATTGATCGATACCGAAAGCAGGCCGAAAAATCTGGCAAACAGTCTTTTGCTTTGGCATGGGTAATGGACCAAAGAAGTGAGGAGCGAGAACGAGGTGTCACTATCGATATTGCAACAAACCATTTTGAGACAGAGAAGACCAGCTTCACTATTCTTGATGCGCCAGGTCACCGGGATTTTGTACCCAACATGATCGCAGGTGCCAGTCAAGCTGACTTTGCTATCTTGGTCATTGACGCAAATACTGGAGCCTATGAAAAGGGACTTAAGGGGCAAACCCGAGAACATGTGTTTCTCCTACGAAGTCTGGGTGTTCAAAGGCTTGTCATTGCCGTCAATAAGCTGGACATGGTTGGTTGGTCACATGAGCGTTTTGACGAAATTGCCCAGCAGGTCAATGCATTCCTTGCTGGTCTTGGCTTCCAACCCAAAAACATTGATTTCATCCCTATTTCTGGTCTGAATGGCGACAATCTTGTTCGTCGAACAGAAGACACAGCTGCATCTTGGTACACCGGCCCTACTCTGATTGAGGCTCTTGAAAACTCAGAGCCATCAACAACACGTGCTCTCAAGAACCCGTTTCGAATGGCTATCTCTGAGGTCTTCAGATCGCAGCTTGGCACAACAACTATCGCTGGTCGAGTTGACTCTGGCTCTGTTCAGCTTGGTGATGCTCTATTAGTGCAGCCAAGTGGAGAAGAAGCATATGTCAAATCAATAATGGTGGATTCAGGCATGCAAGACTGGGCTGTTGCTGGACAAAGTGTCAGTGTTGCTCTGACCAGCATCGACCCTATTCACATTCGAGTTGGCGATATGCTATGCCACACTAAGGATCCTATCAGCTGTGGTGACACTTTCACCATGAAAGCCATGGCGTTTGAGCATCTCATGCCCATGCCTGTTGATCTCCATCGTGGACGACTGCATTCAGCTGGACAGATTGTTTCGATCACAGCAACCTTAGACAAGGCCACTGGGGCAATTATCAAGAAGAAGCCCAGAGTTGTGCAGCCTGGTGGTGTTGCCAGAGTAGTTATCAAACTGGCGGCGAAGGTTCCTCTTGAGTCAGGGCAAAGAGTTGTAATCCGAAGTGGAGGTGAAACTGTCGCTGCTGGTTTACTAGAGTAGTATCATTCATATAATAAAAGTTTCAGAAACGATACTACTGACTGTGTATTGGATGTCTTGAAAGTGAAGTCGCAGTGATGGAGTCAACTGGCTTTAAGGAGTCCAAGCAAACATTAGGCCTCTATCCTAGTAAGTTGTCACAAGGCTTGAGGTAACTTTAGGATAGACTTTTGCGAGATTCTAATTTACTAGCTGGGGCTTGTCCCCGTTGAACCAGTTGCCAAATCAAATATCTAAAGTCCTTTTTGCTTTCCGGGGCTCAACAATGCTCAGTAAGAGTAGTGTTCTCCTATTATCAGCTACGATCATAAATACCTGGTTTGTTCTGATTCATAAATCTACTATCAGAGCGTTTGCCATACTTGGCAACAGAATACACTATCAAGTTATGACATCCCGGAATGTAGAGTACTCATTGCAATCAGTTGTTACGCATCCTGTCATGAGTAAGAGCCCAAATCACATACTCTACTAACAATCACACACCCATATACGTGTTTTGAAATTCAGATACGTCATGTATGTTGAAGAGTGCGGGATTGTTGAAATCGAATTAGAAATCCAAGTCGTAGAAGAACTATGGAAGTTACCGAGTGCCGAGAGAACATGCAGGGAACCTTATTATATCAATCACATTCAAAGAATTAATTGACGGAAGGAAGATTTATATGGAGACTAGAGTTTATTGTATGTCATGGTGTGTTGAAGGAAATTGAGAAACCTTGGTAAATTCAGAACAACTAAGCTAGATTTGCATGCGTCATGCATAACTAAACATGTATCACTAATCGTACAATCGGTTTACAGCATTCTCCGAGCACTCAGCGAATGCGTTAGTCCAAAAGTCCCTTCTTTCCATCACCATCAGCATCCTTCATGGGGTTGAGACGATCGAGCAAGGAAGGCTTTTTGCCAGTCTGCATACCAACACCAGAGTCACCACGGGACTATTCATGTCAGTCTAGTTCAAATCTTGGATGGTCAGAATGCTTACGTGTTGACTGTTCAAGGGGTCGTTGTGAAGACCTCCGGTCTTAACCTGGTCATACTCGCCGGTGTGAGGCTTGTTAAGACCAGCAGTGTTAGTGTTTCCAATACCACGGTCGCTGGAGCCAAAGTTGCTCATGTTCCCAGTGGTACCCATAGATTCTACACCAGACCCAGCACCGGCAGTTCCAGGGATACCAGAACCAGACTGAAGCCCAGTGTTGCTGCCAATGTCTCGGTTACCTTCAAGTGTAGAGGGAGCAGCTGCAGCGCCTTCACGGTTCTGGTGATGAGAGTGAGCGGCGCTAGCGGCGGCGGCGGCGGCTCCAGCTCCAACACCAGTTCCGGTTGAGCTACCAAGGCCACGGTTCTTGGTCTTGGAAGACTTGCCCAAACCGCGAGACTCCTCGTCACTAGAGCTCAAAGAGCTGCTGCTAGAGGCAGACCCACGGCGCTCTTTGTGGCCAATACCGTGTCGGTGCTTGCGAGTAGCTGCAGCAGCCCCGGCGCCGGCTGCGGCACCAGCGGCCAGACCCTCAGTGTTACGTCCCATACCATGACCCTCTCGGCCAGCGAAGGCTTGATTTTCACCGTAGTTGTCACCATGGCCGTGAAGGTGCATTGATTTGTCACCTTCCAATTGTTCACCCTGGAGCTCTCGTCGGTATGGCTTGGGACACCCCTCAAATTCGGTGAGCTTCTGAGCTGCTCGCTCCTTGAGACCGCCACGCTCTTGAGTAAACTCTTCCAGAGTCTTAGCTGGTAGAGTAGAAGTTCCGTGATGCACCGGGGCGGCGTGGTGAGTTTCGCTGCCGATCAGATTAGCTCAGTGTCCTTCTCCTGAACATCATCATGTGACGCACTGAATGGGTATCGTGGTGTGAACGACGTGCGGTTGGACAGTTTCTTTATTAATTACGGGCTGCACATGCTCATGAACATGGTGATGAACTGTGGTTGTGGTTGTTAGCTGTGTTTTGGTTTAATATGAAGTCTGGGTAGCTTACTTCGTTCACCGGTGACAACGGGAGCAGTCTCAGTGGAGTGAGTGGTACTGTGGGTCTCTGTGGTATCTCTATACTTAGCAGCTTCTCGGTCGAGTGTAGCCCGAGTGTCTTGCTCATTGCCGTGGTGAAAAGTCTTGTGCTCTACTGGGATGAGATTGTGGTGGTGCTGCTCGGGACTGAGTTTGTTAGCAGTTGCAAATATGTGGGACCGGGAGAATCACTCACAGAGTCTCCTTGTGAGTAATAGGCTGAACAGTTGTATGATGGTGCTCTTGATGAACCTCCTTGTCAAGAGCAGTGGTCACTTGCTCATGCTGATGAGGCATAACATGCTCCTGAGTGACGTGAGGCTTAACATCTTCGTCGACAGTGGTTCTGTGCTTTCCGTCGTTGGAAAGGAAGCTAGAAACGGCTTGCTTTGCTTTCTCCATCTTGTTGAATTTGGGGTTATGAGTTATGAGTGAAAGGGATTCAGGGGTAACTAGTGATTGGGTATTTGTTTTGCTGTGACTTGTAAGTTGATGATGATGATGATGAGAATAATGCTAAAGAAATCGAGGTACGTTTCAGTTTATATACTCGAATACGCTTTACGTCGTCTCGTTGTCTGAGCTGCCCGCCTCCTCATCATTGGCAGCATCATGGACGTCATCTCATAGCTTTAGCCAACGGTGAGCTCCAACGTGAGCTCCGAGCTATCGAGATTGCGGAGGAGCACATCGAAGCTCCAATGATGATGACCTCAAGCCTTCCATGTCATCCCGCGATCTTCATTTGGTGCGAATCTTGGTCCCCACGGCTACCTCCACGTCAACGGAAGAGGTAGCTCCAGAGTCAGTGCGGCCTGACACCTGCAGCTCAACTACAGCTGAAAGAGGCCTTCATCGACGTCATGGTCGAAGAACGATCCGAGCATAAACGGGCGATGTTCAAGGCATGTCTCACCCATCTGAGTGGATGCCGTGTTGAGCCTCAGCCGGTAGGAGCAGATGATCCGCAACCGGAAAGCATTTGACGGTTCGGAATTGGTGATAACCTCGTCCGATTTCTCCGAAAGTCAAAGGGATGTGGGGGGCAACAGGAAATGATGAGCAGGTTCTGCCAAGCAGAGCTGAGACAAGATCGAGCCTACAGCGCGCTAGTGAAGCTTAGCATTGCCAATCTGCAGGTAGACGGCGTCATCGTGCCTCCCGTCGCCTCACACACGCAAACTTCCACCAGATCCCGTCCGTCGATCCCGACCGACTTCGCGATTCGGTCAATGGCGAAATAAGGTGATGTAAAGATGCTGTAACCACGATGTTTCATATCCTCAATGATGAAAGGTGGTGTCTCTGAATCGAATCACATCACAACAGTCACATTTCATCACAGCCCATAGAGAGACCACTCTTGTAAATTAGGCGTAATATCACTAATACACTTCAGACTTCTCCAACCCTTGTTCCTGTTTCTGTCACTTTTATCTCTTGTCCCGTTGTTGTTGAGCACGTCCAATTAACGCGCCGGTCTCATGGCGGGCCGCCTCAAAAATGCCATCAAGAAGAGGGCATCACGTCTTTTCCATGGAGCGGACACTTCTGAGGGTTCAGAATCGCACTCAACAAGCAACAGGAACAGCTTAGCTGAATCGAGTCGGAACTCTCAGCCTCGACATCGAAAATCTCTCAGTCTACTGAGCAGAAGTTCAAAGACTGAGAAACATAACGGCCCTGAAGCTTCACAGGCACAGCCTACGGTTAAACTCCAGAACACAGGCGACTTTCTAGCTCATCCGGCAATTCAACCGTTGAAAGCAGATCCAACGCCTAGAACGCCCAGACTAGAACGGCCTCGCCCCAGTCTAGAGCCGGATGCCACTGGCTGGTGTGAGGGTGAGACTGCTGAAGATGCATCCTATCGTAAATCTCAGCGGTATTCGACAGAGCCAAAACGCTCCCAGGACACTACATACCAGACAGTCAGGCCAAACCAAGAAGAGAATACAGATGAACTTGAAACGAGGTTGTCTGGGCTGACCGTTTCTCCAAACGAATCGACACTTCCTGAGATAGATATCGACCCTTTAACACCGTTCGACCTCGTCGACGAAACCAGCCCTACTCAGGCAAGGCTCTCACAACTGGCAATTGGTGAAGAAGGACCCAAATATGCAGTGACTCACATCAAGCCCTTATCCCAAGAATCAGACGTCAACCTTGAGTCAAACTCAAGTCAAGAAGGCAATATTCGCCAGAACCTGGAGGCTATTCACCCTAGAGACGCCGAGTTTGACCGTATCAACGAGGAAGTCCGTGCCGCTACCAACAGTGAGACCAACTTTCACCTCCAGAACAGCCTTGACTTTGACAGAACGGTTCATCATCAAGAGCCTGTTGTGCATAAGCATATTAGGCCTCATGTTCATACAATTTACGAGCCCAAGCGTACACGATCCATCCACTACCATGAACATCGAACCTTGATCCAGCCGATCAAAGATCCCAATCCAACGATTCTTCCAGAGCAGCATTGGCTTCAGGATGACAAGAGTGGGGAAATTTATAGAATTCCCGATGAGTTGGGAAAGAAGTTGATGTAGACTATATTTGATATTGCATATTCTTCCATGCACAAGCGAGGAGTAACAAGAGCTATATTGAACTGTAATTTTAGCTTTCAAACACAAATGCCTTGAAAGGTGATCTTTCAATCTCTATATTTTTTTCTCTTTCACTTTTGGCACCTATTTTATGGCCTTTTAGCAGTGTCGTAATTCCGCCTGGGCTGCTGGTAGCAATTGAGCGAGATGGCTTAACGTACCTTGTTGATCGAGACAATCAGGTTATTGACAACCCGGGCTGCTGAGATCAACGAGTCTTCTCGCCTGTATCCTAGAATTCAATAAGCTATTAAAATTTCGATTATAATAAGGGGAACACTATACAGTTTCACGAAGATCCACGTATTTGTTGATTATATTCTGGGGTGGTTTTCGCCGTAGGCGTCGGAAAACTCACTGTTCACAGTTGTGTTGCAGGGTAGCTCGTCAAGACGCTTGTAGTAGGGCACGACTCTATTACAGCATGGTCCTAAAATAGAATGTATCTGTTTAGGTGAATTTGGTGATTTTAACAGATTAATAACGGAAGGCATCATTAAGGTATTGCAGGGGTACTATATGGCTCATATATTACCTGGCTCATGGAGCTCGTGCTCGGCCAAATTCTGAATGGGCTCCTCATGGAGGACGAATCGAAGTTTGGACTGTGAATTTCATATGGTGCAGTCTATCAAGCTAACTTCTCGGCCCCCATCCGCTCCGAAGAAGTATCATGACCAGCTCGAGCTCCAGAATGAGACCAACTCCGCCGGGCAGGCTCAGCCAAAAGAATGCTGAAATGAAACCTGGGGAATTACTTTTGAGGAGAACTAGCCTAGAGACTCTAGTCCTACTTACTTGGTTTAATACTATCCCGACCTCCAACGAGCTGTAAATAGTGATGGCCATCATTGTTCAACTAACTGGGTTCACCAGCTCATCATGTATCACTATGTGGATGGAGTTGGCGATTTGCAAAAGGCAGAGAGCTTTTTCGCGTCGTCTTACATTGTCTTTCCAATAAAAATAGGCTCGAATTTGAGTGTATCTGTTAACATGTGTATCACTTCACAGGCTTGGGGGACATTCCATCAACTGGTGCCTTGACGGGAGCTTGTGGAGACAGAAACATAGAACTACCAGTATAACCCTAGAAGCGATGGCCAAGCAAGTCTACTGCGTGATGCTTTGAAAGATGTGTAGGTTAATTTGTAGAAGTTGCAGTTGAACGAGCGGCGCTTTCTTTATGTCATTTAATATGTTGTATGTGAGTATGATACCCATATTTAGTAGTGCTGCATTACCAAGAGATGTGGGCAAAGCTGGTTACTTGTCATCGTATTCCGCTTTATCTTACTCTTATCCTTCCTTCGTGGCCTTTACTTGGCAACTTATTGTTCTATTTCCCCCCACTACTATGGCCCTTCGGGAAGACAAATGAGCATTCCGAAGACTCCTGTTAACACCAAGAGCATATAAAAATAGCCTAAAGTTAGAAAAGGGAGAAGAGCATCGTGTAGTCCAAAGGGATCATGAGAGTCCATTCATGATGGCTCATGGTTGTCTAGGGTGGCGGGGTAATTTTGGCTCACCCAATCATGACTCAAGGAATCATTCACTTGGGAAAAAGTTCCAACGTGGTCTATCACGTACAACCACTCGGGCAATACCATTGATGCGGATAACCATAATGTACTTCTTGATAGCTCGTCGATGGTGCCTGCGTTAGCGATTGGCGATATTAAGGGATATGAGGATCCTCCGTCATTGTCACACTCATCCAAAAGGACACCTTCGGAGCAAGGCTCCGAACCAGGGCAAGGTTCTGCTGAGAATATTCTCGAAGTAAAGTAAAGAAGCCAACTGTGCTTTCGAGCAAAGGAAGCATCTCAGCCTACAAGGTTCGCCTCAATCTTTGTCACATTTGGTAGAATTAAACCAGGCAGAGGACTCGCATGACTCACGATGCGTAGAAACCTATAGAATAGTTACCCACGCAATGCTTTGTTCCAACACCTTCTTTGCAAATAACTTCAATACTAGAATAGTGATACACAAGTGGCGTCTTACGCAGAGGCCAGCAATGACACACTGTCCCTGTAGATTGAGGCGCTCGGTGTTTAAGGCGCCAGGGTCGACAGCCTTGCCCTAAAACCCTCCAATAACCTCCTTCAAGAGAACTCTGAAATAGCGGCTTGCACAGTGTCTACTTCGGACCCCTGTCACGTGTGGGGAAAGTTGGTTCCATGGTAAAGTATCCTGTAAATCTGGCCTTTTCGTTGATAGTGGACAGCTGTTTTTTTGGTAGACAAGCACCTTACTTAATAAAGTTGTCGGGCTTTCCTTTTCTTCCTTCAGCCATTCAAAGATACCCCCTCTCTCCTCCATACCAAACAATTTGTGCGCAAGGCTCGAGACTCAGAAGCCTCTGCTTTACAATTGATTGATCGCTTTTCTTTTCATTTTTCATTTCAGAGTCTTGTTGCGCCTCCGAAAGCATAGCAACTACAGAGAGCTCATCATGGCTCGTTCAAGGAGCTCGATGGCCCTTGGCCTGGGACTCCTTTGTTGGATCGCCCTCCTCTTCTCTCCTCTGGCCTTCGTCCAGACTGTTCAGGCCGACGAGGTCGATAACTACGGCACCGTTATCGGTATTGTACGTTTACCGCTTCTCGCCCGCTCATCATGACCCCGCTAACTAGCTCAGGATCTTGGAACCACATACAGCTGTGTCGGTGTGATGCAGAAGGGCAAGGTGGAGATTCTCGTCAACGATCAGGGTAACCGAATCACTCCCTCTTACGTCGCCTTCACCGAGGACGAGCGTTTGGTTGGAGACGCCGCCAAGAACCAGGCCGCCGCTAACCCCACGAACACTATCTACGATATCAAGTATGCATACATGAATTCCTCTGATTGCACGGCACAATGCTAACTGTTTAGGCGCCTCATTGGCCGCAAGTACTCCGAGAAGACCCTCCAGGGTGATATCAAGCACTTCCCCTTCAAGGTCGTCAACCGTGATGACCGTCCCGTCGTCCAGGTCGAGGTTGATGGCGCTAAGAAGCAGTTCACTCCTGAGGAGATCTCTGCTATGGTTCTTGGCAAGATGAAGGAGGTCGCTGAGGGCTACCTCGGTAAGAAGGTCACCCACGCCGTCGTTACCGTCCCCGCCTACTTCAACGTAAGTTTGACTTTCTCTTCCGAGCTGACCAGCCGGCTAACTTTCCACAGGACAACCAGCGACAGGCTACCAAGGATGCCGGTATCATTGCCGGTCTCAACGTTCTCCGAATCGTCAACGAGCCCACCGCCGCCGCTATCGCCTACGGTCTTGACAAGACCGATGGTGAGCGACAAATCATCGTTTACGATCTCGGTGGTGGTACCTTCGATGTCTCCCTTCTCTCTATTGATGACGGCATCTTCGAGGTCCTGGCTACCGCTGGTGACACCCATCTCGGTGGTGAGGATTTCGATCAGCGAGTCATCAACTACTTCGCCAAGCAGTACAACCAGAAGAACAACGTCGACATTACCAAGGACCTCAAGGCCATGGGTAAGCTCAAGCGTGAGGCCGAGAAGGCCAAGCGTACTCTGTCTTCTCAGAAGAGCACCCGCATTGAGATCGAGGCTTTCCACAACGGCAAGGACTTCTCCGAGACCCTTACCCAGGCCAAGTTCGAGGAGCTCAACATTGACCTCTTCAAGAAGACCATGAAGCCTGTTGAGCAGGTTCTCAAGGACGCCAAGCTCAAGAAGTCCGATGTTGACGACATCGTCCTCGTCGGTGGTTCTACCCGTATCCCCAAGGTTCAGCAGCTCATTGAGGACTTCTTCAACAAAAAGGCTTCCAAGGGCATCAACCCCGATGAGGCTGTTGCATTCGGTGCTGCGGTCCAGGCCGGAGTCCTTTCCGGTGAGGAGGGTACTTCTGGTGTCGTCCTCATGGATGTCAACCCCTTGACCCTTGGTATTGAGACCACCGGTGGAGTCATGACTAAGCTGATTCCCCGTAACACCGCTATCCCTACCCGCAAGAGCCAGATCTTCTCTACCGCTGCTGATAACCAGCCCGTGGTCCTGATCCAGGTCTTTGAGGGTGAGCGATCTCTTACCAAGGATAACAACATCCTCGGCAAGTTCGAGCTTACTGGCATTCCTCCCGCTCCTCGCGGCGTGCCTCAGATCGAGGTCTCTTTCGAGCTCGACGCCAACGGTATCCTCAAGGTCTCTGCCCACGATAAGGGCACCGGCAAGCAGGAGTCTATCACTATCACCAACGATAAGGGCCGTCTTACCCCAGAGGAGATCGAGCGCATGGTCGCCGAGGCTGAGAAGTACGCCGAGGAGGACAAGGCTACCCGTGAGCGCATTGAGGCCCGAAACGGCCTCGAGAACTACGCCTTCTCTCTCAAGAACCAGGTCAACGACGAGGAGGGTCTTGGTGGCAAGATCGAGGAGGAGGACAAGGAGACTGTAAGTTCTTTCGTTGCTCGTACTAGAAATGCATATACTAACTTTTACAGATCCTCGAGGCCGTCAAGGAGACCAACGAGTGGCTCGATGAGCACGGTGCTGACGCTACCGCTGAGGACTTCGAGGAGCAGAAGGAGAAGCTTTCCAACGTCGCTTACCCTATCACCTCCAAGATGTACCAGGGCGCCGGTGGCGCTGGTGCCGAGCAGGATGACAACATCCATGATGAGCTTTAAATGCATAGACTGACATTTGGGAAAAGAAAATAAATGAACTCCTTGTTTCGGTGTTTGGTTGGAGCTGGGATGCGCAGGATGTAAAGTAGATAGCGCAATATCATGATTTTCAGCCAACCTCGTGTCGAATCTGCCGTTGAGTAACAATCGTGTGTGCCTAGCCCATCCATGTCGACGTTAATGTCAGATTTGATGTCTATCAATACAAAACTTGGCAGGTCAAAGGGCGACACAATGTAGAGCTGCATGGCTCTTCAAAGGTCTCTTCACTTTAGATCTAGCCTGTAACTAGTACGGTGTTTGGCTTGACGTTTACAATGACTCCCCTTTCCAGAGCGCTTTGTCAAAGAATTGAGGTAACCTTACACCCTAGTACTGAGAATCGTAGCCCAAATTCTTGGTTAAGCCAAGTAGTTAGGGTTAACATTAATGTGCCAAAGGTAAGGTACCTACGGAATAGTAAATCACAGACTGGCCAAACCTTTTCATGAGGAACCTTAATTATCCCTGCAGTGATCATGATGTATTAAACATGAGAGAAACCAGTGTCACCAGAGCGCATTTCGCGCATCAAGTCTCACAATTTTCTTTGTCTAATTCACCAATTTTATCTTTGTAGATATCAGCTTCTCCTAAGTGCTGCTGTGCTTGTGAAGGTCCAAGGTGTCACTGGCAGGACGAACACGACAGTGCCAGGCACCTTAACAATAACAAAACGACGCATGATTGTATTGACAGTGTTTCTCTACCGTTGCATTTTCTCGACAACGCATTCCTGATACATTTGGTTTCCCGCAGCGTAACTGTGACCTTCATTTGTATTGAACCATTCATTCAAACACCATCCATTCACGGCTTCGAAAGGGTCCCCAAAGAATCATTTCGATAACTTACCGTATACAATCCTGACGATGGCGATCCGGGGTAACGACTTCATGAAGTCGCTAGAAGATCTTTTCTCTGAAGCTGGCGCTAAGGGCCGTGACGCGAAAACCGAGTTTATACACCTGCGTAGCAGCCTCATTGGCTACATCGCTACTACGAGCGGCCACGGTTTGACGACTGCCAGAGCCCGAGCGAAATATAATCTCAAGTTCACTGATGGGACTGAACCCGAGACGCACATTGCCTTCTTCCCGTCGAGCCACGATATTACCGAGAAACGCCCTCAGTTGGAGGCTGCAACCACTGCGGAGGAGTTTATTAGCATCATTGGCACCGTCTTCAGTGAACAGAGGAGCCGAAGTCGCAAAAAGAAGAGATCCAGTAGAAAAAGATACAATGCCAGTCCCCCGGAAAGTCCTATGAACAATGCCCAGAAACGCCTTGAGGCAGAGGCTGCGAACAAGGCTCTGTCAACACCTGATGACAGCCCAAGAAAACGGATCAAGCTAAACACAAACAAGAATAAGAGCGATGTCTCCGAACCTGCAGTTTTCAGCACTGCACATCAGTCAAAAGATAAGACTCCCACTCAGGTTCCCAGTCCTGAGGATACGGTTGACGATGACGGCGCCAGCGTGCTGGGCCCTATGGATATTGATTCTGGCGCTACCTCGTCTCAAGGCAAGGTAGAAGAGGTGAACGGGGAACAGAACACAGTTGAGGGGCAAAACAACCATGGCTCTGCTGCCCAATGGCCTTTACAAGATCGAGATGATACCCGCATGAACGATGCCGACACCGAGAGTTTACCAGCATATTGCAGGTCGGATATTCTCGAAGTTGTCACAGCCGTGGAGGGCATTGAAGAGCACCAGTGGAAAGACTTCAAACCCAAGCTTCTCGAGATGCTGGGTCAGATGCACAAGGAGCCAACACCAGAACACCATGAAAAGGCACTGAAGCGTCTAAGTATAGCAATTGCCCAGACGGAGCAAGAGAGGTCTCTTATTCCCGTCGAAGCCTGGAAGAGGTACGAGGAAAAGCTTACAGATGAAACGAAGAAGGGGTTGTTTGATTGCTTGTGGTCTAGAAGGCTCTTCAAGGTCGGCAAGATCATTTACCTACCAGAGGAAGAGGCTGCCATGGAGAGCCAGTGCTGGAAGCGCCTCAAGGCCGCAGCCCGTATATGTGCGATCCTGATCGAAATGACTGCCAAACCAGAGGAACAGGAGAACCAGAAGGATACCGACATGTGGCTTATTGAGAAACTTAGAGACATAAGCTTTCTGGAGAAACTTTTTGCATGCAAGGACCGACTTGGGGCGATCAGGGGACCAGGGAGAGATTGAGTGATATGAGGGCACTGGTGACAAGAAGCAGAGCCTGGATATAAGAGAAGCCAAACTTGTCGTCGAGTTGGCTCGTCAGTTGGTTCAAGGAAACTCGATGAATTATGCCTTATACGATATAATAGCCGAGGTCATTAATTAGGCCGAAAACGAAGACGATATAGTGTCTGAATTGAAAGATTGCTTGTTTTCTGAAGTTTCATATGACTTGTATTGGCAGAGACATAAATAATATGTCTCTGTGAGACGGGGAACGAGAACAAGTACATGGACGGACGCATCTTACTATTGACACGTGACTCTTCTATTGACTCACGTGAACTCGCGTCTCGAATCGCGTCGGCAGGCGCGATAATGCGAATGACGACATGACCTTCCTTTCTCTGTTCAAGAATATCCATTGACACCACTAGTGGCACTAGTATCCAACCCTTTCATTGCCAAAACCACAGCATTTGCAACATGCCACCTCGAAAGCGTCCCGCAGAGGAAATCACCAGCAGTCGGCGAAGCTCGAGGAGGGTTTCCACCACTAAAAGTCAATACTTCGAAGGCAGTGAGGATACAGAAGAAAGTGATGTACCACCGCCAAAGAAGCGTGGGAGACCGCCAAAGAAGCAGGCCAAGAAAGAAGAATCCGAAGAGCCCTACGAAGATGAGCTAGCGCATGAACCAGAAGAAGAAGAGGAGGAGGAGGGGGATGATGATGACGAGGATGCCCCCCCAAAAGTTACTATCATTCCATTGGAGAAGTTGAGAGACACAGATGGTGTAGAATATGAAGATTTCAAATTACACAAGAATACAATGTTGTTCTTGCGAGACCTCAAAGCCCACAACCAGAGACCTTGGCTGAAGTGTAAGAAGCCGACCTTCACTCATTGCTAAATCATTACTGACATGTACAGCGCATGATGGAGAATATCGTCGCGCGTTGAAGGATTGGAACTCCTTTGTTGAATGCGCATCCGAAACCGTTATGGCAGCCGATGAAACGATTCCCGAGCTTCCCATCAAGGACGTCATTTTTCGAATCCATAGAGACATTCGGTTCAGTAAAGATCCTACACCATACAAGGTACGGAGCCAATTGATCTAAAGTACAGTAGGAAATGCTAAAGTTATAGCCTCACTTCTCCGCTGCGTGGTCTCGAACTGGTCGCAAAGGTCCGTACGCCTGTTACTATATCCACTGTGAGCCTAAAAGGTCTTTCATCGGTGGTGGTCTTTGGTGTCCCAGTGGCGACCAAATGCAGAAACTCCGCGCAAGCATTGACGAACGACCAAATCGATGGCGTCGCGCACTCAACGACGAGCCCTTTAAGCGCATGTTCTTGCCAAAAGCTGCCAACAAATCCGATCCTAACGCGGCGTTACTTGCTTTTGCGGAAAAGAACAAGGAGAACGCGCTTAAAACTAAGCCAAAAGGCTTCACGGCAGAACATCGTGATATTGCGCTGTTGAAGTTGAGGAACTTTACTGTTGGAACACAGATAGACGACAATATCTTCTACCAGGATAATGCCCAGGAGAAGATCAGCGAGATTATACGCCCTATGGTTGGATATGTAAGTCATGTGTCAATGTCATTGCTGAACAAGCTGACAAGCTTAGGTTTCATTTTTGAATAGTATCGTTATGCCGGATCCTGGCCAAGATGATGAAAGTGACGAAGATGAGGATGAAGGAGAAGAAGAACCTAACAATGACGAAGACAGTAGCGAGGACTAGTCAAAACCCATGGCCATGATACACCCATTTGGTAAAATCTATGTTTAGGGATGATGCAAGCGGATCTAACTGCCTATTTATATAATCATATGCTTTATCATTTCATCTAACACAGATCAAACATAGCAACGCTAGGGTCGTGATCGCTGACCTCACCAGCCGTGTTCTGCCAAGTGTTGATATGCAGATGCTCATACTTGATGCTCCTGCGCAACTCCTTGCTGATATACATATGATCCAGAGCCTGGCAGTTGCTGTCAAAGAGATATGTGTATCGCTCTGTCTCAGGGATCTTGGCAGCCTCATCAACATCAACAAGACCGGATGTCTTAACGAAAGTCTGGAGGGGTGCAACGGCGGCGAATTCGTTAAAGTCACCGGCGGCAATGACGTGAGCCTTTTTATCCTTCTTGAGGATCTCGGCAATAAAGTTCTACAAGTTGTCAGCTGGATTTTATGCATAATGGGATTCATACTTACAGCAGTAATTTCGGATTGCTTGGTGCGTTTCTCGACGCCCTTGTTCACAGGAGTGCGAGCATCGCCATGCAGGGAAGTCGAGCCACCCTTACTGCCAAAGTGGACGTTGACAGTAAAGAAGGACTTCTTTGTACCCTTGACAGGCTTCCACTCAGCCACAAGAGGCTTGCGGCTGTCATCCCAGGCAGGGTTGGCAGGGTCAATTCGTCCAGGGTTGTACTTGAGTGATGGGCCATCGACAACGGCGTTGACGTCGTTAGGGCCGCCTTGATTGGGCTTGACGAGCTCAACTCTATCAGGACGGTAGAGATAGGCTTGGCGAATGTTACCACCGGGCTGACCACCATCCTCGTTGTTGTCAGGCTCGACCTCGGCCCACTCGTAAACAACACCGCTGGACTCCTCGATGCCATCAGCCAGAGCAGCGAGAGTCTGGTTGGCAGAAACAACACCATCATTGGTAGCGCCACTGTTATCCTGAACTTCTTGGAGGAAAAGCAGGTCAGGTGTTCGCAACTTCTCAACGATCTGCTTGATGACGAGAGGCAAGTGAGCAGATGCAGGGTTGAGGTTCTCGGTGTTATAGTCTGCAACTGTAATGCCCTTACAAGATCCCTTGCTGGTGAAGCTGACGGCAGGGTGTTCAGCGTTGGAAGGCTTACTGACCTTGGTGGCAGTCAGGGGAAGAATGCGATAGAAGCCAAAGGCGTAGGAGACCACGCCAGTGATGTCACCAACATAGTCGCCGAGCTTAGTGTCACTAGGGTTCTTGGTGCCATCGAGAGGTGAGCCGACGATGATGGCCTCAGGGTTAGCATCTAGATTGTTAGCCAAGGAAGCACTTCAGATTGAGGCTTTACATACCGCTGCCGACCATGGTAAGACCACCATGCTTGTTCAGACCAGAAACCTTCCAGTTGCCCCGGACCCAGAAATCGCCAAAGTTGTTGGGTCGGCTGAGAGCATACGCCTTAGGGACAGTGACAAGCTCACCAACCAGGCTCTCCCAAAAGTCAAGACCGTATGTGTTAGGCTGCAGTTTGGGGTTGGACACCGAGATGAGAGACTCGTTGTTAGGAACAGCAAAAACATTGCCATCATCAAGCTTGGAGAATTGCTTTCCAGGAGGGTTACCGGTGTCCTTGCCAATAACCTTGGGCTTGAATTTGTTGTCAGAGGACTTTACAACAATGTTCTTGGGAGAAGAGATCTCAGTGAGATAGACATAGTCTTTGTTGGACCTGACTATGTCAGCAATGATTCATGCTTGAGTTGATGAAACTCACCTGTACTCCTCAACGAGACCATCGAGTGTGACGATATCTCCCACGGAGACGCTGCTCACAGCCGACTTGCCAAAGATGTACAGTCCCTCGGAAGTAGCTGAGTTACGATCAGGCTTAGTTGATCGCAGATAAAAGCCAGAGCTGCCAACAGCCGTGACGAGGCCCTCTACACCAGTGACATTCTTGCCAGCGTAGGAAGAGAGATAGCTGTTGCCATTGATCTCAGCAATAGTCAACGCCGCAGCCAGAGGGTTGATGAGGGAAGAGACGAGGAATTGAAGCTTCATGATGAAGATGAGTTGAGAAGCACTTGAACTGCCCTGCTCTCAAAAAAAGATCGACAGGGCCGTCCTCAGCTATTTGTATTCACGATAGCCTTCAGGACTTGGGTTACCTACCTATCCTGGGTCTACTCCAATTTGGCCCCGGCGCAAAAGACCCAAAAGGTCACCGAAATCGATTCCGCGCTGAGTTCTCTCCCCTTGGCAAAAGGTCTATCCCTATAATTTGCCATGGCCATAACCGTCCAGTATCGCCGCCAAGCCTCCAAATGCCCTATCGATCTGGCACGTTTATCTATGCGCCAAATCGGAGGTGGCCAGTCAGCGTCGGTTGCGCGACCGCGGGGGGTTCACGCTTTGCCCTTTTTTGCAGGTCCCTTTTGTAGCTTTGGAGGCCTTGTTGCTCTTTCGTCTTGGCCCCTGTAAATCATCAGCAGATTGGAAACACTCATTGGTTGGCTTTGTCCTCGTGCAATCTTGCCAGAGAAAGAAGGAGCCGGAGATATTGTCTCAGGGAGCTATCTTCCGTCCGTTAAAGGACGGAAGACTTGGCAGCTCGTAGGAATTGCGGCAGTTGATTTATTATTCGTCCAATCGAAATCACTCAGGTTCCAGGCCACAGCCATTGAAAATCAATAAATTGGATCATTGGTCCCAGTGATGTGAACGGGTATCTATCCTGCTAAAACTCCATATGTCGGCTACCCGACTGGTTCTCTATAAAATCATGGCTTGCCAGCCAACAAGCTTAAACTTAAGGCTCTTTTTAAACCAAGGCAACAAAACAAGACTATCGAAGCGGGCCGAGGTAACTCCAATTAAAGACCTACAATTTGTCCTCAATCTCTAGGACACGTGCATATCAATAGTCGGAGACCTCCGACGAACCCGGCGAGTTGCTAGGCATGGATAGTAACAGATTGGGCGCAAGATAGCGGGATGCCCCGTCTTTGTATGCCTCAATTGATGGAAATATCTCCGCTCAAAAGTGCGCTCTATCCAACCGCTAATACAAAGCAGGTTGCGTCAAGAGCGACGTCCTGTCATTAAGGAAAGTGAAAAGTCCACCTCCTCATCACCACGCCTTCTGTATTCCACACTCGATGCATTTAGGACAACTCAATCATTGTGGTCCATTGTGATGACCAACATTGATCCTTTGACCCTGAAAATCGCAACGATTCAAACATCAGATCAGAAGCTGTTCTCGTTTACAGCCTGGGCTCTGGTCTTTATGTCGTGAGCTCTCAATGATTCGGTTACCATGCTCAAAGCTCGGCAGCTGTATCGGGACCGATGTCTGGGTGGGGTACTGGTTCTATCTTTTACCGTAATGACGGAGATAATCAACCAGTACTGGTGCCGGCATCGGGCCCATTCGTGATGGCCTTCTCCTTGCCCTTCGAGTCAGGCATATCGAGATCGCGATAAAGATTATTCTCGAAAATATAGCTCACTACAAGATCAGGAATCAAGTAGTCAATCGACATGTTACGTTTGAGTAATAGGCGAATCTTGGTGCTACTGATGTCATTGGTAACGACCTGTGCTATCGTTAGTATCACAATACCGGCACAATGATTCAAGCAACATACCTGACGAATTATGTGAATATTCTTCTCCCATTGCTTCAGATTTGCCAGGGTTGAATCAATTTCAGTTCCTGTACGCTCCAAAGCAAAAACGCCATAGTTGCCCAGGATGTGGTCAAGGTCACGTTCATCCCACACACCAGGGGTCGACATGGTCTGGATTAGATCGAGGCCAGCAAGAAGCACAATGCGGCAGCGCTTTCGAGTTCCGTCAGTGCATTCAACACCGCCCATGACCTCGTTGATCTCATAGTCAAAGTGATCAAGCACTTTGGCAGTTGGGATGTAAGTTGGGCTCTCAGCTTCCCAGGGGTCGACCATTAGCCACTTAGAGCTATTTTCGGTCGCAAGCCTACACATCTCAATCCGATGATGAGCAGGAGCAAGGCCCTTCTTTTTGTAGGCATCGCTGACTGATATCTGGTTAGTTCAGGTATGTTTCATATGGTAGGATATTCACTTACCAGGACTCAAAAAACCTGCAACAACTTCGAAATCTGATCATGTCAGCGATGCTTCAGAAGCAATGAGCGCGCAACCTACTCTCATTGTGAGCATGGTCCCGAGCCATGGGGAACATCCGAAGGCTGCTCATAAGTCAGCGAATGCTTGTCCAAATATTGACAAATTTCATGATTGCCCAATTATCGAGAGCGTCGATCTTGATCGGATGATCTGCTAAAAGAGCCAGAATCATTAGGGTAAGCTTACTGGAGATACGTGATTGGGCTGAAAGAGCCGCAAGCAACGAGACATAGCGGAGTTTTGTCTGGAGGGCATGATCGCTGGAAGCGGTGCGAGGGAAAGACATAATCCTCCCTCGTGTGCTCCTTAACGTATTGGTAGTCGCAAGCCATTTCGACTGTTGTTGTGTAGTTGATATCGGTTTCTGAGATGAGAGTGGCGGGTTGAGCGGAACGAGGGGTTTCGCGATCCGATGAGCAACAGCGGCCGGCGCCGGTAGAGTTGACGGCGAACGGAAGCGAGGGGCACGGCAGTATCGGCGCAGAGACCGAATTACGACCGACTTTTTGAAAATGGGCAGATTCGACTAGTTGCGGTGATTGAAATCTCCGAGATTATCAGGCGACGGTTGAAATAGAGACGTGGCAACTTTGCGATTGCTGTTGACTTAATACTGCGCAAGTCTGGCGAAATGGATAGGCGGGCGGCGATGGCGGGGGTTCCGAAATCAGCGAGTATTGCACGTATTATGATGATACAGTAAGAGTTTCGCAGGTATTATCGCTTATTGGGTTGAGGCTGTTGGCGTATAGAGAGGGGTCGTGTAAGTGAATGAGTGAGAGTGTTCGTCTGGGCGGGAATAGAGAAGAAGATGGAAGAGGGAAGTTAGAGTAGAAGAAAGAAGGTTTTCCTTAAGGCTCTTCTGCGAGAATTGGATTCAAATCTCCAGGCAGGGCAGGCAGGCATAGGCAAAGGATGGTGGGCAAGTGCTGGGCTGCGCGTGCGCCGAGATCCATTGCCTAGCAAGGGAAAATGTGGGACTACAGAGGGAATAGACTCCTGTGCTGAGCATTGTGGTAGGTCAGATTCAGGCCTGCTAAAGAGTCCGAAGCCTTTCGAACACCCCAGTCACGAATCTTGGACATCCTACCTTAGGTAGGTACCTACTAAGCCTGCCAGTAACTCAACTGAACCCCCATGCGAGGTACTGAGCGCACAAGCACCCACAAAATACGAAAGTCCAGGCCTTTGACGCACCATTCGCACGCCATCAACCTCAGTGGAGTGCAACAAAGCCACTGTCTTTGTTGTGTTGCAATTGTTTTGCTCTGGTTGTTGAAGATTTTACACCTGGTGACGCCTGGAATGGTTAGTTTCCCCAATTGGCTCGTTCCCAATTCCCATAAACTACAACACTGGGAACCTCCATTTGTGCCACGATTCCCTTACCATCGAACTCTTTGAGGTTTTTCTCTCTCTCTAATCTTCACCCGTGCTTGGACTTGCTCGCTTCAAAGGAAGTCTTGATTACTCACTAAATCATTCACGTTCTAACTGTTAGTGGCGGGGTATGACGACGGCGATCTGAGCCACTCCACCAAGCCGGCTCGAGGGAACGTGATACAGGGACAGAGGGACATCAGTAGCAGCAGCATGAACCTAAGCTCTACGGTAGCACCAATAGGTTCCCCTGCAAAGTTGCATTGTCGGCCTTGGTCTGTCTTAAAACCGAAGCTCATCGCGTTGGTCTCTGGAGCTGTGCTGCATGCCGATAGCTCTCAATAGGTAAATCAGCATGGTTATTAACCGTACAGCTACAAATCATAGCTTCCGTAAATCTTCAACATGCAGACCAAACTCAAAGCAAGATATCTCGGCATGCTATGATGATCTGCTCCGTTTACAACTGACCGGAATTTGCCATTCTCAGAGATTGGCCTGTCTTCCAGTCTGACTTCATTGCTCTGCCACGAATATGTCTTTGTAAGCACCATGAATCAATCAGATTGCATACCGACGGCAATCACTTTCTCCAATCCCTGTCAGGAAATGCGGGGTGACTCTAGCTATCTTTGATTGTCAGAACTCCTACGCTGAAGGTTTCTCGATTGACAATTACATAAATGATTGGCATAACTGTGTGATCTTTAGTAAGTTGAGCCGGCGGTGTCTTGAGCCGCCACGATCAGCATTGAGATTATTATCCATTAAATCTCTCAAACAGCAACTTATTATATAGTCAAAGCTCTATTGCTGCAGCTGACTCCACGCTCATCCCTGGGGCATATAAACATGGATGTGCTTGGAGCTCCAAACGAGCTTTCTCCACCACTCTCAACGGCGTTGTACTGTTGACTCGTGATTCAAAAATGCACCGCTTCTCAAATTTAGCACAGCCAATTCGCATGCTGTGACTTTAGAGGGAAAATCAGATCATGGTCTCTTAAGAATATGGATAATCTACGTACATGTCGTGCCCTTGGCGGAGAAGTAGGAGAAACCTCAACGACATTAACTAGTTTTTCGCTATTTTGATTGCCATCGAACCACCAGTCTCATTCTCAAGAGACGATAGAAGCTGTAGAGTCAAAATGGACTTCCTGTGCCTTCAGCCAAGTCCTAACATGAGCTCAATCTTGTCTTTAAATCCGTAGCTGAACTATCGAAAGTCACAGACAATAATATTCCACGCCAAGAATTCGTATTAACACCAGGTATTTTCTCTTTTGGCCAGACGGTTTCAAACGACAGCTCGCCTCGATACTAGTCAGACGCCGAGAAAACGCACATGTCTCTGAGCTACTTAGCGGACCAATTGATACTTTTGGAGGGAGTCGAAAGAGGTCCACTGTGCCCCCGGCTTGAAGCTCCTTTCTGCCACGATAGTGCTGCGATGGATTCATTTTAGCCTGTCCGTTTTAGGTGAGTGAGTGATGGGGGTCCGGAATCGCATTTCCTTGCGCCGACAGCGGACCAGCTTGCAAATTCTCGGAAACTCGGTGTCATCACTGTCAATATTTTATCCGAGGAAATAGAGGTATTTTGCTGTTCTTGGGGGGAAAACCATTCGTGTGGATATAGTCGAGACACAGGGCAGTGATTTGAAGCCTGCTGTTTCTGGGAGGATATGTCAATAAGAAGAACCGCTTTGAGCGACTTCGGGACCATTGGAAGGAGGATATCCACCAGGGGTCAACAATTGGGGCAATTCATAGTAGAAGTTTTCACTTTCAGACTCTCTTGGTTCGTGGTGGCGTTTCTGAGAATTATGAGAACCCTCCTAGTTACAGTATGAAAGAAAAGAAGAAAGACGCCGTGACAGCCTATTACAACCTGAGTTTTCTCATACATAAGAGGCTATAAAGTTCTACGATCAGGCGCATTTGCTCACAAGATTAGAAGTTTGGCCTTACTCTATGCCCAAGTTGACGAAATTTACAAGGGATACCTCTCACACCTTTTCGGACCCCGAGACCTTCATCCACTGTTAGCCAGACCAAGGGAAAGCCAAATGTTCCACTTGAGCTTAATAATATCAGATTTATAAGTCTCTCCGCCATATACAAAGAACCTCAAGTGCGGATCCGCATCGGGTGTGGGACAAAGCGTAACTCCCGGTTCCCGAGCATGTTGAACATGCGGGGAAACGAGTTCGATTAGATGACTACAGAGGTAGCCTTTACCAATTTATTCTCAATTCAGGAGATTCTCGTAGGACAGCCAAGTTTTGTTTTCATTTGATGATTTGAAATACGCGGCGTTGGTCTGCTTTGCCAGGTCTACATATGCTCTCGGCGAGACGCTGATGGAGATCAAGTTCAGTTCAAGAAGCTCAGCTCTTCTCCTCAACCCCAGACTTGACTAACTCGGCAGTGGAACGCTCCCCGCAACTAGAGGCAAACTTCAGGGAACATGGGGTTTGACCCTACGGTACTTCTTCAACTGTCCTTTGCACCGCCGTAAGCTAACATGAACCTCCGGCGGGCCGAGGTCTGAGACATGTTCTCAGGGAAGCAGGAAAGTACTTCAATTTGTATGCTACAGTCCTTAATATCCAAAGTCCTCCCAGACAACCTTCTCTCCCAGCAACCAGCCTTCCAGAGCAGCCAGCAGAGCTGGTGCTGTGCACAGAAAGAAACGGGCGTTTTGGCCCTTGAACCTCTCGACATCATCAGCGCCTATTCGTCGCTTTACTACCCGTGTCCCAGCTCGCTCGGCGTCCTCCAACAAGTCCTGCTTGTCCGGTTGACCAGTGAGGAAGAGTGTAGTCACATTTGACAGCCCTGGAGTTCTTATGAACGTGTCACTCGCGAGTGGTAAGTCCTCGTAGCGTAGAGTCCAGAGCAGGGCAAATGGAGCTTTGTGTTGAAGTACAGCTGGTGCTTGTGCAAGCACAGGCGTAATTCCAACACCAGCGGCGATAAAGACAGATTGAGGGCCATTTGATTCCAAAGGGATGCGGAAACCCTCTTCACCGCCAAAGCCAATCACTGGTATCTCCAAAGGCACACGAGGATTATGCTTTCTAAGGAAGTTCGTTACCGGACCATGTTTCCTCGTTGTGATTTGTACCTCTTTATTGTTGTCTGGTGGGCTTGACACAGTGAACGTTCTGACATAGTCATCGTTGATACTTTGAGGATCGTGATCGGCCATATGACTGTAGCCATTCGACACTTCCTGCTCAAAGTCCAAGGTGATGTACTGTCCTGCATGCCATGCATTGATAGGCTTTGTCGAAGAGAGCTCAAAGGTGTATCGATCAATGGACGGCGTCAGAACTTCACGCTTAGTCAAGCTTGCCGTGATACCATTAGATGAGGCCTCGGCAATATGTGCATCATGTTCTGAGAGCAAGTGGCGGACAGGAGGGTTGTAAGGCGAGTACTCGCCCAGTGCACCTCGGAAAGGCAGTCCCGACTTGACGAACTTTGCGGCAGTAATTGAGATCTTGACCGCAAGTTTTGTTCTTGCAAGATAGGAAGAAGCCTCATTGCCAACAAGTATTGATGCGCTGCCTGTGGCGTAAAGAACGTTGGCTGTGTTGTAATCTGGAATAGCGATGCCAACTAGTGGATTCACTCTGAAGTTGCCGAGTGTTTGATATAGTCTATTGCCAGAGACTGATACTTCATTAGTGTTGTTCATAATATAGGAATATCAAACTCACACTCTGGATATATCAGTTCCAACCCATCGTCTTCGTTCTTGATGAT
Organism: Fusarium proliferatum ET1; assembly: GCF_900067095.1. Taxonomy (NCBI): domain Eukaryota; kingdom Fungi; phylum Ascomycota; class Sordariomycetes; order Hypocreales; family Nectriaceae; genus Fusarium; species Fusarium proliferatum. The sequence continues at coordinate 1,833,852 of NW_022194791.1, forward strand.
CCTCATGAACCCAGGACTTCCTCCGCGATGATTTGTATCCATTGTGACCCCATTTGTGCTCGACAAGAAGAACATGTCTGCCGCTGCAACCAGATCTAGGGCCTCCTGCGACAGGGGTAGCTTGTCTGAGACAAGCTCTGGTGCCATCTCATTAGGCACAATATCCTTCTTGTTGAGATATTTCGGACAGTTGCCCAGACTCTCGGTTACAGCCATGGCCATCTGTACTGCTTTGCCTCCCTCAACTGTGGCACCAGCAATCATGTTTCCTACCAGCTTCACGCGATCTCTGGTCTCCAGGTCGATAGACAATCCTGCCATTCCCTTTCCTTCACCTTCGTTTGGCCTGTTAATGACGCCTTGTTTCACCCCTTCATCATCAATCCCGTCCCACAGAGCTCTAAAAACAGGGTCATGGCTAGCATCAACCGAGCTGTTGAACGCCAGTACGCCTTCAGCTACTGGCCTTGCAAATCCCCGATCTCCGCCCCATACTGTCGTCCATGGGCGACCCTCGCTATCCAGCGTTCCGAGGGCTACCAAAGGCGACTGCATCACTCGCATGCCATACTGGGGAGCTAAACCTGGAAACGTTGGGTTTCCTCTTGTAGGGACTTTGAGTTGCTTTTGCACGGCTAGTTCGCCATCGTGCCATTCTGATGTCGCCGAGGGCATGTTGTTCTCGATAAAGGATCCGTATAATTGTAGTAAATGACTTTGAAATGCGTATTGTAAGCTCAGTGCAAGACTGTGAAAGAGAGTGCTCAGAAGAAATAGCTTGGTCATGCCGCCCTATAAGTCCTCTGACTTAGTCAATTCTCTGTCATCAGTGTATGTCAGCAACCAAGATTTGACTTCCTACTATCGACAAATTGTCAGCCGTGGACTTGTCTCTTTTAAGGGCGTGGTTGACAAAACTGCAGGGTTGCTCACGACATTAGCACGAATAATAAGTAATCAGAACGCCCAAGTCAGCATGGCAACGCCACTCCCACACACATGTCAAATATGGTCATCTATCACTTCAACTCAGGCTTTTTATGTAAAAAGTCCACATGGACATGATATTATTGATTCGTTATTCATTAATAATCCAATATATTTGATATGATCATTTACCACCCCCCTGGTCTTTGAGATTCAACGTCATAATTATAGGGAGGAGCCCTTTCAGGTCTCGCAGATGCTGCGCGAGGCGGCATTGGGTTCGTCAAGTTCCTTTGTGGAGGTTCCCGAAAAGGCATTGGCCCTGTGGCACTTCGTACTGGAGGAGCGAAGGGCCGTTGCATTGCGGCTCCGCCCTGATGAGAGTTCACAGATGATGCAGTGCTCATACGACCTCCCGGATTGTAAGCTTGGTATTGGGGTGCCTGAGCCGAAGGAAATGTTTCCGTGGGCTGCGAAAAGGTATCCATGGGGCGAACGCTGGGAGCGCGAGTCGGGGGAGGGAAGAAAGGCGCCATGTCAGAGTTCATTGGACCAGGACTCTCTGTAAATCGCCCAGCAAGAGTTGCCATTGGGTCCATTGCCATTTGGTTTGGATTATAAGGCCCAAAGTTGTCATGCCTGTCAGTGGTAGATCGGGCTTGAGAGTGGCCCTGGTAGTTAATGGGAGGCACATCAGGCACGGGGGATGCAATCCGTCCATATCCACCTCCAGATCTAGAAGTGGCTCGGGATGCGTAGCTCACGATAGATGCCGCAGTGCCCTGTCTAGATGGTAAAGTTCGTTCTGAAGCTGTGGGTGCGTTCTCCATGCCACCTGGCGTACCAGGGCGTGAAGTGTAAGGCGGCAGTGTCATCATGGTGTCGTTACGATTCAGCATAGGGGGGTGATCCATTTTGGTGACTGGGCCAACGTTTGGCAAAGTTGGTAGAGTGGCAGCTCGATCGAGGTGAGGCTTCTCTCCATTCTTCTTGGCCGCCTTGATTTCAGCCTTGAAGCGGCTGGCCTCCTCCCTAGCTAGAGCTTTGTTGACCGTCTTTGTGACGATCTTCATCAACGCCTTGGTGACCTTCCGCTCGCAGTATCCAGAAAGACCACCGTCGGCAGCAGGAATCCAATGGTACAGAAAGAATACCCAAAACAGAACGGCAGCGAGAAGGAAAAGCGCAGAAAATACCCAGATAACCAGAGTGAAACACATTCCGGAGAGGATAAGTGCCTGTTGATAATCTTCTTCGGCAAGGATCTTGATCTTCTCGAAGAATCCAGTAATGGAGTCGCCCACATTGTCAGCTGTAGGAGTCAATTGCGCCTCATACACTGATTTGAGTGTGAAGGCATTGAGGACCTGACGGGGACCTGAGCAGATGATGACTCGGATCCAGGCTATAGAAATCAGTAAAGAGTATTTCATAAGTTAACGTGTAAGCATACCTTGAAAGTTGAAGTATGTGAAAAGCGCGATATATTGTGCGCCTTCTTTACTTTTGGTGAGTTCTGCAAAGACTAGGAATCTTTTCCAACCTTGCGAACCAAGTCGAATTGACTCCCATCGAACAGCTAAGCTGTCAAGATAGGATTCCGCAACATTCCCTCGTCTGATGACCCGAAAGGCGCGGAAACCCTCGTAAGCTAGGTTGATGAATGAGAGAATAATGCAAATAGAGAAGATCCATTTCGTGACGTCAAAAGAGATAGCAGGATCGATCTTTGAAGACCAACGATCGAACACGAGTAGATTGACGGCAGTAAAACTGTCAACAACATAGACAGCAACTGAAACGAGAAGCATAAGCCACAGGTAGATATATGCGAACACAGTTCCGCATCCACGGCTTTTAAAGTCGCGGAGATTGATGTATTCCCATTTCTGGTCAGCAATCCCCACAACCTGCTTCTTTCGATTTCCGCAGCAAGTCATGGTGAGGACAGCGAGAGTCTGAAGAAGCTATTTCGAAAACAGAGGTCGTCGGTGGGTATAAAGGTTGTCGAGTGACAGAATATCGGGTTCCTTCGCCAGCGAAGACCGAATACACCGCTATTGAAAGAAACGAAGCAGGAACGTCAAATATATATATATATATACTGCAAATAAGCGATCGTGATAATTTCGTGCTGCAACCGGTGCGCGATAAGTGAGGGTTTAGTGTAAAGTTGAACACATGGCTGTAGTTGCCGTAGTTGATAATGTCGTATATACTTTCGATTGGTAGGTTGATTTGTTTGTCCAAGAGAAATATTGTAGCCAGGTATCTTTAAGGTATGAGTGAAATTGGTAAATGTCGAGCTCAATAGAGAACAATAGCCATATAAAGATGGCTGTTCTCGGTGGTTGAATGACGATATATTGTTTGAGATTCGAGACAATGGAATGAAAGATTGACGAAACCGACACAAAAGAGATTGTACTCCGTACCGAAGCCAAGAAAAGAGCCGTCAAAGCTGTAGTGTGAACTATTACTGTACAATAGCAGTAGAAGGCTGGAAGATGAATGAAAGGGAGTCTGGAACAATGATGCACGGCAGAAATGGGAGGGATGTTTCAAATGAGAGGAGAGCCTCGGGGCTAAGGTAGTTAAATCGCATTATTATCCAGCATTGACTTGACTTCAAACAGGAAGGAGCGGAGATCAGCATCTACAGCAAGTGTAACGCTACGAGAACCCTGGCCTTTAGTGGCGCCACTGCCTGCAGGTACCAAACGCCAAACGTTGGGAGCATTATCTTGAGGGGTTCATCGAGACCAATGATTGGCCGTGGAGAGGCTGCGGCGCGGAACAAGGCCACTATCAACAAGAACTCAGTGGTTATGAGCCTATTGCCTCTGTCGGGCCTTGGATGGAGAAGACTGGGCGTTGCCGCTGGTGTTCACTCATTTCTCTTGTTTCAGTGGCTGGGTTTTCTTTATCCTCCAACCGCCAACTGGAATCTTGACGGCCCAAGAAGACGGGCGCGACCAATCCCACGGCGCCAGACACTAACAGCGAATCAGGGCGATTAGCCGCCATGTTCAGCGGTAATAATTCAGGACAATAACAACGCCGTGTAACCAGAACTGACAGCACATTATCAAGTGAAACTTGGATCGGTGCTCCCGAATTCTCGAGTTTCAGCGTGGTTGCATCGCAACAAATCCCCCAATTCTCTCGGGTCACTCGAATGGGTGAAACATGCTAATAGTGGTCGGGTTGCCTCCCCCGCGTCAATCCATGCCATGAGCACCGAGACTGTTGCACACAAAGTCCAGAGCTAACTTGGTCGCAATCTTGGGTCTTGGGCATTTTGGAAACCCGCTTGTAAATCTTCATTTCCCGTAGGACACCATAAACTCACAATCACTCACTGGCATCACATGAGTTGGTGAGACGAGATGCCTCGTCAATCAAGAACTATCACAACCTGCCTCGGTGACAACCATGGCCACAATGACAATCACCGGTTGCTGGCTCCTGGCTGCTTCAAAATTGAGAAATAACGCAATCGACGACAGTTGGCCATTGTGGGCTGAGTGCTCACCCATGACGTTATAAACTTTCCCTTCACACCTTTTCTTTGTTCGAAACAACTCTAAAAGGGTCGTGCGAGCAACGAATGGATGGTCCTATACATGAGACTATGAGCTACTCCCCGCTATTCACATCAGTGACTGACAAAATCAGACATCTCTTTGTTCGGATGGCGCAAATAGCATCGCATTCACTTGAACAAAGAAATGAGGCAATCATTAGCTTCGTCCAATATGCGGCGGAGTTGGGTTCTTTGTTATCTGTTCCCGTCCCAGGGACGGTGGCAGAGGTCATGACAAGAGGAATATTTACTCTCAGGGATATCTTGAACATCCCATCTACTACATCTTTCTCTTGTCTCGAGTGAACATCTCCGTCTTTACCATCACCATGACTTCCGGATACTCGTCGAATCCTGATATCGGGATGTTCGGTAGTCTCAAGACAAAGGTTGAGAAACCAACATTTGAGCTCGTCGAGCAGGTCAAGAAGAATGTCTGGATTGTTACGAGAAAAGAGGACCCGCGACGAGAGAAATATCTCGCCAGTCCTAGCAGCCCCTTCGGAGTGAAGCCCGATGGTACTGTCGATGTCACGAAGGCACATCGAGAAGCTGAGGCTCTCAACACACTTCTGTCGGCGCACAATCAAGCCTACACTATCCGTCAGATCCTCAACCACGAAAACCTCATTTCTATCGTTGGTGTCATAGAGAACTGGCATTTCAACAAGTCGCAAATATCTGACCTCATCCCGGAAAACAATGTTCAGATGCTCGTCTGGGACTTTGGTGATGCTGGCAACCTCAGCGCTCTGTTCCGCCATTATCCCTGCACAAGTCCTGAATTCTATCTGCCGGAATCTCTCTGTTGGCACGTTCTGCGTTCTTTGATTCGCGCAGTGACTTATCTCCATGACGGGAAACGACTCATTTACCGGCCCGAGCAACCTGGTCGTCACGCGGTCAGAAAATGGGTTTCTGTCAACACCGATTGGTTCCCAATTCTGCATCGTTGCATCGAGCCTATGAATGTCTGGCTTCAGCATCCTCGCGGCAATGAGACCTATGGCCAATGCAAATTAGGCGATTTTAGCAACGCAGCTGTCACATGTCACATTGTGGATGACCAATTCGATCCTAACACTATTCACACAGATTCGAATGGGATGGCATTAGCTACAAAGGAGGGGATGTGGCGACTGGAGGATACACGATCTGACTCTCGTGTCCCCCCAGCGTCGATTTCGAACGAGGTTGGTACCCAATGCTGATCAATAACCTACCACTAACTCACATGCTGTAGGGAGATCGACCCTATACCCTCGGGGATGAGATGTGGTCTATTGGGGTGACGGTTTTCACCATGATGACTGGCCAGGCTCCAACTTACTACTGTGAGGAATGCGGTTGTTCACATGTCACTTTCTGCGAAGACGGTGGCTGTCTAGAGAAAAAGGCCATTGCAAAAGGATGTGACTGTTTTCTCGGTGGCTGTGAGCATATAAGCCAGACGGAGTGTGAGGAAGAGGTCTCAGGATGGCCCGATTGTCCAGCTTGGCATAATTGCTCCGAGTTCACCATCAACATTCATTCGTACCTTGCACGAGCTCGTTACACCAAACCATTGCGTGCCATGATCATGGTAATGCTGGGATATAACCCTGCACAGAGAAATGAACCTTGGGTTCGAATGGCAGAGGTCGCGCAGATGGTGGAGCTCGCATATGGGCAGTGGAAACAAGAGACTGAGGAGGGGAGACTCTACGTGGATGTTGAGGATGACCTACTTCAGAGAGCTACACACTGAGGGTGTGAGTAAGCAGAAATAAGTATAGTAGGCTCTTATCTCCGTATGCTATTTTTTTTATTACTACTCTTATAAACCCAGATAATTTCTTTGGGTGCCTCACAATAATCATGTTCTTTGTCTTGGACCTTGAATTAAAGAGCCAATGATCTTACACGACTGCATGTCAACTTACAGAGCCAATGAGATAAAACCAGTCACAAGCTCTCCACCTTCGGGCCCCGCCATCAACAAGGCTTGGACAAGTTGAACCTGGCCTGGACCTGAGCCGTTTCCCCATTCCACCTCAACACGCATCAAGGCTTGACTCTTCTTTTCTTCCAAGCAACGAGCGGGTCTTTTCTCGTTCCTGTATAATAATCAAGCCCTATTTTCCTTAGGTATCTAACGAAGAATCACGTCAATTTCTGCATTCGAGAAAGTCCCCAGAGGCGGCTATCAACTTATCAATCGCCAATCGTTCAATCACCATGTCCATCTCCCACCCAACGCCTCCTCTTCTCCTCACAAAGCGCCTTACGGCGTTCCTCAACGCGAACCGAACTCCCCAGCTTCCTACCCTTCTTCTTACAAGCCCTCACGGCAAGCTTCTGGCACACGCAAGTCCTCATCCCGTAGCCGCTCTTCGAACACACGCTACCGTTGCCGCATCACTCCTCGCCATACACTCCACCTCGGCACCTGCCCTCGCTGCGTCTCTACCCGGTTCTCGCACACCCGATCCGATCGGAAGCTCGCCTCCTGAAGAGGATGACCTCGAAGACGAGACAGATCGATTATCACAAAGTCAGCAGCTCGACTCACATAAGTCTGGCAAGGGACGTGGCATCAAGCCTGCTACTGTCACGGTTCAACTTACGAGCGGGACTGTCGTGATCCGTAGGTTGAAGTGCGGTCTCCTCTTCGTCTGCGTCGGGCCCGCCAACCCAGATGTCACGGAGCATGGTGTGCCAAATGTGCATGATCTCCATGTTCCCGCTGGCGAATCCTCTCATGTTGGCAGTCCAGATGGAGCAGACAGTATTCTGAGTACTGGTGGACAAACAACAGCTAGTCTCGAGAGCAACGCAGGCTCTGCCGCTGCAGTCACTGCCCTTCGCCGTCATGCCACTGAGCTAGCTCGTTGGCTTGACGACAAGCTTGGCACACTGACTGTGCCAGAGGAGGGTGTTGGCGTGGAGTAATGGCATCATGTTTGGTACAAGCGAATTGGCATAGACGGCGTTGGGAATTCTTATGAGGAATAATCAAGGAGTGATCTGAGAAAGGCTTCTTAGTAGGCGTTAAGGGCTGCCTCTTACAGAGACGGCATTTATATAATCCAGACATTGATGATACGTAATATTTTTGCTCAAAATAAGGGTATAAGAAATAAAAGCCGCTTCCAGAGACTGGATGTTTCAAGACCCCATACCAATCCATTCCTAAATAACTCCATAGCTCATAACGCCTCCGTATGCTTTTAGTTCCATGGTGCAAAGACTCGAATCCTTCGGGGCACTCCAATATTCCCAACAGAAAGAAACAGGCTACTCTATACTCATACGCATGATCCCATCATGAGTATCAATCATTCCTTGGAAACCAACTCGGCCTTTGCTGTTAAGTCGTCCTGCCGCAGAGCTACTGCCGGATAGGTTTCCTGGTGTGCTACCGGCTTCGCTTGGTGCGCTGCTGCCGGCCTTATCGCCGCCGTTGCTACCGGGACGAGAACCCCACGACATACCGTCTCTTTGGAGTGGACTCTGCATGACTGGTGAATTGTGAACGCTCATCCCAGGGCTGACAGCTCGACGTTTGAAGCTAACAGGATCAAAGTCATCGTCCCGGCGACGTTTACTGTTAATCCTTCGAGTTATTTCTGCAGCAGTTGGTGGTTGAGTACTGCCATTCTGCGGGGCCCGAGACATTAGTTTTTTGTTTCTTTTGGCCAGACAAGGGTGCACTTACAGTAGCTCCACCAACTGACGGTGAGTCCATCGCCACGTCTTCGCTGATACCTGAGGATGAGCCTCGAGGAAGAAATGCGGCAGGAGGCGGTGTGGTTCTGGCGCCGCCAGTGCTACTTGACTCAGAAAAGGTGTCCCAAAACGTCTTACCTTTTGAGTTCTTGATAGCATGTTGCTTAAAACTGCTAGAGAGACCCATGGATATGTCGCCCATGATATCGTCCTCAGGTACGTCGTTCAGACCTTCTTGCTGTGTCAAGTTGGGTGAAGAGGGTGCTGTTGTTGATTGAGTTGATTCCAAAGCCGGTTGTGTGATCCTGGGTTCAAGCTCCATGTCGCAATCACGAACTTGTTTAACAACTTCTGCCTCTCGGCGAAACTCAGACTCAGCGGGGGTGCTCTCTTCCATGAGCGCAGCACGAATGCGTGCAAATCCTTTTGTCTTGGGCTGTACCGTATTAGTTGCGCACTCGCATTGATCCGATATAAGTGACTTGCCAAAAGATTTCCCCGTCTTGTTACTACCCTCCGAATGACATTGCGCTGCCCATCTCCAAGCCCGTCCACATCGCCCATTGCTCGTGTCTCATCGGAATCTGCACCAGAAATGTGCAATTGATTAGCCTGCCAACTGATGCTCTCGCGACGAGCTCGAGAAGAATTAGTTGGTGGTGACTTGGATAGAGATGCACCACTGAATCCCAGTCCCAAGGGCCCACGAGCCTTCTTCTTGGCTTGTTTGCGGGGTCTTTGTCGCTGTTGGAAGCTCATGAGGCTGCTCATTGCAGGGGATCCAAAGGTCCCACCAGACCCTTGGGGACCGAGAATTGGTCCAATCTTATGGACCTGCGGAGTTGTTACGTAGGTTTCGTCCATATCCTCGTCCATCAGCTCATCGTCATCAGAGGTACTTGACGAATCAGAGCCGATCGCCTGACTCCCAAGCGAGCTGCTGATGTGCATCTTTTCCTGATTGCCCATGACGGACCACAGAGACGTCGACGTTTGTTCTGGGCCTGCATAATGACTTCTTCGGCTCGGTATGTTCATTGCCCGGCCACCAGCGGTGGGGGATGAGTCGGGAGAGGACTGTTCGGCGAGAGTCGAGTGATGTAGACTGGTAGCGGCACGAGAGAAGTCGAGACCACGGGAGCGACGAGGAAGTATATTGGTAGGAGATGCGTATATCTGGGAGTGGTCCAATTTAGGTGATAAAGGTGCGGGTTTGACGTATGAGTTCGCGGCTGGTGGAGTAAATTCTCGAGGGGGCATTTGTATGGAAAAGCCACGATTGGAGAAGTTTGGGCGTCGGGGCGTCACTGGCTGGGGAGTCGGAATACTAGTGTCGTCTTTTGAGGTCCGTCGAGATGCCTCGACGATGCGTGGTGAGGGAGAGAGTCGAGAGGGGGTTCCTCCTCCATCGGACATGGACCGCGTTTTCGTCAAGGGCGACCGAGCCTGAGTTTCCTGCAATCCAGTAACTTCCTGATATCCAACAGCCTTCAAATCGTCCATGATGGCAGAGTCCTCATATTCGCCCGCAGTATTTCGGAATCGATCCATGATGGCTAAATTGTTGCTTTTGCAGGCGGACGGTTTGCGGTTTCGAGTTGGCGGTCACTATTGCTAGCCTTGAACGTAACTTTGAACAAGGGGCAATAGCTGAGATGAGGATAAAAATATCATGGCATTACATGCTGTGATGTGGTGAGGGTTGAGGAAAGAAACCGTAAAAGAGAGGGCGCAAAGTTAAAGAACGCGAGGTATCGCGATGAGTGGGCGGCTGCTATTACTGACTGCAGCAACCTCGAGGTGAGTAAATAGAAATCCATCTCTTTTAGGTTTGGCCGCCTAGCGCCGCTAAGTTAGTTCCACAGACTGTTGGCGGCTGAGAAGGGCCCCGCAAGGCCAGCGTCAACAGTGAAACATTGAATTGCTCATCAACATGGATATGATTAGTCTATGAATTTTATTTCCATGGGCATGGCTGTGCTGTAATAAAAACAGTCCACAGGTTACTGGCTTCTTTTAAGTACAGTTTATCTTGAGTTCATGCGGCAAGGTACGAGTCTGCAGCATTCACCACGTGCGTACGGCAGTTGGCCTAGGTTAATCTTGACGACATATTTGGTAAAGGTGCATATAGCTGGGTGCATTTTGTACGGCTTACACAATCGGAGGCCTGTATCTTTAGCAAATGGAGATACGCAGTGTAGGATCAGCAGCCCTTTTATGTCACCAAGCCGGGGCCTAGTGACGTATTAACTGGCATGTATATTGTGTGAGAATGAATATTATGCTACTGCTTGTTGAAATGGAAGCCTGTGTCATACCAAACAGTGAGAGAAGGGTCGAGATGTAAACTTACGACGATAGCCAATGGACCTCGTATGAAGCAATGCACCTTTTCGATATTAATATATGAATGTACCCGCCCAATAAGCACCAGATTATCCCATAAGGGACTTGTAACATATACTTATGTTAGCAATTTATTCAGTTCCGAACATATACATCGTTGTTCCGAGAATACCTTCAAGCTACCCTACACTAAAGCGTGTTAATCAGTTTTGAACTTATGGTGTCTCTTTCATGATCTATGATTATAAGAGAACCGACAGACGTCCTTTGATATAGTTAGATACAAAGCCATTGTAAATGACTGAGTAGTGAGTGCTGTTGAAATAATGATCTCTCTGCTTCCATGCTTTGACGTCAGACCGGAAGTGGGGTATGGAGGGGCATTACCTCAACGATGTCTCGGCTAACTATCATGATAAAATCCAATAACTTCTCACAGATTCAATTCATACTGCACCAACAGCTCAATGAACTTTGCAAGAGCCGCGCAGCGCATCAGATCCATTCAAAACCTTCTTACTAGACAGACAGTTCATCCTATCCCAGTACCTGCTATTGCGGCTGGACAATCCAGATTAGTCACCATGGCTTCAACTACAGATACCAAGAACTACAAGTTCAACCACTCAATGCAAGTGCAGATATTCATGCATCTTCGGTACGAAAGTAGTTGCTAACTCGGTCCAAAAGGATCCGAGTCAAGGACCCCAAGGCTTCCGGTATGTCAGACACCTTGATGTCCACAGCCCCGATCATCAAGCCTTGCCTTAAGCTTAAATTGAACAAACTCAGTACTTGTGCGAATATTGACTCAAATGCAGCTAAATTCTATGAATTCCTTGGCATGAGCCTTGTTAAGAAGCTCGAGTTCCCTGATAGCAAATTTGATCTCTACTTCTTCGGCTATGACTCTCCCAATGCCCTGTCACACAACAAGAGCACTTTCGACAGACAAGGACTCATCGAGTTGACTCACAACTATGGCACTGAGGATGACCCTGAGTACAAGGTGAACAACGGTAACCAAGAGCCTAACCGTGGGTTTGGCCACACCTGCATTGCCGTCGACAACATCCAGGCCGCCTGCAAGCGTATTGAGGATGCTGGTTACAAGTTCCAGAAAAAACTGACAGATGGACGCATGCGAAACATCGCCTTTGTACTTGACCCTGATGGCTACTGGGTCGAGGTCGTTGCCAGAAATGATTACAAGCAGACGGAAGATGTGAAGGAGACTGATGTGTCAACTTACACTATGGTTTGTTCACTATCCTTGTCGATCTTCTAGAACATGTAGCTAACGATGTAGAATCACACCATGCTCCGTGTCAAGGATGCTGCGAAGTCTTTGAAGTACTACCAGGAGGTTCTTGGCATGTCCCGACTCCGCACCCTCGAGAACCCTGAGGCCGGCTTCAACCTCTACTTCCTTGGCTACCCTGGCGATCAGCCTTTCCCTGACGGCCAGGATGAGAACACTATCACCCATCGGGAGGGTCTTCTTGAATTAACATGGAACTATGGCACTGAGAAGGACGAGAGCTTCCACTATCATGACGGCAACAGCCAGCCTCAGGGATTTGGCCACATCTGTAAGTTACTACCTGTACAGGAGAGCATGCATGAAGCTGACAAGTTTAGGCGTTTCGGTTGACAACATTGATGCGGCTTGCAAGCGATTCGAAGATTTGAACGTGAGCTGGAAGAAGAGGCTTACAGACGGCCGAATGAAGAACGTTGCCTTCTTGCTGGATCCTGATGGCTACTGGATTGAGCTTGTGCAGAATGAGAAGTTCTCTGGCAAGGAGAACTTCTAGATGTCCATACTTTCACATCCTATAACAACGGAGCTTTATATCTTGAGATCAAGAAATCAAACTTAGAAACGATGTCATGAAATAAGGCATAAAATCTACGCAAACTTAGCCGCATAAGAAGCAAAATGAATGATGCGCAATGGAAAAGGCGTGGGGCAAGAAATTGATATCCGGTCGTTTTCCCCACAGCTTAAGGCTCTCATCGTACAAATAGCCATCCTGTACCTTGATAGTTACAGTGATATCCATTTCCGTTGGAGGCCAATTACTCAAGAGCGCCCTTAAAACAGAGAATCGATTCGATAGTATCGATCCAGGCATTTGTGCACATTGAGACTATATTCCAGGTTGGCCGGTAAGCCATGTTGCCGGGTTCTCGCCCGTCGTGTACCAGGTGAGCTCATCCAACACAACTGGACTCCTTTGCCCGGGAGACACGGGTCGTTTCCAGCGGTGGCACTGGAATGCCTGTGTTATGTACCCCACGACGGGCCGTGGCTTGCAGTAGTTGAACATGGAGAAGTGAGGGGTTGCAGCTTAGGCTGAGTCTGAGATACAGGTGCCACACCAAAGCTCAAGCTTCAAGCTCCACGGACATTGATGGTTATTGGTGCCCCGCCATATCCTGTACCGTGCCGTAGTACTCTGACGGTAATCACAATACTTCACTCGCTGAGCGCGCAGATGAACCACCCCCGCCCCAGAGATCACTGCCTCCGTGGGGTGCTTGCATGGGAGGACAGACTTCTGCATCTCAATCTGCCCGTTCTTATTAAGGACTTTTACTTTGAGAAACGGTGATCAAGGCTGATCTGGGCTCATTGGATTGGGTAGCCAAAAAGGTGGCGGTTATCTGTCTCATGGGAGGACAAAGACAAGAGGGGGGACGTCATCTCGATCTTTTTACTTATACTAGGCCTTGTGCCCTCTAGGCCCTCTAGGCCCTCTCACTTGAACTTGAGTTTCCTAGGATGCACACCGTCTTTGCAAGTACTTAAGAATACTACATACTCAATTCACCATGTCCCCTTCAGCTACTTTTGACACACCGTCTGCTGGCCACTCAAACCGTCTTAAGATCCTCGTACCTGAGAAAGTATCTCCAGATGGACTGGCTTTACTCACCCCTCACTTTGACGTTGACATCCGTAAAGGTTTAACGGCCCCCGAGCTTATCAATTTGATCCCCAACTACCATGGCCTAATTATTCGCTCCGAGACGCAAGTCACGGCCGAAGTCGTCCAAGCCGGACGGAAGCTGAGGGTTGTTGCTCGGGCTGGTGTTGGAGTTGACAACATAGATGTCCCTGCCGCAAGCGCCCAAGGCGTTATTGTTGTGAACTCTCCTTCAGGCAACATCCTTGCAGCGGCAGAACACACTATTGCACTGCTTCTTTCAACAGCTCGTAATGTGGGCCAGGCAGACAGCAGTGTCAAAGCTGGCCGCTGGGAGCGAAGCAAGCTCGTGGGAGTTGAAGTTGGGCGCAAGACCCTCGGTATCATCGGATTGGGCAAGGTTGGAATGAATGTTGCTCGCATGGCCATAGGTCTCGGTATGACAGTCAAGGCGGTCGACCCCTATGCAAGCACCGACATGGCTCGTCAAACAGGCGTTGAGCTGGTTCCTGGGTTGGAGGACCTGCTCCCTGTGGTTGACTTTCTGACCATTCATACGCCCCTACTTGCCACAACGCTGGACTTGGTAAGCGAGGCGGAGTTTAAAAAGATGAAGAAGACAGCTCGTGTGCTCAATGTTGCACGTGGTGGTGTTTACAACGAGGAGGCTTTGACCAAAGCACTTGATGAGGGATGGATCGCAGGAGCGGGCATTGACGTCTGGTCTTCGGAGCCATTGGCCCCAGACTCAGCAGCAGCCCGGCTCAGTCAACACCCCAAGGTTGTGGCAACACCTCATCTGGGAGCTTCAACGGTTGAGGCACAGGAGAATGTTTCCATGGATGTCTGCAAGCAGGTCCTCGAGATTCTTCAAGGTGGACTTCCTACTAGCGCTGTCAATGCCCCTATTATCATGCCGGAAGAGTATCGTAAGCTGCAACCATCTGTGCAGCTTGTCGAAAAGATGGGCCGTCTCTATACGCAGCACTTTGTGCGCAGTAAAGGAGGCATGATAGGGGGCCGTCGGTTCGAGCTCATATATCACGGCGACCTGGCTGGCATGGCCAACACCAAGCCGCTGTTTGCTGCTCTTGTCAAAGGTCTCGTGGCCACGTTCAGCGACTCGCACATCAACATGGTCAACGCAGCACTCATTGCCAAAGAGAAAGGCATTGTGATTAGCGAGACTCGGTCTGGCGATTCGCCTTCAACTTATGCCAACCTGGTGACACTGCGTTCATACCAGGCTGGTAGCAGTGGTAGTGAGCAGGTGATTGAAGGCTATGCGAGTGACGAACGAGTCTTCATCTCCAAGCTGGACAGGTTCAATGGCGTTTTTACACCAGAAGGAACCTTAATTATACTGCACAACTATGATGAGCCTGGCAAGATCGGTGGTGTTGGCATGGTGCTCGGCAATCACGGGGTTAACATCAAGTTCATGCAAGTGGCCAGTCTGGACCCCGAAGCTACTAAGGGAGCCGATACCCCGCCTGACCCGAAAGGCAACGAGGCATTGATGATTCTTGGTGTTCTCGGGCCAGTGAGTGGTGAAGTTTTGGAGGACTTGAATAACTCTCCAGGAGTTCTTGACGTTGGACTGGTTAAGCTGTGATCATGGTGCCGGTTAGGTAGTCGAACGACGTGAGGATACCATTCAACATGCTCAGGGATGGCAATGTAATCGTGATCACGACTAGGAGTACTTAGAAGTATTAAACAAAAAAAGACCAAATAAACCTTCACATGGGACGATTATCACATGCACCCCAGCAAGAAATTTCTAGCCCTAAGCTTCGGGTGCTAATGATTAAAAACTAAAAGTCTACCTTGTACATTCTTAGCTTACACCAATCCTTTTGTCATTTCGTTATAGAGACACTCAGTTTTCTTGCCTCTCGTTGACAATGGCTAAATTGATTGTCTTTATCATGACCTCATCCGGATTTTAGCTGGGAAACTAAGGGCATCGTAACGAACGGTTTTAGCTGCAACGTCAAGGCTTTAGTGGATTTTGTCTACTGCATTCGGGATCTGGACCTGGTCTAGTGGACACCTCCACCAATAGAATCATTCTCTCCTGCCTGGTAGCTCCCTGCGTCATCATGCTCGCGAGTTAGATGACCCGTATCATCCAAGGACAAGGTAGCTAATTCCAACCCTTTTGTCCCACTTCTTTTGCCTCGTCGTTCTTGTTCTTCATCAAAGCTCGCCTTTGGTGCGAAAAGGTTGAATCTTTGACTAGACGAAACGAAGCAAGAATACTTCAATTGTCCGAATAGCTTCACATTCTTATCGACAGCATCTCCTCAAGCTTCATCTTGACCCCGAGTTCCCCTGTCTCAGCCACATTCCGGTCATTATCGTGTAAGCTTTGCCAAGATCGCTTGTGCCTATCCGTCGGAAATTGATTACCTTGGCCTGCCTTGAACGCGTTCAACTCAATCTGACCTTCGACAATCGACATTTGCGGTCTTCCCGCCTCGCCTTGCGGTGACGAGATAACTCATATACCCACACACTCGATATACGGTATACACATCCCGTCACAATGGCGAACGCTGCACGATATAATATGGGCTCAATACGTCCGGCTGTCATTGGCATGGGCCGAGTCTTTGGTGCCAGTTTGACGGCTGTCTCTGCCTTTCCGGTTGACACCAAGGGCCACCATGACGCTGGCGAAGAGGGCGGTCCCAGCCTCTGGGTCCTCGCTGTTGCCTCAATGGTTCTGGTGCTTCTTGGTGGTGCTTTTGCTGGATTGACAATTGCGCAAGTCCCCCTCCCTCTTGGCGATGCGCGACGCATGCTGACCTACCCAGTTTGATGGGACAAGACAGTATTTATCTCCAGGTTTTATCGGGCGATCCCGCGGAATCACAGTCTAAGAATGCGAAACGTGTGTTGAAATTGTTAAAACGAGGAAAGCATTGGGTTCTGGTCACGCTGCTGCTATCCAACGTCATTGTCAACGAGTCCCTTCCCGTTGTATTGGACCGAACTCTTGGAGGAGGTGTTGCCGCTGTCGTTGGCAGTACTGTTCTCATCGGTATGTGAGACATGATAACTCTGGTAGACTTTGCTAACCGCAACAGTTATTTTTGGTGAAATTGTTCCCCAGTCCATCTGTGTTCGATATGGTCTTCCTATCGGCGGATACATGTCTACCCCAGTTCTTCTTCTCATGTATCTGACCGCTCCGGTTTCTTGGCCAATTGCGAAGCTTCTCGACTGGATTCTGGGCGAGGATCATGGTACCTTGTACAAGAAGAGCGGACTCAAGACGCTAGTCACCCTCCACAAGTCTCTGGGTGAGATTTCCGAGCGTTTGAACCAGGATGAGGTTACGATTATCACAGCCGTTTTGGACTTGAAGGACAAGCCCGTTGCTGAAGTTATGACGCCCATCTCCGATGTGTATACGCTTGCCGAAGACCACATCCTCGACGAAAAGACCATGGATGATATTCTATCCTCTGGGTACTCGCGAATTCCTATTTATCGTTCTGGGAATCACCTGGACTTTGTTGGCATGCTTTTGGTCAAGACACTCATCACCTATGATCCTGAAGATAGAATTCCCGTCCGCGATGTGCCTCTCGGAGCAATTGTCGAAACTCGCCCTGAAACCAGCTGTCTGGACATCATCAACTTCTTCCAGGAGGGTAAATCGCACATGGTACTGGTATCCGAATTTCCCGGCTCGGACCATGGTGCCCTAGGTGTCGTTACTCTTGAAGACGTTATTGAGGAATTGATTGGAGAGTAAGTAGACAATATCGCATATGAGGAGCATTACTGACCAGACAGGGAAATTGTTGACGAATCCGATGTCTATGTCGATGTACACAAGGCTATCCGACGTCTTACTCCCGCACCCCGAGCCCGCCGAATTCACGCAACTGCCGCCGCCGCCGCCGCAATGGCCACTAAGAAGGCCCCGGGCGACTCTATTTTGGTCGATGTTGAAGAACACGCCGACGAATACCCTCCCAATGTCGAGACTGCTTCTTTCCACAGCAATTATGAAGGAGGATTCCACAACGCTGCCAAGACTGCTATTCACATGAAGCGCCGGACCTCTGATGGCGGCATAGAAGGCACCCCAGTTGTTGTGAAGGCTAGTCTAGATGAAATGAGGTCTCAACTTCGTCTTGGACCTGCTAACCGAGCTGCGAACCCCCGCAGCAATACCCGCAGCCTCTTCAAAATCAAACAAGGTCTCGGTGCGACCCATACGCCCCCAAATGATGGCTCAAGACCTGCCCAGCCGCGCGCTGCATCCCACATAGGTTTCACGAGTACTCACGGACAATCGCAGGGGCGGACTCAGGGTCATGAACGAACACCGTTATTAGCTGAGGATCACGAAGAAGCTATAGACGATGACGAAGATGACGACGGCCGTAAAACAAATGGTCGGCATTAGGGGTATGTTTAGTGGTATGAAGAATAGGGTTCGATGGAATCGTTTCTTAGGAGTGGCAAATCTAAACCAGGGGCCTTTACTGTTGGGCACACCAGGTAGGATTTAGTTAATACACCTCTGCAGCATTGATGACAGCAGCCAAATCATGGCAACTATAATACTTTTTGACGTCAAATTTTGTCTCATTGTAACTTAATCCTTCTTCTATTCATCCATACTGATGTGCTCTCAGTCATACCAGATGGCGTTCATGCCAAAGCCAGGCTCTGGTGTTCTAACCCTTGCCACACGGGCGAGGTGCTCATCTTGCCAGCGGTAGATCTCCAGCCAACCTTCTTGATCATCCGTGATCGCTACCCACTCATCTGTCCAAGGGCAAGGTGCAACCGCATTACTATGTCCACCACTCGTAGGTGTAGGATTCAGGCAGATCTGGCGCTCAATGGCGCCGATATCCGAGAGTTTGAAGGCGGCCACATAACCTGTCAGGTCGAAGGAGTTGGCACGGGACGAGGCAAAGAGATACTTGCCCGAGGACGAAAGCACGCAGACATCAGCGCGGTACTGTGTCCACCTATCGGGGATACCTGGAGGGATCAGAGGGTAGTGCTTATGAGTGTAAACGGGCAGACGAGTTGCGGGATCGATGAGGTACTCGCAGATTCGGTTGCCCTTCTCCATAAGAGCGTAGAGGTAGTTTCCAGTAGGATGCATGGCCACCCAGCGAGGGTGGTCTCGAGCATCAGGACAATCAACAGAACCGACCAGCTCAAGAGAAGGATCGTCTTTGCTAACACGGCGATGTGTCCAGATCTTGTTAGCACGGAGGTCGGCAGAATAAAGATATTCCTCCTCAGGATCAAAGACCATTCCGTGAATACCCGTATTAGGCTGGTAAGGGTAGTTTTGGACATTTTCCTTAAGAGCCTTTGTAGTGGAATCGGTAGTGAAGACAGCACCGTGGCCAGCGTGATCGTAGAAAGGATTGCAGTAAACGGCATAAGGAGGCTTGTTCGCTGCGAGAAGGAAGATGGCACGGGTGTTTGTGGTGGCAAGAGAAGCATTGGCTGTTGAGGTTAGTTTTCAGTATATGAACTGGCTAGAGGTGACTTACGATCGTGCTCCATTGGGTGAGAGACCTGGTGAGTTATCGAAGTTGGCGATTCGACGGCGAAGCTGGACCACTTCTTCATAGCAGCACCGTAAATAGCTTTGCGATCATGCTGGGCCACATTGTGAGTTAACATCTTGCAGAGTCATACATGAGCTTACACTAAATGTCATCCATGAGATTGGTTCATCCTTAGGAATCTCGGTCCTTTTCACAAGCTTAAGTGTGAGAGCTTCATCATCGAAGGCGAAAGTGAAGATGGCACCTGGAGGAGTCCAGGTACCAACCATAAGATGATGAACAGGCATTTTGGCAGCGATAGGTATTGCTCGGAGCTTTGAGATGAGTGTAGGTCGCATATAAGCCGAAGCTAGAATCCACAGCAGAACCAAGTCAACGATCAATGAAGCAGTGCTGAGATTATTGTTGGAGGAGAAAGCACATGTAAAAAAAGATTGAGTCGTTATGATGGATGATAGAGGGGAGAGACAGGCTTAAACATTTATCCTACAGGGCATATCTTAGTGGAGAGCAACCTACTGGGTACCTTACCTACCTATGATGCATGCTCAATACAGTTACGGTTGGTTAGTAGGTGGCCGTGGGTCTAAGTCCGGGGACGGGGCCGGCAGTCTACGGCGGCAGATGTTGACGGATATGATTTCGGCATTGGACCGATGTTAATGAGTGGGCAGTTGGCTTTTGTTAACATGAGCATTTTGAAATCTATTTAGTCACTAGCGAAAACCCTTGAAATGATATAACCTGTTAGACGCTCATCATGACACCTGAATTGTATCAACAGCCCAGACTCATGATGACAGGGCTCTCATGGTACGAGATCCATCTGACTTGCTGTGTTTCATGAGACGCAATTGATCTCAGTCGGTCTTCAAAATAATCTCTATTTGATCAAACGGTCTATTGACTATTTTCGGGGCATGTTGAACCTAAATATGAATGGAATTTTGTTAAGCTGGTCCAATTGCATCTAGAATACAGAGTACTCCGTACCCCGCATTGACTTCCCCGATGTTGATCCCAGCACAAAGCCACTAACGTCCTTCTTCTCGTGCTATTAAACATTTGGATACTATTATGTGAAACGATGTTCCCTTTTTAACCAAAAATACTATTGAGCAACCATTGAGAAGAGGTCATGATGACATACCCTTGCTCATGACCATGGCCTTAATACGAACGCGAGAAAGATGTTATGGCCGCTTGTGTAGCCCAGCGATTCATACAAGCTAAACAACAAACAAGGATGTCCCCAGCTGATGTTTTGAGCAGTCATGGCGATCCTTGGCCTCAAGAGTACTCATGATATGAGTGTGATAGAGAATACACCAACCGACACATGTATGTTCAGTAAAGTGTATACGTAGCATTGGAGCGAAATGAGAACCGAGTATTCCCTTTAATTTAAATTGATTTGTAGGAGGTACTTATTGAATATGGATCTTTCAGCCGGTAAAGGCTGAACTAATGAAATTGCTGCTTGGCTAATCAACGCTGTAAGCGATAGCATCACTCGATCACGAATCGCCTTTCCAGCTCCTACGCTTGGAGGAGCGAAAAAGAAAAGAAAAGAGTTGCCCGATCATTGTTATTATTACTACAAGCAAGCAAATATAGTCTTGTACGACCTATTTTGCCATCGTGCATCATCATCGTCTGCCATCACTGGTGCGATAAGATAGGGCCTCCGTCACCCGGTCAACGGCCGTTTCCCAATAAACAGTCAACGGCTTGTCTAATAGTGCCTTGGCTCTGGCTACCTAAGCGACCTACTTTCTTGCTAGCTCCAGTTCCAGCTCCAGCTCCAGCTCCAGCTTGTCTTCTCAACTTTAACTTACTTTTATTCTTTCTGCAATGGCGTAGCCCAATTCGCAGTCTTAGTTGGCTTCTTATTCTCATCAGTTGGCGTGAGACTTGGTTTTGTTCATTACCAGATTCTTTTTAAACCCTTCATTTCTACAGATATCGTTGTGGCGAAAGCTACTTAGCAGCTCTCATATAACCACGGATATTGTGGCTCGACACCATGAATACAAACGACGTAAATAGCTTCGACGTCGGTCGAAGACCACGGCCCAAGTCCTCCATCCTCGAGGGCTTCATGCATCGTCGTCAAGCTTCCACCGATACCCATTCATTCCAGGCCCCCTTCGATGGTCCTGTCTCTCCTATACAGCCAAAGATCATGGCCTTTGAGAACTACTCCAACCCAGGGGCACTGGCAGAACTACAATACAACCAGCAAGAGTCCTCCGGACGCTTCTCACGGCGACAGGACCGAGGCCGATCACAGTCCCCGACCAAGAGCAGCTTTGGCAACTTCACCATCATAACAGCACCCGGCAAAGAAGCCAAAGGCTCGAAATCTCGCGATCCCTCTCCCACTAAACCGAAACGGCCAAAGTCAACAACTAACCTAGCTGGTCTGCTCAAGCCCAAGACGCTGCGAAACTTGGGCAGGTTCGGATCCGACGACAATGTCAATTCATCCAAGGACAAGGAAAACAGAACTCCCGAAGAACCTGTAGCGGACCCTGCACCGACACCCATTTATTCTCAGTTTGCCTCTCGACCGAACATTGAACCAGCCCAAAGTACACGCCGTAGTATGGACGAAGCACGGGCACCAAATGCTCAGGATCTTTATAATGGCAGTCGAGTCGCCGTCAAGGAGCGACCGAAATCATACCATCCCATGCTGGGAAGAATGGAACCACCCCCCTCACCAACCAAGGCACGCACTTCTAACGATTCCCGAAAGGGATCAAAAGACTCGACTGAGGCCAAGAGTAAGAGCGGTCGAGGTAAGGTCTTGAGCGTCTTTACTACATTCAACCACAGCCGATCCAAGTCAACGTCAGTTGTACCTGAGCCGACTGAGGCCGTGCTTGACCCCAAGGATATTGACAAGCACCTTGAAGCCATGTTGGACCGACGGAACATTCCAGAGAACCAGAGGTACAAGATGAGGAACCTGAGCAACACTATCAAGATGGAGTTTATCCGCCAGGACTGGGCGGAATCACAGGCTTCTCGGACAGAGAGATCATGCTCAACAGACAGCGCCAACAGCGGCTTGGTCATAGAAGCCGGTATGCAAAATGAGGAGAAACAGAAGCGATCACGAGGCAAGAGTTTTACTCTCTCACGAGGAAGAAAGGAACCAAAGGAACCAGGCTCTCCCATCAAAAAGTCAAAGGGCGAAGGGACATTGGGTCGTCATTTCAGAAGCAAGTCCACCGACAGCGTGGTCAGCGAAGGGCCTCCTGGGTCCAGCGGCTCCGTATCCAACTCTGGAATTCTTTCCAAGATTAAGCTCAACCAAGGCCCAGGCGATTACGTGGCCTATCTTAGAAAGGTTCAAAAACCAGAACTTGTCGAGGTCGGCAAAGTTCACAAGCTACGACTGCTTCTCAGGAACGAGACAGTGGCATGGATCGAGGACTTCATTCAGCAAGGCGGCATGAAGGAGATTGTAGGTCTGCTCAACCGCATCATGGAGGTTGAATGGAGGTAAGTCAGATTCAAGATGTGTTCCACAAACGTAACTAACGATTGATAGGGAGGAACATGAAGATGCACTGCTGCACGAGAATCTTCTCTGTCTAAAGGCACTGTCGACGACAGCTCGCGCCATGCAATATCTTCACACGATCCAGAGCGATCTATTTCCCAAGCTCCTACATATGCTTTTCGACCCAGAGAAGAAGGGTCCCAGCGAGTTCACCACTCGTAACATCATAACATCCGTCTTGTTCACGTATATTGAGTCTGCTGCACCAGCCGAACGGTTCACAAGAGCCCAGAGCATTCTCGCACACCTCAGAGACCCCGAGCCAAAGGAGGATCAGCGCCCATTGCCATTTGTCCTAGAGATGAGACAAGAAAGGCCATACCGCGTTTGGAGCAAGGAGGTTGTTAGCGTCACTAAGGAAGTGTTCTGGATCTTCCTTCACAACGTCAACGTTGTATCCCTTCCTTCGGACCGCCCCTCGACGTGTGACCCTGCCCCCGGTCCGTACGGTTACATGCTTCGACATTTCCCTCAAGAGCGCCCCCCGGTCCCAGCAGCACCATATGTGGGCGGAGTCGAATGGGATGCGACCAACTACCTGGCTTCTCATCTCGATCTCATGAACGCCATTTTGGCCTGCACACCGACACAAGAGGAGCGCAACACTCTCCGCGCACAGTTCCGAATTTCGGGATGGGAGCGATGCCTTGGTGGTAGTCTACGACTCTGCAAAGAGAAGTTCTATGGAAGCGTGCATGACGGGCTTCGGACATGGGTCGGAGCGGCGGCCGAGGATGGTTGGGATGTCAAGGATGTGCGATACGGGCCGCCCCCTGACGCTCGGGCTTCACCAAAGAAAACTGGAGGTGGTCAGAAGAAACCGGTCGAGGCGGCGCCAAAGCTTGAGATGCCGAAGCTCGATTTTGGGTTGGATAAGGCATCCACTCCGAGTAAGGAGAAGGACATGTGGCTGTGATGAAATGGCAAATCTTGAAGTGCCAGCATTTGTTTCTTGCATGTATTTCCTTGTTGGTCTGGAGCTAAGGTTGATTGTTGGTTGTTTGGAAGTCATGGTAGAGATCCTACTTTGATGATGGCATGTTAATGAACTGATGACACAAAAAACTGCATTGTTGACCCATCCATTCGTGCTTCGGGTTACTTGACACAAACTCCTTGTAGATCTCACGTGGTCCCGTGATGTACAGCCTATGTGACGCTCAGGACCAGCCAGCCACCGTATGCTGTGCCCTTGTTGTCCTGAAAACTTTTGGTCCAAGGTAGTAGTATTGTATTCTTTATCCCCTACGACGGATGCTGTTCAAAGATTGCTTCGATGAAGCTTGAAGGACTCAAAAACCGTTGCACCTTTGAGCACATCGTCCTTGACCTTTTCATCAGCGGCTGTCAGCTTGGGCAGCAATTCGAGGACCTCAGAAACCTTGTTCTGAGGAATGACCACCACCCCGTTGATTGGATCGCTAAATGCAAGGTCGCCAGGAGAGACGAGGGTTCCATCAATGTCGAGAGGTACCTGGATCGCCCAGGGCACGCTCCCTCCACCGACCCCAACGGTGGACAGCCCTCGAGCCCAAATCTGCATTGTACCTCCGAGTTCAGCTTGTTCCAAGAGCAGGGTAAATGGCACTCACCGGCAAGGAAGTACTCTTTAGTTCCGCTATATCTCTGGCTCGCCCAGCTACAACAATGCCCTTGGCTTGGCACACTTTCATGCGAACCGCCATGATCCCACCACAAACAGCATTCTTTTGACCATCGGGCTGCTTGAGAACCACAATGGTTCCTGGTTCTGTCAGATCGGCCCAATGGGTTCCCTCAGGGATGTTCTTTTGTATTTCTGGGATATTCTGTCCCTTTGAGGTGAAGAGAACTGTTGAAACTGGAGCAACGGTAACCGATGTTGCATCACCTTCAGGAGAGCTGTATAGGTTCAGATCGGCAACAAAGCCGGCGCCGGGAACCTTTAACTTGAGGAGTGCGTCCGAGATATCACAAGCGGAATACTGCAGCAGCTTTACCAAGTCCTCGGCGTGGTAACTCATGCTGATAGCGTCCAAGGGCAACAAGATTTTAGCGAATACGGCGAGTCGGTGAGCAAGGACTATCAAATAGTTGCAGTTTCGAAGATTAAAAGCCTCTTTGACGTTGTAAGTGCGTTATAGCCCCCGGGTTAGAACTTGCCGGTAATCGCAGGAAGTTCAGGTCGTAGTGGAACTTGGAGCTCCATGACTCCGGAGCCTCCCATCAACCGGGACGTACAGTCCAATCAGAAGCATTACCAGCACATGCTTTGGATGCACGAACTAGGTGGGGGATGGCCAGGGAGAGCTTGGCCGAGGCCAATCATTCAACTCGAAGGATCTGGCCCTGGACGGGAATTCAAAGTTGACGAGGAACCGGCGTTTTATTTGCGACTGCAACTGTGAGCTAGCGACAGAGATAAATTAGGAGCTCAAGCGGAGCAACCCTGGCATGACGTCTCTTGTTTACTCTTCTCTCTTTCGGATCCTCTTCTGGACTATTCGCAGGAAGGTTTTTTTCCCTCTCTCTTTCGTTTTTTGGTACATTACGCAAAAATGACTATCAGTTCCCGTCCTGGTATCAATCAGTCAGTGACGAGGACTCAGGATACCCAAATGTGACGTGTCTTATGAGCAAGGGCCAAGATCAAGACGGTGTCCAGTCCAAGCATGGCCTACGCCTACATACATATTCTTTATCGCCGCGATAGACGACCGGCTTCCTTCGGGCAACGAGTCATGGCGAGGCATGATTAATGTTTCAGAGAGGCTGGTGTTGCAGAGTAGAATTTTGGTATGAAGCTGGTCCCTATGGTGAGCAACAGGTGGGGTTCACCAGACATCAACGGAAATTCCGATGATACAAGAACAAAACAGCGATATACGACTAACGTGGTAACCGGCCGAAAAGAATTAAAGAGCGGCTTGCAATTTCCCAACGTGACAAGCCGCAATTCCATGTGTTACAGCGGACTCATCCATTCCTGTTACCACATGGAATAGATGCTGTCAAAAGTAGATGCTACGCTAGCTAAAAGTGCTTGGGCTAGATAGCTCAACCCGTCCGTTCTATCAACTCAACCCCAGACACACGGACATTCCAAGGGTCCGGTCAACTTGTGACATGTGCTTCAAGGCTGGGTTGAAGACGATGAGAGCTTTGCTCAACTGGTTTCAAACTGCTCGTTCAGATAACAGTACAGACACACATGAGCAATGAGACATCTCCTTATGCTAAGATCAGCTGTTAATGACTGCTTCTGGCTTACTGCGTAGGATAATCTATGAAGCGGAACCGGATAATAGAGACTCATTGGGGGGGGGGGG